>NC_039255.1:18881449-19226384 GCF_003368295.1 Carassius auratus | reverse complement strand
CCTTTTTGTAATAACATTCTACAGCAGGGAGACAGGAGACATGAACCAATGTCAATCAGTAGAGGGAGAGAGTGGACATTTTCACAACCCTGAAAAATTATTAACCCTTACTGGTAGGAAAGGAATTGCATTGGTCCAAAAATTAACCTCTTTTATAATAACTTTCTACAGCAGTGAGACAGATACATGAACCAGTGTAATTAATAGAGGGGGACAGTTGAAATTTTTCACAACCTTTCTTTTTACCCCTACTGCTAGGAAAGGGATTTGTATGTCCAAAATTAACCTCCTTTTGTAATAACATTCTACAGCAGGACATAGAGACATGAAAACCAGTGTCAATCAATAGAGGAAGAGAAGGACATTTTCACAACCTTTCATTCTAACCCTAGTGGCTGATTAGAGAATTGCATTTTCAAAATAAAAATAAAAAAATTATTGCTTGTGTTCATGTGAAGAAAGAAAGTCATAACATCTGGGATGACAGAGGTCAGTAAATGGTGAAAGAATTTCATTTTATGGGTGAACTATCCCTTTGAAGATGTCAGGGCGTGGTAGAAACGGAGCAGTGGAAAAAACAGGGTCTGGGTCCAAGTGCAGGGAATAAATACTTTTTAATAAATGAGAACAAAAAGGCCAACAAGGCAAAACAAAACAGAAACAAATCACGGAGACAAGAGCAGACGCAGCCAAGATGCAAAAACACGAGTATCAGGAACATTTACAAATCACAATTTACATTACACAATTAATACAGCCTGACAGAGTGGTTAGAGAGTGGAGAATATATACTCATTGACAATGGGCACAGGTGTGTTTGTTGTAACGGAAACAGGTCAATTTAGCTCAAAGGGAATCATTTAAGATTTTAAAGGGAATTTGAACAGAATCACTGTTTCACGGCTGTTCACGGAGACGCCCTGCGATTCAGTGAACTAGCCGTTTAACATCAAATCTGCGCTGGATACTAATATCCAAACTATAGTGAAAACACTATTAATTAGAACAGTAACAAGATCGGCAGTTTAAGACATTAATTTGTAAGCACAAAACACAAGATACTTCTCTTTTCAATATGAATAAGGCTTTATTAGATAAATCTAAGACATATAAACTAATCTAACACATAAACGCACGCACTCACACTTTCACACAAGTTGCAGGAAGATCGAAAGTTAGGAAAAGATGAGTTTAAGAGAATGGAAATATGGAATTCCAAGTTTACAGCAATACGTTAAATTGCATAGACATGAACAACCATCAATCACGTAATTAGCCCTCGCATTGAGTTCCTCAATGTGACTAAAATATATTAGATACACCAGCACAACAAATATCTGGGGATACGTTGCCTTCGTTTTCTGTGAAAGGGACTCCCATTGAAAGGGGTATCCCGGTTGTCGCTGATTGGCTGGAAGTTCAGTAGTGAAGTGATGTCTTGGGAAGCCCGTGGTTGTTGGGCGTTGGCTGAAAGTGCAGAGTCGTGTGCGCTGGTCGAAGTTGAACGGGCATCCGAGGTCAGGCTTCGGAGACTCGACGTTACAAAACTTAACTCAGAACACGAAACTCTCAAACGGAAAAAGAAAAGAAATAAAGTTTGACGAGACTAGGTTGTGTTCCTTCTTATCGTGGCATATTAGCAGCAGGCAGGCCGAAGCACGCAGGAACTGCGCTCAAACAGTGATGACTAAACCGCATGGCTAGAAGCTACAAGCTAGCAGAAGCATAGCTAGAGACTAGAAACAGACATGGCTAATAGCAGCAGCAAGGGACTAAAAGCAGACTAAAAGCAAAATTTCATGGTGTCCAAAGTATTTAAACTTCCTTGTTGGCCACCCCTCAAATGTTGCCTTGACCAATCAGATATGGTCTTGGCTCTGGGGTATCATAAATCATTTGTTTATCTTACCAGGCATGTGGTTCTTGCCTCACAGGGTCTAATTTTGGACATGATTCCTATAACATGATTATGATATATTTTACAAATAAATGATTGTCAGGACAATATCAAGCAAGAAAATTTGATTATATCAATTCTAGACATGACTATGTATCCTATAGTTATCAAAAGACATACACAATAAGTGATTATACATGATAGTCAAAGGTGTGGGTTACACATAAATGAATATGGAGTTAAGCAATGGAACGATTCATTTATAAGTCTTTTTGAGTTCATTCTGGTCCATATATAATGTACAAAAAGCAGTTTCTTTGCCATTCTCTGGCAAAGGGACTTTCTGTGAAGACAAAGGTTTAAAGCCCTTCCCCCTTAGGAATTTCAGTCTGGTTCTGCTGGTGGGGGGAAGTCAATGCAAGTATTTAACTTGATCTCCTGGGTTTACATGTGATGTCCAGCGTTGCATTTCAATCACGAACAATAAATTTGACAATGTCTTCTTCGAATTAAAATTGTCAATAATTTGTTCTATTGTGTGTTAATGTTGAAAGCTGTTGTGTGAACAAGTTGGTTGGTTGGTTATCTTGCTTGGTTCTTGTGGCACTAGAACTGATTTATGACTTCCTGAGGAGTTCGGCTCTCGTTTCAATGCACACAGCTCTGATAGACTCTTTAATTTGTCTGGTTCGACTCATTTCTGCTACATTGTGTAAGTGTGTGAGTGGATGAAACAGCTGTGCGGAGTGAAGGTAATGAGTCCGGGAGCAATTGAGAAACACAGGTGGAGCAACTAAACAATAATGAGGTAACAAGGTGGGTGGGATCACAAAAAGACAGGATAGAGCACATGGCACCAAACAAACACAACACTCACAGAAGACAGTGACAGAAAGACATAAGACTGTGACAGAAGAGCAAGATGTGATGGAGAGGCTAGAAATATATTCGAAACAGAATACTAGAATGTGTTCAATTAATGAGTAGAGTCATAGAATTAATACAAAAAAACGTTAACGTTTTTAAAGTCCATTTTATTTGTGTTGTCTATTCAGCGTCACTGTCTAAAAGGACAATTAATCTTTTCAATTTTTATTTTGGGCATTTATAGTTTTTTCCTAGCAAATATTGATAAATTGTTATTTGTGACTAATTAGATTCATGAGAAAAAAGTCCCACAAAAATATTAATAGTATTTAAATTTTCATCACAGATTTTATTTGCACTATTTTGTGCATTCAGTATATCATAGCTAATGGCTCTATCAAAACAGAACAAATAATAAATAAACTTTTTTTTTTTTTTGCGGGTGAAACGAAACTTTTGCTGCCTCAAGTAAAATTACTCAAGTATTTTACACCTCTGTTAATATGTGCTTACTACTAATAAATGGCTAATATTCTATAAATATGCATACTTATAAGCAACTAGTTAATTAATAGACTCTGAAATATAGTGTTACTAATTATTTTAATTAATTATATGTATTTAATTGAATGAATATTTATTTTATTGTGGTTTGGTTACTACATATTACTAATAAAGTGTTTTACTTGAAACATGGTGATGGTAGTTCTTAAGATCTTAAACTTTTAAAGAACCTTATATTTTGTAGTTTCACACTGAAGCTAGGTTGTAGAAAAAGGTGCAAATAGGAGAAGATTCAGAAGGTATTTATTCCACATGACATAGGAAAAGGGTATCCACAGATAGCAGTCATGAGGTCTAAAACATTACCCGACAAAGTCAAACTAAAAGGACAAGAACGTAACGTAGACAGAACAAATGAAATAATTAGCAACACCACAGGTGAACTTATGTAATCAAAATGTGAGACAAAATATAGGTCAAATGACAAAGTATGAAAGACAGACTTAGTCCAAACTAACAAAACTGTGATAAGTAGAGTTAAGAGTTCATTATGCTTACAAAAACATAAAGGATAGATATAAACCATACACTGTTGACACAATGACAGGAGTAATGTGTAAATATACAAAGTATATGCCAGGTGCACGTGGATGGGATAAACTCCACAAATTCCAAGTATTTGTTATTATTATACTTCACCATCATGTTGCTTTACTTCACTTCACTACATATAGCACAATCCTTGTCAACAATGTATGGTTTTATGTCTATGCAATTACAAATAAAGGTACCTGAAAAAAATGTTATGAGACAACATTAAAATACATCTTTCTGATTTAGTAGATAGAACATGCTATCCACTTATAAAGAACACTATGTATATGTACCTATTTTATATTTATTTTTATATCTATTTAATGTACAGTACAGACCAAAAGTTTGGACACACCTTCTCATTCAACGAGTTTTCTTTATTTTCATGATAATTGAAGATTCACACTGAAGGCATCAAAACTATGAATTAACAAATGTGGAATTATATATGGAATTATATACATAACAAAATATTGTGAAACAACTGAAAATATGTCATATTCTAGGTTCTTCAAAGTAGCCACCTTTTGCTTTGATTACTGCTTTGCACACTCTTGGCATTCTCTTGATGAGCTTCAAGAGGTAGTCACCTGAAATGGTCTTCCAACAGTCCACTACACGCATCTCCACTACAAATAGAAAAAATAAGCTACAATTTGTGGTGGTGGTGTAATGGTGTGGGGGATGTTTTCTTGGCACACTTTAGGCCCCTTAGTGCCAATTGGGCATCGTTTAAATGCCACGCCCTACCTGAGCATTGTTTCTGACCATGTCCATCCTTTTATGACCACCATGTACCCATCCTCTGCTGGTTACTTCCAGCAGGATAATGCACCATATCACAAAGCTTGAATCATTTCAAATTGGTTTCTTGAACATGACAATGAGTTCACTGTACTAAAATGGCCCCCACAGTCACCATATCTCAACCCAATAGAGCATCTTTGGGATGTGGTGGAACGAGAGCTTCGTGCCCTGGATGTGCATCCCACAAATCTCTATCAACTGTAAGATGCTATCCTATCAATATGGGCCAACATTTATAAAGAATGCTTTCAGCACCTTATTGAATCAATGCCACATAGAATTAAGGCAGTTCTGAAGATGAAAGGGGGTCAAACACATTATTAGTATGGTGTTCCTAATAATCCTTTAGGTTAGTGTCTGTCTGTCTGTCTGTCTATCTGTTTGTCGATACACTGGTCGGTCTGTCTGTCTTTCTGACCAAATGGTTAAAATAAAACTTTGATTTGTGATATTGTATTTTCAGTATTCAACCCGAACAGCATTGCTCCCTGTGTGGAAAAGAGTGTCCAGTTGGAAGCATGGCTCCTTCATTGAGTAATTAGTAATTAGTAAAGTGACATGACATTCAGCCAAGTATGGTGACCCATACTCAGAATTTGTGCTCTGCATTTAACCCATCCAAGGTGCACACACACAAACCATGAACACACACCGGAGCAGTGGGCAGCCATTTATGCTGCAGCGCCCGGGGAGCAGTTGGGACTAGGCCACAACTTCCCCATGAAGATGAGGTATTATACAATCTGTAGAACTGAAATGTTAAATTATTTCAACTATATAGATAATTATTATGCCGATAATTAGTATGCAGTTAATACAGAAATGACTTTAAATCAAATATTAAGTAGTATTTTGTATTAGGTCAATACAGATCAAAAGGTTTTATTATTTTTACTGTTTGTTCAATTGTCTATATTTCAATTTGATGATTTTAAGCTGAAATTACTATTAATATCTTAATAATGTAGTAATAAAAGAATGAATTACAGTTTATTTTTAACTTAATATGTTGTCAGGCTGTCTGGTCTCTGTTTCCCTGAGTCTCCACTAGTGGTCTCACTTCCCCATAGGCACCTCACCGCAGGCACTACAATTCCCACAAAGCCTTGTCCCTTCATCACAGTAATTGCACTTCTGTTAATTGCACTCAGGTGTCTTCACTTGATAGTCATTACCCTGCCTATATTAACCGGTCTGTTTCTGTTTGTTTTCATGGAGTCCTTTCTTTCTGTCACCCAGTTTCCTCACCTTACGAGTTTCAAGTTCTATTCCTGTTCCTATTCCTGTTTGTTTGTTTGGATGGATTTTTGGTTTTGACCCCTGCTTGTTGGATTCTGAATTTGGATTACCCATTAAACTCACAGTGTGTTTGGATCTCTCGTCTCCTGTGTTTCCCTGGGTTCCCGAACGTAACATATGTTCAATATAATTAAAAATTAAGTTTACTTGTGACAATTTTTATTTCCACTAGATTCAGTGCAGCAACTGTGAAAAATGGTACCACTCTGTCTGTCTCGGAATGATTAAAAAAGAGGTACAAAAATGGAAGACGAGAAAGTGATTGTGTGTTTTCTATAAGTAAAAAGTACTTTACAAGTGTAGGTGTTAAAATATATTGTTTACTCTTGAATGTTTTTTTTTGTTGTTGTTGTTGTTTTTTGTTTTGATCAGCTCCTTATAAATGTTAAAATCAGTCAATTTTAAAATCAGTATAAATTTATGATCAGTGTATTAAATACCAGTTCAGTCAAAAAGGCTATTGTACTGTTGGCTGTTGTCGTTTCAAATTAGTTTACAGTATTAACAGGATCATTCTGCATTACATAAATTTCGTAATTGTCAGGATGTAAATAAGGTACAATTTGTAAATGCAACTACCTTGTGCAACAGTAAGGATTAAATGTGAGGTTGTGTAAGTTGATCACTGTCTCCCTCTATTAACTGACACTGCTATTACATCTCCCTGGTGGAAAATGCCATTACTAAATTAAAGTACAAAATGCTTCAAGCTGCAATGACGAGCCCAAGTCACTAGTGCAACCACCATCCTCTAGTGTCATTGGGAAAGAGGTGTGCATGCATTGATATTAACCGTTTGGCAGTCTGGTTTTAAGGGTTACAGCAATGAAATGGTTAAACACCATGCACACAGACAACAAAATATAAACCTTTGATAATGGTTTACAATAAGGTTTAAAGGAACACTCCCCTTTTTTGGAAATATGCTCATTCTCCAACTCCCCCAGAGTTAATGAGTTGAGTTTTACTGCAGTGATATCACTGCAATGGCTGCACTCATGTTATGGCTGCACCGTTCCTTGATTATTACACCAGAATAAGTATAGTTTTTAATCATATCACCCTAGAAAATCACAACTTTACATTTTCCACCGGTCTTAGTACAAAATAGAACTACAAAAGAGGAAAGTTTTAAATAGGAAAAATACCCATACTCTTTGGTCATTTCTGAATGCCATGCTGCTGGTCTCAAAACCTGATATTGGCTGAATGGATTCAAAAATGGTATAAACTGGGAGTTTGAGAATGAGCCTATTTCCAAAAAAGTGGAATGTTCCTTTAATATGTTAACAGTACTTAACTGTGCATGTTAACTTGAACAATATTTTTTATAGCATTAATTATATAATTACATACTAAAAATACATTATTAATTTTCATTTGTGTATCTGTTAACATAAGTTAATGTACCGTGAATCAACATGAACAAAAATAAATCAAGTAACATTAAAAGATTGATAAATGCTCTAAAAATATATATTGTTCATATTCAGTTAATGTATAGTAATGCATTAAATAGCGTTAACAAATTAGACTTATTTTTAAAATACTACCAAAACTTGTAATTATGTAAAAACATTATTTAAATTATTTTAATGATCTAGTAGTGCAGAAATAATACTATACTTACAGTACATACTAACATAATTTATGTATTTGTTGGTCATTGTATCTTCTTGAATTTAGCAGGACCTTGCTCACATTTCTTATCCTATCCATCTAGTGAACACCTACAGTATCACAGCCTTCATCTGTCAACTAAAATGTCTGATATGAATATGAGCAGCACAGAATTGGTGCCAAGTAATGTCCCACAACCAAAAAACAATTGAAAAATGCATTTAAGTATTCAAACATTAGATATTTACCAAGATCCTTGTGTTATTTATTTAAACCCCCCACAAAATGTAAAATATTAGTAAGCTTAAAACATATATTATAACATAATCATAATTATAATTTTTTGGGTGCTTTCCAATGGCTGGTGGCTGCCCCGAACCGTTACCTCTAAATTTCATATTATAAAATAAATTTTAAATGTTAATTAATGTTTTATTTTAAAAACAAATTTTGTATTTTTTTCTTTTAATAGTGATGTTCAAATATATATAAATATGTGTGTGTGTGTGTGTGTGCGTGTGTGTTTATCTTTTATATTTTATTTGTAAATTTGCAAATGTTTTCCTGTATTGGCCGAGATTGATTTTAACTACACCCCTACATTTATGAACAGGAAATATTAATGTGTCCCTCTCTCTTAAATCTTAAAACATATACTTAAAAAATCTTATCATGTACATATACACACACACATACACACAAATTCAATTTTCCAGAGAATAAATTAATAAATACAAATAATGTGTTGCAAAAAAAAAAAAAAAAAAAAAAACTACTGAAAGTTAATGAATATAACTAAATAAAAATTTCTGTCGTAATGTTAAAGTATGTTTTGATCAACCAATATGTTGAATCAAAACTGTTGAAGAAAAGTCATTAAGGGGTAAAAATAAAGGTTGTGAAAAATGTCCACTCTCCCCCTCTATTGATTGACACTGGTTTCATGTCTCTGTCTCCCTGCTGTAGAAAGTTATTACAAAAAGGAGGCTAATTTTGGACATGTAATTCCCTTTTCTACCAGTAGGGGTAAAAAGAAAGGTTGTAAAAAATGTGCACTGTCCCCCTCTATTGATTGACACTGGTTTCATGTCTCTGTCTCCCTGCTGTAGAAAGTTATTACAAAAAGAAGGTTTATTTTGGACATGTAATTCCCTAATAAGCCACTTGGGGTAAAACGAAAGGTTGTGAAAAATGTCCACTCTCCCCCTCTATTGATTGACACTGGTTTCGTGTCTATGTCTCCCTGCTGTAGAAAGTTATTACAAAAAGAATGTCAATTTTGGACATGCAATTCCCTTTTCTACCAGTAGGGGTAAAAAGAAAGGTTGTGAAAAATGTCCACTGTCCCCCTCTATTGACTGACAGTGGTTTCATGTCTCTGTCTCCCTGCTGTAGAAAGTTATTACAAAAATAAGGTTTATTTTGGACATGCAATTCCCTAATAAGCCACTTGGGGTAAAACGAAAGGTTGTGAAAAATGTGCACTCTCCCCCTCTATTGATTGACACTGATTTCGTGTCTCTGTCTCCCTGCTGTAGAAAGTTTTTACAAAAAGAAGGATAATTTTGGACATGCAGTTCCCTAATCAGCCACTTGGAGTAAAATGAAAGGTTGTGAAAAATGTCCACTCTCTCCCTCTATTGATTGACACTGGTTTCGTGTCTATGTCTCCCTGCTGTAGAAAGTTATTACAAAAAGAAGGTTTATTTTGGACATGCAATTCCCTTTTTTACCAGTAGGGGTAAAAAGAAAGTTTGTGAAAAATGTCCACTCTCCCCCTCTATTGATTGACACTAGTTTCGTGTCTATGTCTCCCTGCTGTAGAAAGTTATTACAAAAAGAAGGTTTATTTTGGACATGCAATTCCCTTTTTTACCAGTAGGGGTAAAAAGAAAGGTTGTGAAAAATGTCCACTCTCCCCCTCTATTGATTGACACTGGTTTCGTGTCTATGTCTCCCTGCTGTAGAAAGTTATTACAAAAAGAAGGTTTATTTTGGACATGTAATTCCCTTTTTCACCAGTAGGGGTAAAAAGAAAGGTTGTGAAAAATGTCCACTGCCCCCTCTATTGATTGACAGTGGTTTCATGTCTCTGTCTCACTGCTGTAGAAAGTTATTACAAAAAGAATATTTATTTTGGACATGTAATTCCCTAATAAGCCACTTGGGGTAAAACGAAAGGTTATGAAAAATGTCCACTCTCCCCCTCTATTGATTGACACTGGTTTCGTGTCTATGTCTCCCTGCTGTAGAAAGTTATTACAAAAAGAATGTCAATTTTGGACATGCAATTCCCTTTTCTACCAGTAGGGGTAAAAAGAAAGGTTGTGAAAAATGTCCACTGTCCCCCTCTATTGACTGACAGTGGTTTTATGTCTCTGTCTCCCTGCTGTAGAAAGTTATTACAAAAAGAAGGTTTATTTTGGACATGCAATTCCCTAATAAGCCACTTGGGGTAAAACGAAAGGTTGTGAAAAATGTCCACTCTCCCCCTCTATTGATTGACACTGGTTTCGTGTCTCTGTCTCCCTGCTGTAGAAAGTTATTACAAAAAGAAGGATAATTTTGGACATGCAATTCCCTTATAAGCCACTTGGGGTAAAACCAAAGGTTGTGAAAAATGTCCACTCTCTCCCTCTATTGATTGACACTGGTTTCGTGTCTATGTCTCCCTGCTGTAGAAAGTTATTACAAAAAGAATGTCAATTTTGGACATGCAATTCCCTTTTCTACCAGTAGGGATAAAAGGAAAGGTTGTGAAAAATGTCCACTGTCCCCCTCTATTGATTGACAGTGGTTTCATGTCTCTGTCTCCCTGCTGTAGAAAGTTATTAAAAAAGAAGGTTTATTTTGGACATGCAATTCCCTTTTTTACCAGTAGGGGTAAAAAGAAAAGTTGTGAAAAATGTCCACTCTTTCCCTCTACTGATTGACACTGGTTGCATGTAACTGTCTCACTGCTGTAGAAAGTTATTACAAAAAGAAGGTTTATTTTGGACATGCAATTCCCTTTTTTACCAGTAGGGGTATAAAGAAAGGTTGTGAAAAATGTCCACTCTCCCCCTCTATTGATTGACAGTGGTTTCATGTCTCTGTCTCACTGCTGTAGAAAGTTATTACAAAAATAAGGTTAATTTTGGACATGCAATTCACTTTTTTACCAGTAGGGGTAAAAAAGAAAGGTTGTGAAAAATGCCCACTGTCCCCCTCTATTGATTGACAGTGGTTTCATGTCTCTGTCTCACTGCTGTAGAAAGTTATTACAAAAAGAAGGTTTATTTTGGACATGCAGTTCCCTAATCAGCCACTTGGGGTGAAATGAAAGGTTGTGAAAAATGTCCACTCTCTCCCTCTATTGATTGACACTGGTTTCATGTCTCTGTCTCACTGCTGTAGAAAGTTATTACAAAAATAATGTTAATTTTGGACATGCAATTCCCTTTTTTACCAGTAGGGGTAAAAAAGAAAGGTTGTGAAAAATGTCCAATGTCCCCCTCTATTGATTGACAGTGGTTTCATGTCTCTGTCTCACTGCTGTAGAAAGTTATTACAAAAAGAAGGTTTATTTTGGACATGCAATTCCCTTTTTTACCAGTAGGGGTAAAAAGAAAGGTTGTGAAAAATGTCCACTCTCCCCCTCTATTGATTGACACTGGTTTCGTGTCTATGTCTCCCTGCTGTAGAAAGTTATTACAAAAAGAAGGTTTATTTTGGACATGTAATTCCCTTTTTCACCAGTAGGGGTAAAAAGAAAGGTTGTGAAAAATGTCCACTGCCCCCTCTATTGATTGACAGTGGTTTCATGTCTCTGTCTCCCTGCTGTAGAAAGTTATTACAAAAAGAATGTCAATTTTGGACATGCAATTCCCTTTTCTACCAGTAGGGGTAAAAAGAAAGGTTGTGAAAAATGTCCACTGTCCCCCTCTATTGACTGACAGTGGTTTCATGTCTCTGTCTCCCTGCTGTAGAAAGTTATTACAAAAAGAAGGTTTATTTTGGACATGCAATTCCCTAATAAGCCACTTGGGGTAAAACTAAAGGTTGTGAAAAATGTCCACTCTCCCCCTCTATTGATTGACACTGGTTTCGTGTCTCTGTCTCCCTGCTGTAGAAAGTTATTACAAAAAGAAGGATAATTTTGGACATGCAATTCCCTAATAAGCCACTTGGGGTAAAACGAAAGGTTGTGAAAAATGTCCACTCTCCCCCTCTATTGATTGACACTGGTTTCGTGTCTCTGTCTCCCTGCTGTAGAAAGTTATTACAAAAGAAGGTTTATTTTGGACATGCAATTCCCTTTTTTACCAGTAGGGGTAAAAAGAAAAGTTGTGAAAAATGTCCACTCTCTCCCTCTACTGATTGACACTGGTTTCATGTACCTGTCTCACTGCTGTAGAAAGTTATTACAAAAAGAAGGTTTATTTTGGACATGCAATTCCCTTTTTTACCAGTAGGGGTATAAAGAAAGGTTGTGAAAAATGTCCACTCTCCCCCTCTATTGATTGACAGTGGTTTCATGTCTCTGTCTCACTGCTGTAGAAAGTTATTACAAAAATAAGGTTAATTTTGGACATGCAATTCCCTTTTTTACCAGTAGGGGTAAAAAAGAAAGGTTGTGAAAAATGTCCACTGTCCCCCTCTATTGATTGACAGTGGTTTCATGTCTCTGTCTCACTGCTGTAGAAAGTTATTACAAAAAGAAGGTTTATTTTGGACATGCAGTTCCCTAATCAGCCACTTGGGGTGAAATGAAAGGTTGTGAAAAATGTCCACTCTCTTCCTCTATTGATTGACACTGGTTTCATGTCTCTGTCTCACTGCTGTAGAAAGTTATTACAAAAAGAATGTTTATTTTGGACATGCAATTCCCTAATAAGCCACTTGGGGTAAAACGAAAGGTTGTGAAAAATGTCCACTCTCCCCCTCTATTGATTGACACTGGTTTCGTGTCTATGTCTCCCTGCTGTAGAAAGTTATTAAAAAAAGAAGATTTTTTTTGGACATGCAATTCCCTTTTTTACCAGTAGGGGTAAAAAGAAAGGTTGTGAAAAATGTCCATTCTCCCCCTCTATTGATTGACACTGGTTTCTTGTCTATGTCTCCCTGCTGTAGAAAGTTATTACAAAAAGAAGGTTTATTTTGGAGATGCAATTCCCTTTTTTACCAGTAGGGGTAAAAAGAAAGGTTGTGAAAAATGTCCACTCTCCCCCTCTATTGATTGACAGTGGTTTCATGTCTCTGTCTCCCTGCTGTAGAAAGTTATTACAAAAATAAGGTTAATTTTGGACATGCAATTCCCTTTTTTACCAGTAGGGGAAAATGAAAGGATGTGAAAAATGTCCACTGTCCGCCACTATTGATTGACACTCGTTTCAAGTCTCTGTTTCACTGCTGTAGAAAGTTATTACAAAAAGAAGGTTAAATTTGGACATGCAATTCCCTTATCAGCCACTTGGGGTAAAATGAAAGGATGTGAAAAATATCCACTCTCTCCCTCTATTGATTGACACTGGTTTCATCTCTCTATCTTTCTTCTGTAGAAAGTTATTACAAAAAGAAGGTTAATTTTGGACATGCAATTCCCTTTTCTACCAGTAGTGGTAAAAAGAAAGGTTGTTAAAAATGTCCACGGTTCCCCACTATTGATTGACACTGTTATCATGTCTATATGCCCTTTAACTAAAAAGCTATTACAAAAACAACGCCTACTGAGCTATAGCAAAAAACGAAGAAAGTTTGCACTTTCCCCACGGTCCCTAACTGAAGGCTCTGCTGAGAGCGTTCTCTCCCGGCTTTTTGCACATTGCGACAGCTTGCATGGGGCCGTGCTTATTATATCGAGGGAAAATATAGAAAAAGAAGGATGTGAAACATGTTCAGCTTTGCCCTTTTGGCGGTCACACTGCTTAGATTTTTTTAGGGCAATTCGTTTTGGAGTTATTGGCGTTAACCGCTGAATGTGTCACGAATATCGAAAACAAAACCAACTTGACCGCGCTATTTAGAAATGATGAACAACCAGCCAGCCAACGATCTAACAGAAATTAACAGCTGCCTGTCAAACAAAAATGATAACAAACCGACCGAATTAAATCCTTCACTGCCACACAGGCAAATGACAAATCGCTTAATAGCCGAAATAATTCTTTTTAAAGTGTCACTCACAGAGTGTGCATTTTACCGTTATGTTCTTTTCTTTTTCGTTGACAAATTGAAAATAATGTGCGTACTTCCATAAACCAAACACTGTCCTCTCTGCTATCTTGCCGGGAGTTCGAATAAAAAACAAACACACACACACACACAGGGTCAGGCGCAGGGCACAGACGCATCACAGCCATTGACTTTACGATCACAGAGTTTCGGCTCCGCTGATACTGTTCATCCGCAGGTGGCACAGTAGACCTAGGCATACTGTCTGACAAAAAGCAGGCTGCAGTCGGGATTTTCCTTTCCTTAAAATAACGGATTACTTTTTTAAAAAAATAACGAAGTTACTGATTACTTCCGCACGAAACTAACGCGTTAAGTTACATATTTCAGGAAAAAAGTAATTAGAGTACTCTAACGCGTTACTTTGTTACTTTTTAAAACCAGTGCTTTTATCAATGGAAGAACAGGGAATAATGATACAAGTCTCCAACAACATGAACAACTGCATTTGCTCTACTTCAGATGCCAAACAAAAAAAAATGCATCCAAAGGAAAACTATAACACTGTCACTCAAGAACTACATTTCCCAGAATCAACACACACACACACACACACACACACACACACACACACAAGGACACACACACTGTGCACTTGCAAGAGTAATAAGCTTTTTGCTGCATTATTTTCTCTTGTTCCTGTCATTGAGCTAATATCTGACAAAACCCAAGATTAACGTTTACATTTAGTTACAGATTAACAGAAAGTGCCATTAACTTAGTCCTCATGACACGTGGACGTTTGTGACACTTTTGAAAATGTATTTTAACAACTTAGTAGATGTCACTAATTAGTTTGCATAATAACATTGTATTTTAATAAAAAATAATAATAATAAATACTCCGAATTTTTATGTACTAACCATTTGTATAAATAAATAAATAAACCCAAGAAGGCACTGGAATGGCTGTTTTGTGAATCAGCTACTTTGCTCATAAAGGAAACTATGCTTTGCATAACCACTTTTTTTTTCTCAGTAGTAGGCACAATTGTATTTCCATAGAATATGGGAATCAGAAAGTGATGTGTAATCAACTCTGTCTAGAACTGTAGAGAATCTGAAACTAAAATCTGAAGCTACTGTCGTCTCTGTAGCCACCAGAGCGCCCCAGTGCACCTTCTCAGTGACGTTTCAAGGTGAATACCAGAGGCTCTGTTGTGTGGTTTAGCTCTGTGTTTACGGGACATTGATTAGTTTGAGGTTGAACCTCTCGGTGCGGCGCGTTTGCCATCTTTTTTTAATGCAATATCTTATGTGAAAAGTGTCCGATAATTGCGAGGGGCTGACTTTGACAAGGAAATCGGATCTCAGGTGAGTGCGGGTGTTACGGTTTAACTGGTTACCGTGTTATCTGGTGACCAACTTCCTGTTTAGGTCTCCGCTGCAGATGTGCTGGAACGACGGCAGCAGTTTCGCCGATTCTGAAAGCACAAACTGACGTGATATTAAGTGCCTAATAAACGCAGACTTGCTCATTGCATGATTTTGATATTCTTGCAGAGATAACAAGTTATATGTATGATCGCCCGTAGCGGCTGAAGTAAGTAGGATAAACAAAAAAATAAAATAAAGTACATCTGTGTTGGCACGGGTTTCGAACACGCGCTAAAAGACGACGCGCCGCGAGACGACACTCACGAACCACCGAGCCATCGATCTTTACATAAGCAGCTCCAGATCTCTGCATTCAACACAGTACTTTCGGCGTCACATCGTGAAACGGGCTGAATCAAGGAACTGTGACCGTGTTAACTTGTGACCTCTGTTTGCAAGCCAAAATCCAATTTTACTGTTGCTATAAATTAACAATTCCAGCCAAAGCGCTTCTAATGCTGCTAAATGATTTGATACGATCTGAAAATTACTCATCGTCAAAAATTACGAATCCCATTAATGTAAACATGCATAACAACAGCCCAACGTTTAAGTAGCTTAGTTCCCATTGGTTCATTGGCAAAACACATTCTTACAGTGGCAGGCTGCCCACATACACTTCTTGGCTATGAACTGCAAAACTAGATGTACAGAAAGCATCATTTCACTTTGAGGAACAATATTTAATAATAATAGGTTGCACTACTTTGCTGTAAAGTGTAATTTACTTTGTTTAAATAACTTTGCAACATATTTTTTCTGCTTGAATGGTTGTGATTGTATGCATCTGAATTGAAATCAACTAGACACAAAGCACAATTGACTACATATAATTATCATTAAAGACTTACATGCAAAGACCATCAAAGTTTTGATTGAACCCAAATGGCCATTTCCGTTACAACCATTAAAGCTTGTGAAAATGTTCTGTGATGTTTTTATTCAGGTTTTCAGCAGCATTTAGATAATATAATAGATAATATTTCACATAATCTTTATTAAACAAAATAGATGATAAACAAGTTAACACAGGCACATTGTCTTTAAAGTGCAACATGCATTCTTCACAGATTAATATCACATGTGACCTATGGTTTCACTGGAACTGTGTTGGTCAGCCTCCTATTGAGGAAGATTTGATTTGTCCTGCTTGTGTTTAAGTGTGTGTGTGGTAAAGCAGTGAAAAGTCCTCTAGAAGTGTTATATGAATTTGTTTTTTACCTTTGTTTATATAGTGCTTTATACAATACTGATTGTGTCAAAGCAGCTTTACAGAGTCAACAGGAAAATGGAGAACAACAGTCATTTTTCAGCTAAAGTCAGTTCATTGATTTAGTGATGGCATCGTCAAACCAATGAGCTTAGTGATTATGAACCAGTGAAATGAACCACTTCTGTGTACACCGTCTTTTGTAGCATGATTGATTTGAGCATTAACATTTCTTTGATTCATTTTGTTTTCTTTGTATTTTTCACAAATGTCTAGTACACCAAGATAAATTCCTTGTACCTATAAATCCATTGTATCTTACAATAAAAGGGATTGTGTGGAAATTTGTCATATACATATTTTGACAGTGGCCGAGAGGTTGCATGGGAACAATGTCCCAACAGATATGGATCCATTTCGAAATCCTGATTTTTACTAGTGTTTTTGACACTCTTTAAAAGTTGTGGCTATTTAGTAACACTTTAAATGTTGTCTTGGATAGATGACAGGTGATATATATCTTTTTTATGTTGTAAAATAAGAAGTGTATGTGGGCAGCCTGCCACTGTAAGAATGTGTTTTGCCAATGAACCAATGGGAACTAAGCTACTTAAACGTTGGGCTGTTGTTATGCATGTTTACATTAATGGGATTCGTAATTTTTGACGATGAGTAATTTTCAGATCGTATCAAATCATTTAGCAGCATTAGAAGCGCTTTGGCTGGAAATGTTAACTTATAGCAACAGTAAAATTGATTTTGGCTTGCAAACAGAGGTCACAAGTTAACACGGTCACAGTTCCTTGATTCAGCCCGTTTCACGATGTGACGCCGAGAGTACTGTGTTGAATCCAGAGATCTGCAGCTGGGTATGTAAAGATCGATGGCTCGGTGGTTCGTGAGTGTCGTCTCGCGGCGCGTCGTCTTTTAGCGCGTGTTCGAAACCCGTGCCAACACAGATTTACTTTATTTTATTTTTTGGTTTATCCTACTTACTTCAGCCGCTACGGGCGATCATACATATAACTTGTTATCTCTGCAAGAATATCAAAATCATGCAATGAGCAAGTCTGCGTTTATTAGGCACTTAATATCACGTCAGTTTGTGCTTTCAGAATCGGCGAATCTGCTGCCGTCGTTCCAGCACATCTGCAGCGGAGACCTAAACAGGAAGTTGGTCACCAGATAACACGGTAACCAGTTAAACCGTAACACGGGCATCGATTTACCGTGCGATGATTACAAACATATATATAAACTAATTTTAAAGTAATAATAGCTACGTTTGTTTGTAAACGTGTTATAGGTGAATTGACTGACCTTTGAACACGTTAAAGGTGTCTGACCTTCAAGCTACTCCGCTACCTTTAAACCGGGTTTCCGTGGAAGTGCTAATAACAGACAGCTTCAGAGAGTTTAGTGTTAGGCTATAACGCTGAAAACTGAAGTCACATTACTGTAATGTGTCATTGTAACGAATTTATTTGAGCTGTTGGTGTAGTGTAATCTAGTTCAGAGAGAAAACGCTGCCATGTGTTGTCCATTTCAGTCCTTTACAAACATGTATCATGGTGTAATTTCCTCAAAATGCCATAGTTAAACACAAATGCTGTTGTTTTCGGTGTAATATAGGAGATATTTCCATAAATCAGAAACTTGTTCCAACCTTTCATCTTAAAAACCGAGGTTATATTTAATAATCTAAAGTGGGACACCATGTCTTAGACGTTTATGATTAACTTATACAGCAATCCTCTTGTTTGGCTGTGAACTGCAGTGTAGAGTGTATTAACAGATGTGTAAGTTCAGTGTAATGACATGTTGGCTACTTCAGAATGGATTAAAATTAGAGTTAGGTTTAAATAAGTGGACACTTTAATCTCGTAGAACAAAAACACTCAAAATGAACAAGCACAAGGAAATGTGCTTGACCACTTGACTTGTATTGCCTAAAAGAAATATGGGGTTTGGACGGAAGACATCCTAAGCTTTCCATAAAAGTGTAATTTCAGGTTAAATTGTGGTAGAAGTAACATTTCCTGAAGTGTCCTACTTTATCAGTATTCACCATAAGTGAGGTTAAAATCTATTAAGTTTGCGACCCATATTGTGAAATGACTTTACATTTTAAATTGAACACTTTAAATTGAAACTTCCAGGCAGATTAAGAAGGTTAACATTGTTATCGCTCTCGTTTGTGATTGAAGAATTTGAGCTTTTTGAGATCTCACATTAAAAAATTGTACATGGTATAATGGTATTTATGGAATATGTGAGGTGTGTGTAGCCTAATTGTTTAAAGATCTGTAGTAGAACGGCACTACACACCATGACTCATTCACTTTTTTTGGCTGTTCAGTGTGTTAATATGAGTTCACGTCTTTTTGTTGTTATGACAACGTATGCCATCTACACCCCTGTGAAAAAAAAAAAATGCCATGTTGTCAGTAAACAAAACACTCCCGACATCATGATGAACTTGCTGATAGATTCAACAGTTGCATTCTAACACACACGGGTCTAATGGTCAACACGGTCAAACCTTCCGCTGTATTTTTAGTGCAATAATTCGTGATTTCTTAAAGTTCTTGATCTGTTTTCTGCAGGCTTTATCTGACTAATGCATGGTCAAATGGCAGAAACTACAAAAGAAGAAGTAGATGCTGGAAATGAGGTTAATGACCCATCAGAATGGGCTGAGGATGCAACCAAGGGTTCGAAAAATGATGAAAAACAGATGGAAAGTCCACTCAAAGAGAAGAGTCTTGGGTTCAGGATGTCGTTCAGAGAAAGTTTGAAAGCGGTCAGTAAAAAGAGCCCTATTGTATTTAAAAACAAAAGGTCAGAGAACAGTGATGACCAAAGCTCAAATTCTCCATTACGACCACCGCACTCTCCAAGTAAGTGTTTAACCACTAGACGTGGTGAAAAGTGTTGCTTTTTGTGACAATGGCTTCTCAAGTTCAGTAATTTATAAAGCAGAGGTTACGGTACTTATAAAGTGTGTGAGTGTACAACAGTGCTAGTTTAACCCTTATCATAAACAATCAAGTGAACTGTTAGACAAGAAACAGTTTAAGAAACTTTTAATTAGCTGAAGCTCCTTGCATGTTTCTCTCTTCAGGTTTGAGCAAAGGATCTCCCTCGCAATCTTCATTTCAGAGTCCAAAGGCAGGAAAGGCTTCTCTTGCCAGAACTATGTCAGGTGACTGGTCTTTGCATGTCACTAGATTCACCTCTAGACAAGCGAAAAACAATGTGTGCTATCATGACAGGAAGTGTTGATAGTAAATGTTGCAAACAATACAGAACGTTTTGCTGCTGAAATGTTTTGTAGCTACTTTTTTTGGGAGTTTAAGCTTTAGTTCACAATTCACACCACAACTTTTTTTCATATTTATACATATTTAAAAACAAACAACACACCTTACAATGTTTACTTCTAGAATTAATAGAACAGTTGCATGAACAAAGATTGTGTCCTCTTGTCCTTTATATCATGTTTATTATATCAGGTGTAAGGAGGGTTCACAAATCCACTGCGTTAGTGTACATTAAAAGATGTTAGATTTTCTTATTAAACTATGAATGTTTATTCACTAAAAGGGACAGATTTAGAGTAAAATACTTTACTATATAAGTAACTGGTTAAGAAAAAAGAGTTTTCATATTACATGGTCCTGTTGATATTTTTTTTACTACCATTTGCTCAGTTGAATGTTATACATAATACATAAATCATCTCCAGTAACTGTTTGTTTTATTCTCAGATTCTGCAGTTGAAATAACAGGTTCATTGGCCAAGAGAGGGGCCTCGATCAGGCAGAGTTTGGGTCTGGGTACTAAACAAAAAAAACAAGAACCACTTGAACCTGTCACAGAGGCGAAGACTTCCTCTGAAGAGCAGACAGAGGTCATAGATACAGTGTTGGAGCTCAGAAAAACATATACTCTGCCAGAGATACCACCTATGCCTTTGTCAGGTGAGTGTGTGCATGTCCCTCTGCAGTTGACAAAGCATTTATAAACATCATGGTTTCAGATAAAAAATTTAATTAATGTTTTAGATATTTAGACTGGTTAATATTTGTGTTACACCAATAACTTTTGGGTCATTTGCGGTACTCACGTTTATTTTTACTTTCCTTAATATCACCTTAAAAAAGTTTGCTCTTAGCAAGGGTCTTTACATTCTTTGAATTAAAATTAGGTCATTAAAAGGAATGCAAAATTTTTATTTTTTAAATGTGGTTTAAAATGGGATTTTATGGTGTATAACCATATGTCATGCTGAACGACAATCCACATATACACTACCTTTCCAGTTTGGGTTGTGTAACCCAACTTTTATTCAGCATTAAGTAAACAAAAGTGACATTTATAATGTTTTTAAAAAAAGTCTAAATACATGTTCTTTTGAACTTTCTATTCATGCTGGAAAAAAAAGTATAATAATTTCTGCAAAAAAAATATATATATATTAAAGCGTATTTCTTTTCAGTTATAATAATAAGTCATGTTTTTGAGAGGCAAATCATCATACTAGAATGATTTCTGAAGGATCATGTGATACTGAAGACTGGAGCTTTTTTAGCACACCTGTTATTAAGAGGACATACAATCAAAGTTACATTTTGTTCAGTATGTTTTGTTTAGCGTTTATCTGTAAAGCACATTACATATGCTGACATTACCCAGAACACATCAGAAACACTTCGATGCTATTCAGTGGTTAACAGAGCATATTACAAAACATTTTTTTGGAAAACATGAGCTCATGTGGCAGAGATCTAGATAGAAGCATTTTAATATAATAATGAATACAAAAAGTATTTAGGCACTTTGTGTAACATTCATGACAGAAATATGATAGTTGTTGACACAGTTGTGTTATGGTCAGTAACAGGACACAACTCTAATATTTTGCTTTTTGTTATCCTTTTTTCTGTTATTTTCTGCAGTAATGGAGATTAACAAAC
This sequence comes from Carassius auratus, assembly GCF_003368295.1. Lineage (NCBI taxonomy): Eukaryota > Metazoa > Chordata > Actinopteri > Cypriniformes > Cyprinidae > Carassius > Carassius auratus. Next base: position 19,205,017 of record NC_039255.1, on the reverse strand, counting down.
TGATAGAGAGGGAAGTTCTAGAGGAGGCCTATGTGAATCTACTGTCTCTACGCCTAGAGTTTCAGAAGGAGCATCAAGCTCTGGATCAAGAAGACTATCCCATCGAACTAGTCAATAAAGAGAAAGATCTCAGTCTGCTCTATGGCACATTAAGGAGCAAAATGTTTGACATCGTACGCAACTCCAGTGCTCTTCCCTCACGCAATAAAGAGCTGCTGGTGTATGTAGCACAGATTATCCTAGAGGAAGAAAAGAGGCAGGGGGAGCCAGGAGCGATGCAGGGATGGAGGGAAGCATGGAGGGATGCAGTGCTAAACGGGGTTCGAGATACACTGAAGAAAGTTCATCTGGACAGCCCAGAGCAGAACGCACCCTGGCTGGCAGTGCATCTAGGGCGTCTGGGTAAAGCTGTGGTGGAGGATTTGGAGAGAGTGAAGAATGAGCTTCAGAGCCCATATCCAGAAGACTTTAATGTGTTTCAAACCTATGTGTCCTGCTATCACGAGGCTGTAGGAGAGCATCTAAAGAGACTTCTGGAAAAGGTGATAGAGCTGAAAGATTACTATGCTCTTCTAGAGTTCATTATTCATCGCTACCCCAGGTGAGGTTTTCCTCAGTTTAGATTAAGTTTTTGTAAATACAGAAGGTCAATATAACTTAAAACCCTTTTTTATATTGAAAGCATGCTGATTCAAACCTGTATGAACTATATTTTTAAAAGGTGAATTTTGGAAGAATATCCTGGCTGTTTGTTCCACATAATAAAAAAAGAATGGCAAGTTTGGAAATGATAAAAAATACCATGAAAGTATCATGAAATACATATTTCATTATTTAATTTACAGTATCATTCAAAAGTTTGGGGTTGGTAAGACTGAATTTTTTTATATTTCAAATTTTGCATCAAAATACCGTAATATTGTGAAATATTGTTACAATTTAAAATAGGCCTAATTGTTTTCAATATTTTAAAATGTAGTTTAGTCATGTAATGCAAAGCTGAATTTTCTGCATCATTCCTCCAGTCTTGAGTGTCACATGATCCTTCAGAAATCATTTTAATATGCTGATTTGATGCTCTAGAAGCATTGCATATTATGATCATGTTGAAAACAGTTTTTGAGTTCTAAACAAAAGGATCGAAATAAAAACCTTTTGTAACATTCTAAATGTATTTTGGTCACTTTTGGTCAATTAAATGCATCTTTGCTTAATTAAAGCATTAATAATCAAACTGCATTAATATCTGCATTAATTAAATAATTTATATCTGCCAAACTGTTGAACAAAAAATATATATTTGAGATCTTCTGAAATTATACAATAGCTTTGCATGACAATTTTACAGTTATTCTTCACATATACACCACACCATTTTCATAACAATAACATTTGATCCGAGAATGAGTGGCATTTGATGTCATTGATCATACCTGGATGATGCAAATTCTCATTCACATAAGCTAATCAAAAGACTGATGTACTGTGCCAATCAGGTGAATGTCCAGAGCTCCAAACATCCACTTCTCAAATCATGAAAGGTCTAGTGTTTTTAAATGACCCAAACACAGTTTTGGTTCAGTATGATGACTAGCTCATCTTGATTTATTCCAGCTGCCTTCAATCCTTATGAATACTCATTTTAGATCCAGTTGATGAGATTCATTTAGAAGAACTTGGTTTCACAATAATGCACAGAACCAAATATTCAATGGATATCCCTTGAGAGTTGAGAGACGTGTTTTATGACTGATTATGAGATTTATGATTATAGATGTGTCTGTACTATTATTTTAAAGGTTATGATTATGGCTTTAATTATGAATTTAATTGTTGTTTCCATAGTGAGAAAGTAATGGGGAGCAGCTCTCTGCAGCCTGAGTTGAAGGAAGATCAGAGAGTACTGACACTGGACAAAAATTTCCTGAATAAGATAAAAGACAAATACTGTGGTCGCTTACAGGTAGCATAAAAGCATATTTATCATCTGAGATAACACTAATAGCGTGATCGTACTGACAGTATGATGTCAGATGATAACTGCTAGTTTCTGAATTCAATGTAATCTGTGCTCTTGACAGGCTGACATGAAAACATCACTCAACAGAATTATTGAGTTGGAGAATGAGGAAATGTGGAAAGAAAAGAGAAAACCAGAGATTGATGAGGGAATCTACAGCTCACACATTGACATGGACATCTGGACGGTAAGACTGCAGACTTTCTTAATTATCTCACCTTCACTCAGTTTTATATGGAAGTAAAATGAGCATTAAAGCAAAGTCCTTTGATTTCCCATTTAATACTGCTACAAACTCACGAGGGCATTTGTTTACCAATAGAGGGCAGTATTGGACATGTATTTTAACTTACTAATAGTGATCCCGAAACGTATATTGTCTTTGCATGCTATTAGAAATTTTCTGCTTCACGTTTATGATTTCATTATGATTTTGTCCTGTTCAAGTGCTTTGCTGTCAGAATAAATGGGAATCATTCAGGAAACCAGGATCATTCTAGCCTAATTCTTAGGGAATTCTTATTAAAGCCTACATGTGTTGAAGATTTTCAATGGATTTTGAACAAAATGTAGTGTCTCATTCGTTGACAACCATATAAACATTCCATATTTATTGTTACCATGATATTTGCTGACGTTTCTGAAGTTTCAGTCAAATAAATGTTTTTACTGAGTACAATACATAGAATGTATATTTATGTACATATACTGTACATAAACATACATGACTGTAACGGCAGAGAAAGCAATGCAGATGTTGTAGGAAAAACTAATAGAACTTAACAGTTGCAGTCGTAATAGCAATGGTTTCCCCCTTCTTTAAGTTTATGTCGTGTCCAAATTTAGAAACGATTTCCAAGTTTCCCATTCATACATGTTATTATGAGAAGCTGTTCATGTCCAATATCTGACTATAGGAAACTCATATTTACAATCATTCTCACAAGGAGGCAGCATTAAACTGTAATGCTGTGATTTCGCACAAAGAAGTATGACAAAAATATGTATAAAAATTAATACAAAAGGTATTTAGACATTTGTCAAATATTAGTGTAATATGTTCATAGGTAATGTGCTGGTATATGTAAGATCAGTACATTACAAATGCACAATTTGTGGGCAGATACTGCTTGGTTTTAAATATCTAATTTAAAGACATTTAGACATTTGTAAGTGGTTTAAGTGCCCAAATCTTTTCGAGGACTCTGTAATTAAAAAACAGGGGACAAAACACATTTACTGTATGTTGTTTTCTTTCCCAGAATATTAAAGGGAATGTACAAGGATCCAGGACACTTGATGTGAACCTTGAGCAGAAGGTTGTGCGTTCCTGTTTGGAGGAACTGAAGACCTTTCCAAAACGGTTTGTGATAAATAACTACAGTAACATGCTAAGTGGAAGTCAGTTTTGTAAATCTACAGCTCTTAAAGCTTCTGTAATCTATATTTTATATACAGAAGACAACTATTCAAGTTTCCTTCACTTAACAGCTGTTATAACTTTCTGTGCTAATTTGACGGTTATTATAGTAAAACAGATTGGCGTATAATTTCCAAGGCTTTTCAACACACCTTTCCCGCATACTTGATCAAAACCACGTCCCATGAGCACATTAAGTCTTTGCCTTATTTTTAGTTTTATTGCATAGCAATTTTGGCAGTATTTAATTCTTTTCGTTTGTTTTATTTTATTTTTCTGTATGACTGATTGTGGTTATTTGTAGGTTTGAGTCAGCGTTTGTTGAGTGGAGCAGTTCTCTGTCAAACTCCTCTCTCTGGGCAGAGTATCACATCAGTTACATCAACAGCTTCAGTGCCCTGAAGTAAGTCATTTACATAAATTTTTTTCAAGTGTTTGGGAGGAGCAGAAATAATACATAGCTAGCCGCATTAGTCTAGTTCCATTATTTCCTAAGCACCCATTCAGAAAGATTTTGTGTTTACAAAGCCAGGAGGTCTTTAATAGACAGAGAAAAGCTATTCGTTACCATTCACATTTATATCAATGGAAGAATTTTCATTTAATCTTATAATCTTTTCTTCTTCTTTTCTTCTAATCTCGAAAATAACAATCAGTCATGTGAATACTTGGAATTTGTGCTGTATAGAGGCAGTCAGGCATTTGGCAGGGGAAGTCCTTGACAGTGGGAAATGATGGAAACCGCTGGATGTGTCTCCACGTTTTATGAGTGACAAGCAGACAGAAAACTGAACAAACAGAACACGCAAACATGCTGAAATGAGTGTCGTGCCTGTCTGCAATGAGACTGGGAAATAATATTATTTGAATAAAAAAAATAAAAAAATAGCATACAAGTGCAAAAACGGTGTAGGCCTATTTAAGATACTGGTTCGGTTCAATCGATTCGGCATGTTTTTGAAACACAACTATGACTGTTGCTCTCGTGTCTCATACAAGAGATGAATAGAAAGCCACGTAAAGTTAAAAGAACTTTTAGCAAACACGTATTGAGATTTTGTGGTGGGTTTATTCCATTCCACTGCCCTCATTTGATATTAAATGCAATTGTGTGATTTGTATAAAGCTACTTAAATACAATGATGCTGCTTTGTTCATAATCTTTTCTGAAATGTACAAAATCATATTCAATTTATAAATATTAGTTCAGATGGTATGCACTTTTTTATAGTCAGTCATATTTTTTTTGCATTGAATAAAAAATTGAATGAGGAGCATTATTTTGCCCATGTGCCCTTTGGTGGACTCCTTAGCACTTATATGTTCTGCATACAAAATATAAGAATGGAGATATTTATTTTGTGTTTGATTGTTAAAACTAAAATGAGTTAACAAATAATTGTTGTTTGTCTTAATAAATTGGGTAAATTAAAAATACAGTGTTTTTTTAAGAAAGGTTCTAAAGAAATTGAACTGAAAACTGATTCTTGATTCCGAACGATATATGAAACATTATATCGTGATAATTATTTATCTATATCGCCCAGCCCTATTTTCTGTTTTGGACAGATGACACTACAGTACTATAATACAATATAATTTCTGTATTTTTTTTTTTTTTCTCCAGAGAGCACATGAAGAGCTATCAAGACACCTGCCCAATCCAGCTAGGGCTGGTTCACAATGAAATCGATGGACTGACCACCAGATTGAGTCAAGCTGTGATGGAGGACTTCAAAACAAATGTCAAGGTGTGAGATTCTGAAATGCACACTTTTCTCATTGTTAAACAACGGCATTAGTTTGAGAGTCACACCAGACTCTCAGTGTCAGGCAGAATGTAACAGACAAACAACCTTTATGAAGTATTTATTGGAATACAAATCAAAACCATACATGTGCATGATTCTAGAAGTATATAAATCATAAACAATAATGTCTGTGATTATACAAAAGGAAATTGATTATTAACTAAATGTATATGTTTGATAGTGGATTGAGTTAACATTGAGTAGTAAAGAGCTTCTGTTTGTAGCCTTTCCTCAGGAGACAAATGACAGGGAAATGGTTTTCATTTGATGAAGACTTTTCACAGCTGATCAGCAGAACTAAGACTCTTTCTGATCAGAGCAAGTTCATGACCCCAAAACATAAACAGGTGAGAGTGCCAACCAGTTTGCTTCATTAATTTACACACATACATTAATGTGCATCTCATTACTGCCATCTCTGGCTAATGTTCTCTGCTGTAGCCATATTTTTTCTGTTTTTCCACTGTTTGTCTCTTTAGGCTTTTGTGAACAAAGCTCACTTTTTTGTGGTGAAGGAATATGTATCTCAGCTGATGAAGAATAACTACTCATGCAAAAACAGGAAGAATGAGACAGCTGCCACTAAGATAACAAATCAGTGGGAGGAACTGAAGGAGATTTTCCAAGATATGGTACGAACTCCATAACGCAACTCTGCACAGCTGTGCTTTTTCATCGAAACATCCTTATATATTTCTTATCATATTATTTTCTATAGAACTCAACCTTAGATTGGCTTCATCCAGTCGGGAACCAGCTGAGCATGATCATTGGGTGCAAAAAAAGTGACGTAAAACACAATTTACAACCATTAGTTAATAACTATCCAGACATCAGGTGAGAGTCATAGTGCTTGATGTAAATTTGCAAGGTCTGTTAATTTAAAATTGTTCATTTTACTCTAATTTAAAGTTTTACCCCTTTCAGGAAGAGCCATGTCTCAGCTGTGCTGTACTTCCGGGGAATTATAAGAGGCAGGGAAAAGCATACTATACTACAGCGGCTGGCAGAGCTGAAGCAGAGAACAGGGAATACTGGGAATAAAGAGCAGGCTCTCTTTAGTGAGATTCAAGCAGCAGTCAACACAGACTGCCTGGCTGGTACACCCTTCTCCTGTCTGTCCTTCATTGTACCAGACAGCTAATGCACTTCATTTGATTTGAAGTGGACGACAAAATCATTGCACTGTTTGAAAGCGACCATAAGTCTAATTCAGAGTATGAGCAATACTAATATATTATGAGCAATAAGGAATGCTCTCATGCCTCTTGTCAATCCTTCATGGTCTTGAAACATTGTTGCTTTTTCGGATAAAATAGACGAGGCAAAGAATGGGCTAAAATGGTCGTAGTATGTTGTGATCATACTTATGCCATTTGTTAATGTTGTTAGTAAATAATGATAAAATAGTACCAGGCCTTGATAGTGTGATATTTCTAAATGCCACATTGTAGTCGAGAAGCTTTCTCAAAAATGCATGCTGGTTTCAGTAATCCACTATGAACAGCTATGAGATCACATTCAGGTCATGTTCAATTGATGTCTTCTTGATTGGTTTCACTCAGAAATGACTTCTTACAGAAATAAAAATAAGTTGTAAAAGTTGAGAACCTTATCAAAACATCTTCTGTACACCACCAGAGGTCTCTATAACACTGCAGTGCACTTTCCATCATTAGCTTAAACGACTGATCAGATTTGTATTTTTTTAATTCTCTAAATATGAATCTCCATTCATAACAATAATTATAGAAAAATAATAAACATTTGGGTTAAATTTTCTGGATTCAAAATTTTGCCTTTATTAAAAAATTGTATTTTTATTTTTACTGGGCTGATGTTGTGTTTCAAAAGCCCCTGATCTTTTTGAAGATGGAACATGTTTCACTTCCCAAATAAAATATGTTTTTATTTGTTCCCCAAGTATTAGGCTACAGATGATGAAAAACAGTCTGCACCGCTTACCTTGCAGGGCGACATAAAATAATCAAATCGGTCTGTGTTCATGGCCATAACCAGGCTTTGAAGATCAGTAAGGTCTGGGGTGGGGTTAAGAATTGTGCTTTATTATAATAACCCCTACAAAAAAACAACTCATCTGAACACTTTAAAAGAGAAAGACTTGTAGATGATTGTGGAATATGTTTTTTCTCTTTATTGGAGTGATGAACACTTTTAAATTACAGTGGGTATGGAAAGTATTCAGACCCCCTTAAATATTTCCCTTTGTTATATTGCAGCAGTTTGCTAAAATCATTTAAGTTATTTTTTTTTTCCTCATTAATGTACACACAGCACCCCATATTGGCATAAACGCACAGAATTGTTGATAATTTTGTACATTTATTAAAAAAGAAAAACTGAAATATCACATGGTCCTAAGTATTCAGACCCTTTGCTCAGTATTTAGTAGAAGCCCCCTTTGGCGGCCAGCTCTAGGAAGGGTTCTGGTCGTCCCAAACGTCTTCCATTTAAGGATTATGGAGGCCACTGTGCTCTTAGGAACCTTAAGTGCAGCAGAAATAGTTTTGTAACCTTGGTCAGATCTGTGCCTTGCCACAGTTCTGGCTCTGAGCTTTCTAATCAAGTCCAATCAGTATAACCAAACACATCTGGACTCAAATAAAGGTGTAGAACTATCTCAAGGATGATCAGAAGAAATGGACAGCAAATATATGAGTTAAATATATGAGTGTCACAGCAAAGGGTCTGAATACTTAGGACCATGTGATATTTCAGTTTTTCTTTTTTAATAAATCTGCAAAAATGTCAACAATTTTGTGTTTTTCTGTCAATATGGGGTGCTGTGTGTACATTAATGAGGAAATAAAATGAACTTAAATGATTTTTGCAAATCGCTGCAATACAACAAAGAGTGAAAAATTTAAGGGGGCCTGAATACTTTCCTTACCCACTGTATACCATATTTATTGTATCAAAATTTGTTAATACTTTAATATATAGGTTGGGGTGGATCATTTTACCAGTTTCCTATTCATGCAACAATATATAACTACTATACTGCATAAAATAGACTTCTTCATGGCAAGTGTTTGCATAGGCCTATTTCATTTCCTTCTGTGCTTGTTCGCTATCTGACTATTAGTTTTATAAGCTGCTGCTTGTAATAGCATTTATAACGTTTCTGACAGAAAATTGCCAGATGTTCCTATGAAACAAATAAAAAATAAAAACAAATAAACCGAAATTAGTTCAAATATTTTAAACCTTTAAATAAGATCAAATAAAGGTACTGCTAACCTTAAAATGCAACTTCACACTTTATTAAATTTCTAAAGTGTCAATCAAGTGTAATCATATGGACCATCAATGAAATATGTAATATTTATTTATGCTTTGATATTCACTACTGGTTGTCATACAGCTACAGAACAGTGTCCTTACAAATGAAAATTTAACCCTTTCTAAATCTCCAAGGGCCATTTGAGAAGAAGAAGACAAATTTTGTGTATGACAATTTATTTATTAACACCATTATTAACTCCTGTTGATGACTCTCTTTTAATTGTTGTTCAGTCCTCCTGTCAAAATGCTTCCGCTCACTGATAAAAAAAACAAAAACAAAAGTTGGATAGTTGTAGAAAGAAATGGTTATTTGTGAATAATGGCAGGATTGTCTCTTCGCTGTAGACCTAAAATATGTCTCTGTGCTGGTCATCTCCAAAGCTAGGCTTTGATTACTATACAGGGAGACTAGAAGGGGGATCTCTCTTAAAAGTGGCTTCTGTACCTATAGGAATGCGAATAAAAGTGTTATGACAATCTATTTCACATTTGCTCTAGCTGCTGTTCTGCCCAAGTAAAATTAATTAGTTTAACCCAAGCTAAAGAATGATAATGAGCATTTGATCAGATACAACTGCAGTCACAAATTATGAGATGCATTATTTGAATGCTTTGCGAAAGAGATGTGTTTTTAATCTAGATTTAAACAGAGAGAGTGTGTCTGAACAATAGGTTTTCTGCACCTGGTGCAATTAACTGGAGTGCAATTACTGTGCAGACAGGACCAGACTAAAGGAATTCTAGTGCCTATGTGAAGTGCCTAAGGGGAAGTGAGCCCACTAGTGGACACCCAGGGAAACAGAGACTAGACAGCGTGACATTACCCCCTCCTCCACGGAGCAGCTGCCAGATGCTCCACCCGAACCCAAGGGAAAACCAAACAGACAAAGAGACCAGGAGGGAGGTGGAGCGGCGGAGGACTAGGGGGAGGGACGGAGGGCCAGGTCATTAGAGGGAAACAGACAGAAAAAAAAAAAAACATAAGTCCACGAAGGACATCACGTGACGCCCACCAGGGCGGAGCAAAAGACCACCACAACCATGTGGTCAGGGCGGAAGCCCCCCAGGGCGGAGCAGAAGACCACCACAACCTTGTGGTCAGAGCGGAAGCCCCCCAGGCCAGAGCAGAAGACCACCACAAACCTGTGGTCAGGGCAGAAGCCCCCCAGGGCGGAGCAGAAGACCACCACCTCCGTGTGGATGAACCAGACGCCCCCCAGGGCGGAGCAGAAAACCACCACTTCCTTGTGGTCGATGCAGAAAGCCACCAGGGCGGAGCAACCCTGACTCTGGAGGGTCCACGAGCACCCGACTCGACTCTGGAGGGTCAACCGGAACCTGACTCAACTCTGGAAAATCAGACGTAAATGTGAATCAGTTCACTTTAATTCTGAGGTCAGGAATTTCCATCATATGTTTAGTCAAGTGATATCTATTCTCCTCACTTCCTCTTTTCTATCATTAGTGATTTTTACTAGTCAAGCAAAGATTCCTCCTTAGTATGATAGGCTCAGGGCTGGCAGACTGAATGTTGTTTATCAGATGCTCTTGATGTTAAAATAAATAATGTTGCTTTTGATTTTTTGTCCACACCCTGTCTGAAATCTAGCAGGGCATGATAATAGTTTAGTTTCAGTCCTTTCAACTGCTATTCACAGTCTCACAAACATTAGATAAATAAAATGCACTCCTAAAAATAAACCAACACAGTTCGCAACAAACAGACCCAATAAGAGATAAACAATGTCTGATGTCACATTGGCAAAGAAATACAATTAAAATAATATAAATAATGTTTTAACTCCACAGAGCCATAAAGTGACCCCAACAACGTAACACAGCATACCATATACTGCTGTGTGTGCACATGGATGGGTTAAATCCAGAGCACAAATTCATGTATGGGATACCATACTTGGCCACATGTTCACTTTTCACTTTCATTCTGCTATCCTGAAACAACAGAACTAACCAGATGATGAAATATAGAAAAACACCAAGCAGTCAGTGTTGCTGGTTAGCATGGTTTCCCCTTGCTTGCAGATGTGGTGCCTACACACTTTGATTCTACAAAACATCTCCTCTCAAAAGCAGTCAAAAGTAAAGACAATCTGACCAGATTCAAATTCATGTCACTGAATGACAGGTGCATGTGATATCTTATCAGATGTTTTATCCAAAGTGACTTACGTCAGGGATCATTCAGTGAATTTTATTAAATGATAGGTATTTTTTAAAAGGTAAATCACAGTAATGAGAAATCTCAGTCATGACGTCTGTAAAAACCATAAATATGACCACATTGTGGGTATTTTCCCATGTAAAAAATCAAGCATAAATTTGAGAAAAAAAGAATTATGAACTATTCTTTACTTCCTTATTTCACTTTCGCAAACATTTCCATGAATGTATTAAAATTTAAATAATCTGATTGGAGGATTGTGTGTGTGTGTGCGTGTGTGTGTGTGTGTGTGTGGGTGAGTGGATATTTGCGTGTGCTTGCATGTGCGTGTGCGTGTGCATGTGCGTGCGTGTGTTGTATCTTGCATAGAGAAAACTGCATTCTCTTTCATTATCTACAACTTTCTAAACATTTGTAGAAAGAACTTCTGCTTTCAGAATTGCTGGTTGTACTTGGGTTATTGATTTCATAATATATCATATGATTTTGAGTTTTAAAATGAACACTGAATTAAATGCACTTGAAAAAAATCAGGTACCATAATGCAGGCATTACTGTTCAAACATCATTTCCGTCCTCCATTAATTCCTATGTGATGTCCGCTGCAGTTTTGTTTACTAAGAAAATGTAAAAAGCATTATTATTAAACAAATGAAAGCGTTATTTAAAATATTGTGATGAATAAATTTGTAATACTTTTATATTACATAGATGATGGTCGTGTAACTAGTATTCAAGTTGGCAACAGCAGAAGATGACAAATTACATTATTTTTTTATGGCTGTAGTTATTGTAGACATTCGGGTTATTATTACTTTTAAACAATTTATTGTGTAGTAGGAAAATAACTGAAAAGATGAAGTTGAAAAATGAAAGCTCTTCCTCTGGAGGACGAATTTCCTAAGAGCAGATCCCATAGTCACTTACAGGCAGAAGAACACAGAGCAGAGTTTCCCCAGAAGTATCAATCCTGATCTTTCTTCTCAACCCATTGCCTTTTTTTCCCAGGACGACTGACTCATAACTCATTGTTACTGAATGAGGCAGGGATTTCCTGTAATCCACTGATGTTTTTCTAGAATGCTTCTGGTAATGTACGACTGGATCTGTGCATATCTGGCCTGGCCTGGATCGATTGCGGGTGTTTTGAAACTGTCTCAAATTTCAAGTGATATTTTATAAACTGTTTGGAAATGCCTTAAAAACCTTTCCCAGATTCACCTGCATCAATACTCGTTCTTATGAGGGATTAAAAAATTGTTTTTATATATATATTGTGGTGCTATATATACTACACAAGAATTTATTTCAATAGTTATATTGAACAAAATGTGATTTTTCATAATTACACTTTAATTTATCAATGCTGAAGGATACAGTGCCACGTTGTTTAAATAGTAAAAACATTTGCGCCCATTTGTGCGCCCATGGGCATGTTGTGAGAAAATGAGATCTGTTCAAGCAAATCTTTTGCACGTTGCTGTTTTGAGACAACTGAAATAGACTGTGCCACTGTAAATAACATATATATATATATATATATATATATATATATATATATATATATATATATATATATATATATATATATATATATATATATATATAATCACTTCAATCTCGTGCACAAGAGAAGCGTTCAGTCTCTGCCCTCGCAAATTCCACCATGCAAATAGTGACTCCACCAGGGCGCAATGCAACTGGCTTTCTCGTCTCCGATGTGCAGCGTCCCTGAGAAACGACAGCATACGTGAGTACACACACACACACACACACACGGGAGATGGTTTCTGATTGGTTCCGCTTCTGATTGGATTCTGATTGGTTTATTGCAGGTTACATCCAAAACACACACATTACTTTAGAGAATTAATTAATTTAGAGAATAGCGATATAAAGCGATATAATCTGTAAAAAAATAAAATAAAGCAAAAAAGTGAAAATTATATTTCCTTTCTTGTATTACCTTTAATTTCAGAGTGAAATGTGCAGTGACTGGTGAAATAGCATGTTAATTCTTCTCACTAACTGTTAAATGGGACTGTGGCAATGTTTCATCATGTTAGTTGTTGTACATGGCAGTACGAAAATTAAATGTCCGCTGGGTAGTGCTAAAATAATGCTTTATCTCTTTATAATGAACCCCTTATGCAAATTAACCATGGTTTTGTTGTGTTCATGAGTAACATTGCATTCTGACTTCTATTTTGAAAGAGTAAATTCTGAACTGTTGTATCTATATGGACATGATGTAAGGACATGAGCATAGGTTGTAAGTTGAGTAAACATGCTAAGTGTTTCGCTACTCCTGTCTCGTCTGCTTTACTCTTAAATTATACTGCTAGATACTACAAATTGGCAACAAGGATTGCGTTTTTTCTTTAGTAGCTGAACGTCACGCCTTCTGTAAACGTTGACAGGCTCCTCACGAGACAGTTATACAATACGTTGTTTCTTTGCGTGAACAAGTTGTTACCTGTAAACTCGGTACCTGTGCTGACGACTGTCACAGAACAGCCAGGTCTCCACACCAGCCAAGCCCAGCGCACTCCCTCACCTGTATACTAATCACACACACATGCATCTCCACAGTTATCATGCTGGCTTCAAAAGCATGATTTTGCCACGTTCCTTATGGATTACTGTCAGAGCCTGTAGTGATCCAGAAGATGATGACCATCATCCTTGCTGGTTTTTCAGGGGTCGAAAATGATCCGTATGATATTATCCTCCATGGACGTGACATGTCTTCACATGACAAAACATTTCGAGCGTTTGACAGCACCTAGAAGATGCTGCCTTATGTACAACTCAATAAAGACAAGTGTTGTTTCCAGCCTACAAGCTCCAAATGAATTCAGCTACTTAAAAGAGGTGGAACAAAGTTTGACCATAGTAAAACATTTGCAGAACAGCCCTTTGGCATTATTTGACCCTGCAATGCACACCATTGTCACCACAAACACTTCAGATTATATTCTTGGTGCCATACTTTCCCAGGTCAGTCCAGATGACATTGAACGTACTGTAGTCTTTGCTTCCCGCACACTGTCTGCTGCCGAGCGTAAATATGCCACAGTAGAAAAGCATTAGCATACATGTGGGCCGTTGAGAGGTATGCTAATGCTAATGTAACTCTACGTACAGATCACCAGGCTCAGACAACACTGCTTACCACTAAAGGTGTAGGCTGTGCTGTACTTTGTGTAACAAGGGGGTCTGCACATCTCATGTCATTCATTTATGATGTGGTATACCGTCCAGGTTCCCAAAATGCTCCTGCTGATTATCTGTCACGTATCCCCTAACCTGCTTCTCCCAAAAACAGTGCTGTTGCTTTAGCTCAGGATGATGATGTGAATGAAGAGTTTGTTACTTTTCTGTCAGCCACCTGTAATTATCTGTCCACTGCTGATGTTGATGCTGCATGTGCTTCTTTTCCTGCACTAACCAAACTTCGTACACAGATTTCTAATGTTTGACCTCCTTTACCCAACGGACTGGATGTTGTATTGTTGCTGTACTATCAGCTGCTACTGGAACTGTCTGTTATGGACAAATTCATCTTCCGAGGCTCACGACTGATGGCACCTGTTGCATATGACTATTCGCCAAAGGGTTACACATAAAATTAAACTGTTTACTGATGTCAAACATGGTGGACTCCTCTAACAGTTAACAAGAAATTGGGGGTGGGTATATATGTTCTGAGCGATAGGAACATTTTGAATGCTTCCAAACTCACTACATTCCCATGCACAACATCAACTCCTGCTGAGAACACTGATTAATATACCAGTACTCATACCCTTAGACCTAAACATAATGTTCACAAACCTAGCTGGTAACTGACTGTTCCTTAGATCTGATGTATTGCATGCACTGTGTCTGCATAGCTTATGATACCAGGTTGTGCTATACTGACTCAATGAATTCTAATAATACAGAATTGTTACAATCTAAGTTATACCACTGCTGTTATCAAATATGGTTTACAGTTTTATATGCTAGAGAGTTAAAGGTTGGTTAAATGAACGAGATGACTGCCTTCTGATTAATAATTAGTAGATTAAGACATTTTTATTGGTGTCTAGTTACCCCATGAAGTATGTTATTTAAAAGGGGGAAAATGTTGCATTCATGAGTATCATTGCATTGTCACTACTATTGAAAGAGTCAATTCTGAACAGTTGTATCTATGCGGACATGATGTAAGGACGTGAGCATAGGTTGTAAATTGAGTAAACATGCTGAGTGGTCACTAATCCTATCTCGTCTGCTTTACTTTTAAATTATACTCCTAACTAGTTAAACAATGGTAACCATAATTTAACCATGGTATTTGCAGTAATAATAATAATCAATACAGAAAAAAAAACTTGGTTACTACACTTTTACTATGAAAAAACATTGCAGATTTTTGTAAGGGTCATTCCTACAGTACAGTACATGAAATCCAACCCTAAGCCTATAGTGCGCAAATGCAAACATAAGTTAAAAACCACATTTTCTAAAGCCACCATGATATTTTAGCTGGCCTCTATGAGTCTTTTTTCTTTTCTTTTCAAAAAAAGAATGTTTTTATTTTATTTATTTTTTTTTGTGTTATGGCTTGTATTTCCAGGACTCCAACCCTCTGCATACGAGGCTACATAAGAAAAGCTATACAAATGGAGCTGGTTATGTGATGTAAATGTCAAAATGTATTATTCATTTAAAAATCAGTCACTAAGGTAAAAATGTTTTGAAGTCATTATATATATATATATATATATATAGAAACTGCAACATCCAGATAAGGAGCTGGAGCACATGCACTTACCACATGACTGTTTAGAGTTTCTTAATTACTGCAGAAAACAGACATGAAACAAAGTTTTTTGCTTTTATTGGTTTGAAAAATGAGGATATAGTATGTGGGATAGAAAAGGAGAAAACGAGAGTGAGGGACTCTACAGCTCACACGTCAATATGGACTGCTGAATGGAGAAATCAATAAACACCTCTTTTAAACTGAAAAAGAAAGCCCCTTCATTACCTTTCTCATACTGATCTCTAATTACTTCTGTCTTCCAGCTGAGTCCATAAAAGTAGTGGACAGAAGATAATTCAACAGTTCAGTGTAGTTCTAGTTTTGGCAAATACTTAAATCAGTTTATCTTTCTGTTCCTAACATTCTGTCAAGATGTTTCATAAACATTTAAAAGCAAAATATCTGTTTTGAACCCTTATTTAAACTTCAGTTGCCCTTGCCAAAACCTGACTAAAAGCAAAAGCATGGTTAATGAATAAAGTGGCCTTTAAATGCCAAGACAAACCAAGAAACCAAACCAAAACATACCCAACAGAAGTTGTATTGAGAAATTATTTATTTTTAACTTTCTCTTCTCTGTTTTTGACTATGCTCTGTAGTTAACCAAACCCATTAACATAAAACACCAGCCATGGAGTCATGCCATTTTTATGTTAGTGCTATTTTCATGACACATGAATTTGGAATAAGTAAAATAATTTACAGTCAGCTCAAGTGCACTACATAAAAATAAGCAGCGTAAGATTACAGTAATTACAGGGAAAAGAGGCGGTAACAGCAGATAGCGAAATATGTAACAAAATACATTTTAAGGTTATTTAAAAGTTTTATTGTATCAGCTTGTGGAATGTCACTATATACACACTACAACATAAAAATCATGTGATTCAAAGGAATTACATAAGCACTACAGGGAAGGCCCACAACTGACAGGGAAAGCCCCTGAATCCAGGTCACATGAGAGGAATCTAAATCACAAAAACCTAAACACGCACAACAGAGCAGTGCATAAGTTTTTCACATGTTTTAAATGTGTTGGTCTTCAGAGTAAATTACTGGCTAAGATAACTCCCGGAAATTTAAATTACATGTCAGTATATTAAAAATGGTTTAAAATAACATAAACAAATACAAACATAAAAAGGTCAACAAAATGTTTTTTTATAAGCAGAGGCAAAAATACTGCAGATTGTTCTTTCCCCAGTGTTGCAAATTCCATTTTAAGGAATCCTGCCAACATGTTAGATATCATCCACGGTCTGTTTTTCCTTCAGTAAGACATGTGATGTAGTACAGGCCTTACTTTAACAACAGATCTCTTGCACTTCTTCTTGTGGGAGTATACAAAAAAAAAGGAAGGAGGAGGATAAATTAATAAATGTGGTCATTTCAGGGGTAATATGTGGGCCACAGATCTGACTAGTTTTGACACACAAAAAATCAATAATTCAGGTCAGGGGTGGATTTAGGGAATAGGGGGCCCCAGGCAAATATAGGAATAGGCCCCTATACATTTTCACACATGTACCTAGATCAACCTTGAGGTTACTTTTGTGTTGTGATCTTCTACGTTTGTTATGTACATGTTATAATGGGATTCTTTCATTTACATTTACATTAATTTAGAAGACACCTTTATTATTTCATGTTGTAGACCACAAAATAGCAATTGATTTACTGTTGAGATACAGGTTTTAACAAAAAAAAAACTAAATAAATTATAAAATGATAAACCTCACAATTGAGAGAAGGGATGAGTCAGAAGTATAAATTGTTATATTATTTAAAAAGGATTTATGCAGGTGATTTTTCGCATTGGTCTGAAAAAAAAAACTTCAGACTGGATTATTGAAAATGCACATTCATTCTCTGCCAGTAGGAGGTGCTTTTTGAAAATCAGAAATATAGTGGTTTCTCCAGTAACGGCTGTAAACAAAGCAGCTCAGCTCATAAATGATACTTTATTGGGTAAAATGAAAATGTGATCAAAACTTTTCTGAAGACGATCAGTTCCCTTCAGAGGTTCATTCATACAAAAACTTGAATTAGTGAGAATGAGAAAAGTGAGAAAAAATATAACCAATATTCACAAGGAAAGTACAATTAAGACTTAACTGCGTAAGCCTTCATTTTATTTGAGTAATTTTAACTTAAAACTGCCAATCAATGAAAAAATATAATCACAATTAATCGGATGATTTTCATGAGTTAACTCGTGAATAATTGCACCTTAATTGCACATTTTTATCTGTTCTAAATGTACCTTAATAAATAAATATTTCCCACATGTTAAGGCTTAAGCTAGTCCCAGACTGCAATACATGTCTGAGCTGTCTCCACTGGAAATATCTGGAGAAATATGGATGCTTTATGTAATATGTTTATTATTGGTGAAATCATAGTAGAAGAACTTGATCATGTCTATTAGACCCATGGAAAAACATAAAAATAATAGGTTCCTGTTACTTCTCTTTTTTTCACTGAGCAATTTACTGCACAAACCCATTTCCAATTTCGCACGACAGGGCAGCTCACTTCTGCAAAATGTACATTTATTATTACATTTGTTTGCCTCTCTGTGGCACACACTGTAGCCTATTTTAATGCAGCTACATTCTAAAAACGTTCCATTGTTATATTTAAATTAAATTAATATTATGCATTTAGCAAACGCTTTTATCCAAAGCGACTTACAGTGCATTCAGGCTATCAATTTTTACATATCATGTGTTCCCGGGGAATCGAACCCCCAACCTTGCGCTTGCTTGCTTGCTAAGGCAGTGCTCTACCAGTTGAACTACAGGAACAATATTTGACATATTTATCTGCGCTTAATGAGCATCTCGTATATGAAAAGCATTTTAGGGGGCGGGTCATTTCTGGTATGCGGTAACATTTTGGCTTCATAAGTGTTGGAAAAAAAGTTACATTATTTTTATGTTTTTTGAATTCTACCAAAATAATGACATATTTAACTATTAGGAATGGATATTGGACAAGCTCGGGGACTCTTAATTAAATAATAATATTTTTAAAAATAATAATTATGGGTAGATTGTTCAGACATTGGCCATGAAAATATTCCACCCTGTTAGGGACATATAGATAGTTATCACTACTTGTTAATAATGTAAATGTTAAACAATAATGAGCTTCTTGGATAGTATATGTCCCTTATGGCATCTTATTATTTCTATTTTATTTTATTGTGAAAACAATGAAAAAAAACTATTATTGATGAAGAAAAGAATATGTCTTAATTATTAAGAACAGGTTTTTGGCCAATTTTTGCCAACAGGGTTGTAAATAATAATAACAAAAATTGCTCAAAAACACACACACATATATATATATGCCTGTCTAAGAGGGTGGAACACCAGTTTTAACAGGTTCTAACAGTGGATAAGCTTTCTGTCATTGGTTTCCCATCTATAACGTGTGGAACTGCATATAATATTGTTTCAAAACAATACCAAAAAATAAATTAATAGTTATAAACAAAAAATACTGATGTGGTTCCTTATGACAATAAATGGTGGCAAAACCAGTATCTGTGCAGATGGCTTAAGAAATAATTACAAATTAGAGAGGACAGACATAATAAATTATTTTTATTTATATTTGTCACAGTCTTCTGTCTTTGTCTTTCTGTGAGCACATGTCTTGTGTTGTGTTTGTTTGGTGCCATGGGCTCTCTCCTGTCTATTTTCTAACCCCGCCCATCTTGTTATCTCATCATTGTTTTAGTTGCTCAACCTGTGTTTCTCCCTTTCCTCTGGACTCCATTCCCCTAACTCCACTCACCTGTTCTCTTGTTAGCTCATTCCTTGATTTAATTTGTCCCAGCTGCTTATCTAATGGCCCTTCTTTATAAGCTTCCTGTGTTTTCTGTTCTGGGCTTGTTTGTCTCACATAATAGATACCAGTTAATGCCTTCGATGCCCGTCTACTCTGTGTTCCGTCTAAGTTTTGTAACTTTTGGTTTTTCCCCCTTCGGGGTGGTTTCAGTTGTGTTTTTGTTTATTTTTGGTAACATAAATAAAGTCTTCCCATCTGCCTGCATTTGAGTCTTCGCCTCTTGCGATCTGTGACAATATTTGATTAAAAATAAAGATGTTATAATTCATTTGGATTAACTAGATTAAAAAACAACCAATAAACCATCACAACAATGAACAGTAATTTATCCTTTATTTTACCAGGATAGTCCCATTGAGATATAAAATCTCTTCTTCCAGGGAGTCCTGGCCAAGATGGCAGCACAGAAAGTTTCACATAAACAACATACAAACATAAAACTCAAAATTTCAAAATAACAACAAAAACTACTTAACCAAACATACACACATTTCCCTTAAATTGGTCAATAAGACATTTTTTAAACTTTTAAAGAGGGGAGTGCTTCTATTATACTCTGCATCTTATTCCATAACCAAGGAGCATAGGAAGAGAAGGCAGTTTTACAAGCTCTGAACGTACTCTAGGAACATTTAAAAGCAATTTAACTCTAGATCTAGTGCTATAAGTACAGGTGTAATACGATAAAAGACGACAAATATAAATTGGTAGTTTTCCTAACAATGCCTTAGCAATAAACATCAGCATGTGTATTTTTCTCCTTTGAAACAAAGAAGTCCAACCCACCAATTCGTACAAGGTACAATGATGAGTGCGTGAAGAGGCACTCGTCACAAAGCACAAGGCAGCATGGTATACACAATCTAACTTTTTTAGAGAAGATGAACTTGCATGCATATAAATCACATCACCGTAATCTAATACGGAGAGGAAACAACTTTGAATAATTCTCTTTCTTGCTTCTAAAGGAAAACATTTCTTTAAACAAAAGAGGACACCCAGTTTTGGTCTAAGCTTTTTCAAGATATTTTGAATATGTACATTAAAACCTAATTTTTCATCTATCCATATGCCTAAGTATTTATAACAATTTACTC
The DNA here is from genome assembly GCF_003368295.1 of Carassius auratus. Lineage (NCBI taxonomy): Eukaryota > Metazoa > Chordata > Actinopteri > Cypriniformes > Cyprinidae > Carassius > Carassius auratus. The sequence continues at coordinate 19,184,510 of NC_039255.1, read as the reverse complement.
TTTCTATACAGTCCCCTTCTAAAGTTAAGATCGGGCAATCTGTCTTAATGGAACCACGGGTGAAAAGCATATAATTTGATTTTTTTTTGTGTGTGTGTGTGTTTAAAACCAGTTTCAAATTTGACAATGACAGTTGCAAAGACCGAAAAGAATCTTGCAGAAACTCCATGGCTTGGTTCAAAGAATGTGCTACTGTGATTGTGTCATCAGCATATAGATTAATTCTAGCTGGGGTTATCTCACAACCTATGTCATTTATATAAATAGAAAATAAAATTGGTGCTAAAACAGAACCCTGTGGGACACCTTTTTTAATTGTTTGTTCTGCAGATATAACATTTTCAACTGAGACACACTGAGTTCTTTCAAATAAGTAATTATTAAACCAATTTAGCGCTGTTTCACTAAAACCCACACAACTAAGGCTCTGCAACAGTTGTTTATGATCTACAGAATCAAATACTTTAGAGAGATCTACAAATAAAGCTCCACAGTGCTGTTTACTATCCAAACATTTAATAATATCATTAGTAACCAGCATGGCTGCAGTTATAGTACTGTGACATGATCTAAAGCCTGGTAATTCAATGTAAAGGCTAGTGATACCAATTTTTTTGTTTTTTATCATGATGATAATAATGATGGGAAAAAATGGATGCTGTGTTAATTGTATTAAATATTGTCATATTTCTACGCTCAGCCTAGTGGGTGGTCTTTTGTTTTTTACCTCCAAGATCGAGTTCTGTTCCAGTGACCTGGGAGCTTAAGGGGTCTTGCACAGTATCTTATATATATATATATATAGAGAGAGAGAGAGAGAGAGAGAGAGAGAGAGAGAGAGAGAGAGAGAGAGAGAGAAATGTATTTGCTATATACACTAAATTCTTTTAGAGTTTATAAACCTAACAGGGTGGAAAATGTTGAGCTAAGTTAGCCATAGCTCATTGAGTGATCAACATTTAGCTAACCTTCTACAGATTAACAGAACTTTTATGACTATGTCAGATTTGTTTTAAAAAAAAAATTGATGGGACAAACATTCTCCATAATATAGCCTAACAGGGTGGAACTTTAAAGGTGGGACAAGCAGGGTAACATTTCAAAAATTAAAAAAGCTTACCTCAGTATGTACAGATGAATTCCAGTGGGAAAAATAAATTATGTCATTTCTATAAAATCGTCTCAATGAAATCGCAGTCGGTTTTGGAAGGCAAGAGATTATGTACTAAAAGGGTGGAAAATGACTTTGGGGACACAGTAATTGAAGAAAATTGAAAGAAAAACAATGATATTTTCACATGATTTATATGTATGGTTAGAGGCAGTTTAGCCTAGTCTATAACATAATTAAAACATATTTAGGTTTTTTTTTTTCGTAAATATAACAGATATGTTCTATTAGTTTTATATCCCATTATTGAGTGCATTAGTCTGTCACCATGCCTACTTCAAGTCTTCTTTGATTTAACTCTAATTTATAATCACTGAAATGTTATATGAAACATTTGAGATGTACCGTAAAACACACACACATGAACACCCACCGACATTGTGCTTGACCAGTCTTGTGAAACGGTTTATTTTTGTTTCCAAGCTGTTACACAACCATCAGGTTTCGAATCATAATGATTTTCCACCCCCATGGAAAAGGAGAGGGTGTTTTTAACTGTTCTTCAAAGCTTCCATAAATTATATAGCAGAACATATATATCTTTTCAACACAACAGTAAAGTGGATGCCAATAGCTGTTCCGGGTCCACATCAACTTTCACTTTCCAATTCATATAGGCTTGGAAGGATATGAAGTTGAAAAAATAATAAAATAAAATATTGAAATACCTTTTTTTTGAGTGAATACTTCTTTTGCGTAATACCAATAGTGTTTGCTGGTTTGTCAGATTTGTGTACATAGCAACAGATAAAGTCAGTAATTCTAATGCTCTCACAAGACATGCTCAAATAAAAATATTGTGGCTTTACTAAATTTTGAGAAATCATGTTCCTTATTTTGCTTCCCTTTTACTTTAACATTTGCAGTTTTGCAACATTGAATGCATGAAAAGGTCAAATGCTTTATATTTCTAAAATGTATAACACTGTTATTGACTAAAACTTTTATAACATTTAATTTCATAACATTTCTAAAAATAAAGTATTTGCATATATCACTGCCCCAGTGTTTTTATTATGATTTACTTTTTGTATGATTCATGAGTCATAATGTGTGCTTTTTGTATGCTCATCAATATCTGGTTCAAAACACGAGAGAAGTTCTGCAAAGAATGCATCATTTTATGCTAAAATTGTCAAAGTGTAGCAGGAACCATGCATTGCAAGTTCACTCATGCCCATCAACTGTGCCATTCACAGTAGTCTATACAATAAGGTCCACCTATAATCAGTTTAATATTGGCATTGTGTGTCTAGCAGGGTGAGCAAAAACTAAAACTGTTAAAAACGTTGAAATAAAATCTAAGTATCAGATGAAAAACTAAAGTTTAATAAAAATTAGAAACAGATTAAAAACTGAAACAAGTTTGAATTAAAGCACATTACTAATTAGAAATCTAAAAGAGAAACTAAAATAAGAAAACAATTTAACCTAAATTGTAATATTTAGAAAAAAAGGGAAAAAAAGCAGATGAACTAAAATGAAAATGAAAAGTGCAAATATAAAATTTTTAAAACATTAATAAAAACCTTAAAATTATATATGAATAATTGTAAAATAACACAGTTGTGTAGATCAGTTGGTATATTTTGCTTGCGTGTGAAACATGGTAAGAGATTCTCAGCTCTGACCACTGAGTTTGCATAGTACATGCTGAGACTATAACACCTGTCTGCAAGACGTGTGTCTGTGTATTTTTAACTTGATCTTCATCATTGTGGTTAGATCGTCTTGTAAAGCTGGGGCCTTTTCCCACTCCTGACTGAGTTGCTACACATCTAATATTAATTAATTTTTGTAACCTGGTTTTTAGTATTTGTTTTGTTAAACTAATTTTATCATTTTGGACAGACCTGTAAACTTGTGACATTATCTTGGACTGGCGCCATCCAGTAACACTCCATCTAAGGAAAGTTGCTATGTACTGTAAAATACAAAATCATAAAATATAACCTTTAGAATTTGCTTGAGTGTTATTTAGAAATGTAATCACAATTAGATTTTTTTTAGTTTTGGAGAACATATTTTTTGAATTTGCAAATAAATAAATGTAAATATGCTTAACATTCACAAACACATTCAGGAAAATCAGTTTCAGAAATGGTTACAGACAAGTTCATGCAATGCATGAAAGTTGTTGCTCCATCATACAAAAAGGTTTTGCAACATTGTCTGATGCATGTGAGAATGAATCGTTCAGATACACTCGGCACAAAAACATCAACGATGAACAGACCTCTGGACTTTTGATATAAAACATAATGGTAAATCCTCCTGTTCAGTATCACTGCATTTACCCTAGTTCTCCCTGACACTGTTTCCCAATAATTCATTGTTATCAGTTAAGTGTTTTTCTGCTGAGCCAGGTCAAATGCAGTATGAGATAAAGCTAGGTCAAGAATGTAATTAACAGTTTTCCAGTCCCAAAGTACTCACTTTTTTCAAGGCAAGCCATTGGGGTAAAATAAAGTTGTACTTTCCCTTCACTGGGATTTTCCATCAAAGCAGGGCTCCGGATTCCCAGTACCACTCAAGATATTCCCAATCGGGAAAAGCCAGGATCAGGACATCCTGTGGATTTCAAAGATGCAGAGAGGGAATGTTTAGATATGTTTAGAGTAATTAGGCTAGCTATAAAGTCTTGGTTAAGCATACCATAGTACAATGTTTTAGAGCTACATGAGAACAGAGCTGACAGGGAACCTGCTCTGTCAAATCTCTTTTGGATTGACATTATAAGAAGTAGTTGTACATTTACATTTAGCAGGTGCTTATCAATCCTTACAATTAAGAAACATCACAAGCAATTAATCATAATCAGGTTTCAGTACTGCAAATGCCATGTTTCAGAAGTAAACTAGAATAAAAGTAAAACGGAAAAAAATGATAGATAGGATAAGTTTTATAATATAATATATTTATTGGAAATGTGGTTGTAGGTTCCCAGAAGTCTCTGCATGAGACAATCAGATTGTGGCGAGTGGGGCGGGGCCGAGAGGCGTGGGAACGAGGAGTGAGGCCAGGTGTAGTGATTGAAGATGAGCTGCACCTGCGCGCCACCGCCAGTATCGAGTCCCACGTAGGAGATGGAAGGATATAAAACTTGAGCGACGACCGTGAAGGACGAGAGAGGACCAGGCCTGGGGCATTATTTTATGTTTTGGCTCTTATTTGTGCGCTGATGCGCTGTTTTGTTTATTTTTGAATATTAAAGTGATTTTTGATTGTGCGCCGGTTCCCGCCTCTTTCTTCCCGATGATTACGAAGGTTATATCATTACAGTGGTGCCGAAGCCCGGGAGAAGGAAGGACGCGCTGCTGAAGATCCCTCGCCACTGTGGTGAATCCGCGGTACCCTCGAGGTGGCGAAGTATGTGCCGCCAGGGACGCTCGAGGCGGTGGGCTGGAGCTCGGGGACGGGCGAGCTCGCTGCCGACCGCCCACGATATGGAGGGGCGGCTGCGGTCCTTGAGGGAGAGGAGGAGTCGGCGCCGTTCGCCAGGGGGCTGGAGCCTGCTGCCTCCGCGATGGAATCCGGAGGGGCAGGGAACGGGGGACTCCTGCCGCTGCCCAAAATCGGAGGAGCAGTCGCCGTCCATCGTCTCGGGAGTACCCCCCGGCCTGCGAGGGGCAATGGGGGTATGTGGCGAGTGGGGCGGGGCCGAGAGTCGTCCGTGAGGGGCTGGTGCGCCGTTTTGTGTTTATTTTGAATAATTAAAGTGATTTTTGATTGTGCGCCGGTTCCCGCCTCCTCCTTCCCGATGAGAATGGAGATTTTTATCATTACACAGGTGTGTGTGTGTATATATGTATATGTGTGTGTGTATTGCCTGTTTTCACTGACCGATCATTAGGAATGAAATTTCATCTGGCTGAACCACTAGGAAAAAAATGTATATTTGATTTATAAAATTATATTTCAATTAATATTTATAAAGCAAAGATAACTAGAGTATATTTTACAAGAAAATGCTATTTCAGTTTTTCTTCAAAATCTCAAGTTTAATTCAGTGTGGTACTTGCTGTCTGTTTGTAATTGACTGTAAAATTTACCAGCAGGTACTGATTAAAAAAAATAAAAAACATTAATGCCTACACCAGATGTTACAGTAAAAATCAATCAGATTTTGTTATTCCAAGTAGCTTAAGTGTTGACATTATATAACTAAATAAAATGAGGTTATAAGCTGTAAAATAAAAATCAGGCACCAATATGCCATCCCATAAAACCAATGTCACCTTTTATGAATTTATTTATTTTTACAGTGAATTTCTGACAACCACAGCTCCAATATTTTTATTTATTTTATTATTATTTTCCTTTTTTTGCAGTAAATTGTCTTCCGTTTTAATAGTATCAACTATCAATTAAACTATTGCAAACAACCAAGAACCTAAATCAAGTAGAAAAACAGAAGACACTTATAAATCCACTAGTCTGCTTTAAGATTTTTTCCCACCTTATCATTTAGAGCTCCCTAATGTCTGTGTTTCTTTTCTCATGTCTGTTTTTGTTTCTTTTTGCTATATAAATCCCCTCGACAAATCGCAGTAAAGTACGATAACAGGGCACAGCTGTAGAGTGGGATTTACTGTGATGTTGCCAGAGAAGCTCCACCCAACACCCTCGCGCTCATCAAGCATATAAAAACTGGCTCTGTTATTTGGGTCCGGTAGGTGAATGAAAGAAGATCGAATTGAAATTCATTTTTTTCTTTTTTGCATGTGCCGATTTCAGATTTGTTTTTCTTCCTTCAGAAGAAATGAGGAAAAAGCTCAAAAAGATTTTTAAATGGCATCACAAAAAGAACAAAAATCCAGGTAGGAAGAGTTAATGCTTGTTAGAGCTCCTCGTTACCATTTCAGATTATGGAACGCTATTCACTATTAACTAGCATGCATTACAACAACTACCTTACTATCAATAAGCAGCAAATTAGGAGTTTATTAAAGGAAAACTATAAGAATAGTGAATATGTGTTCCATAATCTATTAAATGCTTTCAGAAATCTTCAACAGTCGATTGTATTTGTGTACTGATAAATGTTTTGTATGGAAACGCAAAAACGTAACCTTATTTTGTAGACATAGCCTACATGCGCAGAGTCAAATAAAATAAAAAATTGTTAGAATTTTTGTCCAGTGTTTTGTCAGCAGTAAATCATTTCACTGTATATTTCAACCCACTTAAATCAGTTATTTTTACTGATAACTTATTTGAATTTAATTACTGACAATGACAAAATGTTTTTACAGTAATTGAGGTGCATTACAAATATCAATATCTTACCTCTTTCCTTATACATCATACTGTTTATATCAATGATTTTTATAATGATACAATCCAATGTTGTTTGCGCACATAAAAAAGCATCTTTTTTTTTCTGATTTCTTCAGCGGTCCCCACTTTTGAGGAGAATCTACAAGCATGCCGCTTTGTGGACGCAGGGAAACAACTGATCACCCGAGAACACCGTCTGTTTGAGTTGAAGAAGGATGGGATTGGATCCAAAATGAAGCTGGTGGAGGAAGAGGAAGATTCAGGGGCTAGACTAGCAAAAGACTACGAGGACTGGCTGGAGTCGGTGATGCAGACGCTGGAAAACTCCCTCGACCTCCAGAGTCCTGAGGTGCTGAAAGAAGCAGTCCAAGCCATACTGCAGGAGGAGGAGCAGGACATGCGCTGGGAAGGGTTTCAAGACAAGGAACGCCCACCATGGAGACCGAGGAGGTGTAAACAGAGCCACGATGCTCTGCTGGAGCGACTCGTTCAGAGGAGGATGGAAGAAACACAGTTAGACTCAAGAACTGAGATACGTTCCTCCTTGCAGCAATCCATCATTTGCAAAGTGAAACGTCTGAAAGAAGACTTGCTGAAAATTGCAACTTGGGTGAGCGGCTGCTACCCAGAACAGATGAATGTGTGCCAGTTTTATGCCACACTGTACCATAAGACCTTCAGTGCAAGTCTGAGAGAAGTCACAGAGTACACATTGTGTGATGAGGACTGCATACTTTTATTGCAGTTGGTGAACCAGGATTACCCCAAGTAAGAGAAGCAAGTGACACTACAGTGTTTTAGTTTTATCTTGACTTTACAAACAACATGCACAATTAACTTAAGCTCAGGAGCCAGGAGCAAGTTATATTGCATTTATTATAATCATTACATCAGATGGTTCTCTTGGTTACTTGATTATAATTTGGTCTATATATTGGTAATATATAGTGATAGTTCGCCCCCAAAAATGAATATTCTGTCATCATTTTCTCACCATCATGTTGTGCCAAACCTGTATTTGTTTTTATTCTGAGTACACAGATGAGGATTTGTGGACTCCATTGACTCTCAGTGTAGGGACAAAAACAGTTGAAACATTCTTCGAAATATCTTCTTTTGCACCTCGCAGAAGAAAGTCAGTCAATGCATGTTTGGAACGACAGAGTAAATGATGACAGAATTGTCATTTTTTTTTTAGGTGAACTATCCCTTAATATGGTAATTCTTCTTTCCTAGCGATGCAACATTTTCAGAGTTGTATTTTGTCTTTCTTTGTTTACAGTATTCTAAATGGCAGGATAATAAAAGAAGTGATTGATCACTCAAAGCTTGATCCGCTGCTTCCTGAAGACAAGATTGCACCACTGGAACAGCAGTTTTTGACCATAGAAGAGGTTTTGTTGCTTTATGATTTCTTTAAATATTACAAAACACGTTACTTTAATACACCAAAGGTGAACAGGGTAATGTGAGTTTTTAATAATAGATACTTCTCCAGTTAATTAATTGCATTACAACATTACATTTTGTTTTAAAGTTTTCTGTAATGTTATGCTTATATATGCAAATTAGGCATTTTAATTAAAACATGCATACATCTGCACAACAGAAATATTAACACTGGATGAAGCCAGATTCAAGAATTCTTTTTTATTTTTTATTTTTATTTTAATTTTTTTGTCATTCTAGAGTAGAAAATCTGACAAAATCTGTCACAAGCCTTTTTTTTTCTCAGCGTAACATATTATATAAATCAGGCAAATTAGTTGAAAAATCCTTCTGTAATAAAATCTTTTTTCATTAGTCTGAAAAAAAAAAATCTTAATTTTATGGAAGCAGAATTGACCAATGCATGACATAAAAAACATATTTTGCTTGTAGAATCATGCCATAGTTGCGCTTCCAGCAAAAAGCTTCAGTCTGAATATTCTCGTATTATTGTTCACTAGAGAGAGGTGAGGAAGTGCCTTCACAAAATTTTGGACAGAGAGGAATCAGCCTGGAAGGAGGGAGAACTTCCACAGCTGAGAGACCAGGTGTTCTGCTGTGATCAGGCCATTGATGTCATCCAGGTAATGAAAAAGAGGAAAAAGCAACCATTCTCTCCCTTCAGCAAATAACTGATTTCTGAATGAAATGTTTTGTTTGTTTGTTTCCCCCATTTCCTAGTGCTTACATAAACATGTAGAGTGTGCTCAAAAAGTGCTAGGCGATGAGACCAAAGCACAGAGGATCACATGTCAGATGAGACATTTTCTGACAGAGTAAGTTTTTTTTAACTTATTCGTTTTCTATTCATTTCTCAGAATATCAATAACATCCTTTGTGATCATTCCTGCTTGTCTGTATACTAAATATTTTACACAAATAAATTAAATTGATTCGATCTCCATCCTTACAGTTACAAAGCATTTCATGCGAAGGCCATGAAGAGCAAGCAGACCAACACTGAGGCTGTCTTGATGGTCAACCTCTCATGCCTCATACAGTGCAGGTGAGTGGCACTTTTATTCTGCTGAAACATCATTATAAATCTTTTGAATTCATGTTGAAAAGTTGAATTCTCTCTCTCTCTCCCTACAGAGACTACATTACAAACAAAGCACATCTGTTCCCTGAAGATGTGAAAACTGATTGTCTCTCTTTATTGGCGACCATGATAAAAGGCAGCCACCAACATTTCACTTCTAATATGCTTAAGAATCTCAAGGTAAAAACTAAATGTAGTTTCTTTCACTGTTATGTAATAAAAAATGTAAAAAAAACTTTTAGCATATGAGTTGGGAATGTTGATGTTAAATTTTAGGATGTAGTATATCTTACAACATTTGAGCATGAGAAAAGTAAAAGTAATAAAAATTCATGAAATTCATTTTAAAGGACAATGTTATATAGAAATAGCTTCTGGGCCAATTTGGGGAAATGGTGGAATTTTTTATTCGAAAAATATTATTATTATTATTATTATTTTTTTTTTTTTATTATTTTATCACTAGTATTTGTATAATATATATAACCATACATACACTTATGTTAAAAAAATTGGGGGTGATACAGTTGTGTTTTCAGGATTCTGTCATGAATGGGTAGTTCAAAAGAACCGCATTTTTAAAAATATAAATATTTTGTAATCTTTTCTAATCTTTACCTTCAAATTTGATAAATTTTGTTCGTCCTTGCTGAATTAAAAAATATTATTTTTTTATTAAAATTTTATGTATATATTTTTTTTGAAAAAGTAATTATTACTGAACGTTTAAGAAATCATATTTTAACATCTCTGGTCCCAGGTATGTATATGTATTTTAATATTTATATATTTAATACATGCAATTCAAACAGATAACAGAGATTTCCGCTAGCTTTATCAAAACAATCCTATTTAATCATAGCTATAAATAAACTAGACCCTAATCTAGACCAAACAAATCTATTTCCTCGTTTTCAAAAGCCGTCATTAAGGTGATTTGTCTTGGCAGTGAACACACTCATGTGAGCAGCTGGCTGCTCCGTCCTGATTCTTCCATTGTATTTAAAAAGCCAAACTATTACCTTTTATTAACTGCTCGTCTAGTTCATATGAAAGGACTACAAACCTGATTCCAAAAAAGTTGGGACAGTGTACAAATTGTGAAAATTTCAATATTTCGTTCAGAATACAACATAGATGACATATCAAATGTTTAAACTGAGAAAATGTATCATTTTAAGGGAAAAATATGTTGATCTTAAATTTCATGGCATCAACACATCTCAAATAAGTTGGGACAAGGCCATGTTTACCACTGTGTGGCATCCCCTCTTCTTTTTATAACAGTCTGCAAACATCTGGGGACTGAGGAGACAAGTTGCTCAAGTTTAGGAATAGGAATGTTGTATCTAAAATATACGTTTATGAGATTTGTAAATTATTCCATTCCTTTTTTACTCACAATTTGTACAGTGTCTCAACATTTTTGGAATTGGGTTTGTACATAAATGCTGGCTTGAGCATGTGCACATCATGACCAGATCCTGCATCTGAATTCATATGCATTAAAATAACCATGTGTCAATGTATGTGTTTCTGCAGGACTTGTACAGGAAGGTGGGTTCCAGCGAGTGGCTCAACGACAGCGAGGGTGTATGTGAAGAGCTGCTTGCAGAGCTGGACAGACATATTCAGAAATTCAACAATTTGGACAAAATCTGTTGCCAGGTATAAACAAATAAAAGACTGATTTCGGTCCGATTCAGAATGATTGATTGACTGATTGATTTCATTGATTGATATGATGACTAGGAGCTGCTTGGGGGAATGCATAAGGCATTTCTAGCTGAATTTGTCCGGAAAATGATGAAGCAAAAAATCAAACTTTCAGATAAAACACAGCAACAGATGGCAGCATCATCACTCTGCATAAACAGTGAACGTATTCATACATACTTCACTGCAGCTGTAAGTACACTCATTCACTCAAAGCTCATTCTTTTGCTCAACTGTTTTGTTTTATCCCAGTTTAATATGCACAAATGCACAAATAATTGCTTAGTAAACAAATTTAATGATTATTTTAAAGGCATTGTCTAATTGTTAAATCCTCATTCATTCATGACTACAGGGATCAAATATGGATTGGTTGAAAGACATCCTTCCCAATTTAGCGGGCCTGCTGAAGCTACAGGATCCTGACACTATAAAGTTAGAGCTGGCAAGTCTGGTGACGCTTTACCCTGATCTCAGGTATGGTGGTTTCTGCTGTGCAATTATTAATGCAAAAAAAAAAAATGCCCACATGTCTGATGTCTGTGTTCTTGTTACAGTGAGTGTCATATTTCTGCTTGGCTGAGACTCAAGGGAAATCTTTCTCCATCGGACCTCAAGGAGATCCGGGAGAGCATCACTTTCAGCAAGGATCAGCTCAGGGAAACGCAGGACTCACTCCAGTTTGGCAAGAGCTTTTTTTCTATAGTGATGATCAAATGAATTTTGGGTCGTAACATTGCTTGTGTATATTTGCTTGCTTTTGTAGAACTGCTTGTGCTTGATCATTTTGCAATCATTTTGTACATACTCAAATTCTTTGTGATAAAATTCCGTAAAAAAAAATCACCATTTCTACATTTTGTGTTATTCCTTTGTCTTTGTTTTTTACTCTACGGTTTACCAATGTAATGTGGATTATGAAAAATAAATGTGTCTTGTTATCAGCATCAACTAATTCCAGCACACACATCTTAACACTCTTTGCCGCATTTTATGGTGATTACTGGAGGGAAGGGAAGGTCTGTAACAGATGTCTGCAAACAGGATATGGTGTGATAGGCTCAAGTAGTCTGGAAGTTACAGCTCGGAAACACACCTGTGGTCACAATGCATGTGTAGTTCCTGAAAGAATCTGTTAATAAAGATTTCCCAACGAGTTGCATCCTCTACAGGAACACAGGATGTAGTGGTAGAGTACATTATTTTACCTCCTGCTTCCTATGTTTGAAAAATAACTCAATCAGCCATACAGACACACAATGTATATGCATTTCAAATGCAATGCATTCCAGCAGATCGAGAGAAGCAAGCATGAATCTTGTTAAAAAGTTCATTTATGTCTTTATTGAGGTACCAAAGTCACTTGTTATACACTTAAAGTTACTTCATATAGTACCACTGACTCTTGTATGATAAAATTATCTTACATAAAAGAAACACTCCTCCTATTTTCAAATAAGAATTAAAAAAACACAACCAATATAAATATTAAATAATACAACAATTTAAGAAATGACTGGACATGTTTTTACAATCCTCACTGATGAAAATTATTTTGTGGACAAGTAAATACTACGGAAAAACAAATGTAATTTCTACATTAATTTGGTTCAGACAAAAAAAAGGAAATTCTATATTAGTATCCACATGCTATACGTAATAGCATAGTTTTTTTTCAGTGCTATATTGTTTTAATAAAGTTACGACTTAATGAAAGTACTTGAGTACTTGCAATAATTAAGAAGAAATGATTCATCAAACTCTAACTGGCCATGTTAAATCTACTTATTTCCTTAGCGAATTTCACATAACTTAGTTAAGTCGATTTCGCTTAATTCCATACTTAAATTTTACTTTATAGCAGTCAAAATATATTACACTATCATAGAAAAGACATACCAGACAGGGTCATAAAACATTTTTCCAGGTGGTCAAATAGTAAAATTATATCCTATTTTCAAGTAAAATCAAAAGATATTTTATCTGATTAAAATATAAATATACCCGTATAAACAACTAATGTTCACTAATGTTCACAAAAGTCATCTCATCTATTTAAACTTGTAAACAAAGGTTTCACAAATCTGGCTGAGGGAGTTATTCACATCAAAGACAACAGCAAAGTCCCTTCATAGGCTTCAGATCTAGACCCAGATCCCGGCTCACATCCAGCACTTCCTTCACCTGTCGCTCTGATAACACACACTTCCAGCGCAGCAGACCAGGTACATACTGCTCACTGCAAAACAAGCAGAAGAAGACTTCACTGCACTGCAGTCTGATGAAAACAAAACAAGAAAACATATATTTCCAGACCTGTAATCATAAGTTAAGTAGATACTTAATCATAAGTATTACTATTTACCTGTCCTGAGGGAAATCCCTGAATAAATCACAACAGGTAATCTTCAGTGCATCTACATCACTGCAGAGCAGAACTTCACTCATTCTCTGAAGGAGATGGTTCCTGTGGTCATCACTGCCGCTCTGTAAAACAGATTCATTGCTTATGAAAATACTGCATTGCACTGATGCTGTGGCTAATGTTAAATGAGTAGTACTCGTAGGAATTCATTGTCACTGACAAACTGACACTGACCGATTAAATCTGAAAACATTTCATGGACATTTTAGTTGGCATTGCATCACTTGCTTTAAAAATTAATAGCAGAAATCAGTTCTGCTATTCTCTAACCTAAACAGGAGACCAAAATTCAGTACAGTTTTATAAAGTTTTTTTATGATTCTATGACAAACCTTTAACATCCTTGGAACCTTTCGAGGTCCTTTAAAGTGTAAAAATATTATTTAGATCATTAAACATTTCTTTACAACTGCACATTGAAAGGTTTTTTTGGGAGCCAAAAATGTTTCTTCTATGGCGTCAACTTGTGTAATTTAATTGAATATTATAGAGTTATTTTTCACCAGTTCAGTAAATGTGTTGTGAAAACTGAGAGCGTCCTCTCTCATCCTCTCTCCAACATTTCCCCATCTCCTCTCTAGCCGCCTGAACTTGCTCTTCATCAGGCAATCCAGATATACGTGTGAAATGCAGTCATAGGCTACATTCACAAAGATCTGTGGTGTAGAGGAGCAGAGAAATAAGTGTAAAAGCTCATGTAAAGTTATAACTCTGTTCTTGAAGAATTGATTTTTACTGGTAATTTGAACACAGAACCAACCTCCTGAATCTCTTTTCCCACATCAGTCTGAGGCAGAGATGCACACTGCTTCTGAACCGCTTCTGTCAGCATTTGAATTTGCTCACCATCTTTTTTGAAATAATGTCTTAAATAGTCCTAGAAATGAGCGTTTACAAAGATCTATTTAATTTCAAGTTTTTCCTAGTCTACTGGGAAACAGAACACAACTAAAAAATCCTGCCCTCTAGAGTAAGTAAAAACAACATGTCTTTATTGATTATGTCATAGTGGCTCTTATTAGTTTATGCTTAGTTATCATGAACAATAAAAAAAAAAAATCCATAATGAACACTCTAGGTTTCAAAAGTATTTTTCATTGTTAGTTCATAAATCCTAATCCATTAACTAAGTAAACAAACGGCACATTGTTGATAAAAACCTGACAGGTATGCACACCAACAAGTATTAATGTCTGGGACATTCCCTTTTTAGGAATTTGGGAAATCCCTTAACTTTTCTTCTGTACATACACTGTTGATGATGTAATGATGTTACCTTTGCTAAGTGTTTCATCATCTTCTGTACAACTGACAGAACGTGATCCTCCAGCTCCTCTAACATGTGAATGATGTTTGAGATGTCGTTACTGTTGTTTACATCCAGATTGTTGAGTCGATCAGCAAAAAATCTATACAGCAAAATAAATATATGCATAAAACCGTTTTTATGGCAGAACTATATACCTGAAGCAGGATGAATCAGAACATTATCCATAGGGAAATGCCATTTAATTATACACTGGGAGGTTTTGAGTCAATTATAAATGTATAAATATATTAACCATGAAACAATGGCAGTTACCTGAGTTGCCTACTGGTGCTGATGAGCCGAAACAGATGCACATATTTTGAGTTCAGGGGTTTCTGTTTTCCCAGACATTTTTTCTCTGCATGCACATACCTAGAAAAACACATGGGAAATGAAGTTACATTTCAAATTAATGTTAAAATAAAATAAAACACATATATACATCAACAAATAGTTTGATGATATGAAGACATTTAGACACTTACTCCTGAACAAAATGATGAAGCTCTTTAAGGCAGAGCGCCTGTACTGTACACATCAGGGTGTGACTAAATTCTTTAGAATTGTTAATAACAGCATTCAGACACTGTAAAGAAATAACATACAATAAGTGTGCAATACATCATATTTAAAAACCATTAAAAAAATCACCCCGTATGTGACCCTGGAGTACAAAACCAGTCTTAAGTCACTGGGGTATATTTTCAGCAATAATAATAATAAAATAAAAAAACATTGCATGGGTCAAAATTATATATTTTTATTTTATGCCAAAAATCAATTAAGTAAAGATCATGTTCCATGAAGATATTTTTTTATATATAAATTTCCTACCATAAATGTATCAAAATCAAATTTTTGATTAGTAATATGTTTTGCTAAGAATTCATTTGGACAACTTCAAAGGCGATTTTCTCAGTATTTAAATTTTTTTTTGCACCTTCAGATTCCAGATTTTCAAATAGTTGTGTCTCTGCCAAATAATGTCCTTAATAAACTTAAGACTGGTTTTGTAGTATACAGATCTCACTGAGAAGGAAAAAGAGCACACTGTTTGCTTACCTGAGTGACATCTAAGTGAACTCTGATGAAGGTTTCTTCATCCATTGAGTCCTCATGATGTCCGTGTTTCTTATCATAATGTAGGATGTTCTGTAGGGTCGTGGAGATGTCATTCTGTGGCAGTTAAAGTGGGACAGAGACACGTTTTAGATCTTACATCTCCTTTTTAGCCTATTACACTGCTAACATTTATAACAAAGATGGAGTATAGCAAGACCTGCAGTTTTGGCAGCAGCTTCCTCGTTGCTCTCTCAAACCAACCTGTCACCAGCAGAGGGTCATACACTCTGAAGAAATGCTGTGAGCCTGGACTGGAACAGATTAGCAACATATATATATATATATATATATATATATATATATATATATTTCAACAGATCATGGTTCAGTTGTTTATTACACATACAGTACAGACCAAAAGTTTGGACACACCTTCTCATTCAAAGGGTTTTCTTTATTTTCATGACTATGAAACTTGTAGAGTCACACTGAAGGCATCAAGGGCTATTTGACCAAGAAGGAGAGTGATGGGGTGCAGCACCAGATGACCTGGCCTCCACAGTCACCGGACCTGAACCCCATCGAGATGGTTTAGGGGTGAGCTGGACCGCAGACAGAAGGCAAAAGGGCCAACAAGTGCTAAGCATCTCTCGGGGAACTCCTTCAAGACTGTTGGAAGACCATTTCAGGTGACTACCTCTTGAAGCTCATCAAGAGAAAGCCAAGAGTGTGCAAAGCAGTAATCAAAGCAAAAGATGGCTACTTTGAAGAACCTAGAATATGACATATTTTCAGTTGTTTCACACTTTGTTATGTATATAATTCCACATGTGTTAATTCATAGTTTTGATGCCTTCAGTGTGTATCTACAATTTTCATAGTCCTGAAAATAAAGAAAACTCTTTGAATGAGAAGGTGCATCCAAACTTTTGGTCTGTACATTAAATGAAGAAAAGTAAACAACAATCAGCGTCATACCTGAAGAAAACCTTTTTTCCCCACATAATAAGGCAGAAGATTTCATTGGCTGAAAGATCTCTGTTTAGGAGCAGGTCCAGGTTGGTAAAGAGGTGACGGCTGTAACCGTCCATCAGATGAACTAGCAGTCCAGCATCTTTCAGTAAAGGTGTTAATCGGCAAACCTCATCATTTATAGTACTCTGTGCACTCTTTAGAAAGTGTTGCATCTGCTCTAACTGAGATCCTTGTGGTCCCTCTGCTGGCAGCGTGGGAAAGTGGTTCTCCACAAACTGATCTATTTCTTGAAGGTACTCCGAAAGCCAGTCTTGAGAGTAGCTGTTGTTCAGTTTGCTCCATGTTTTCAACACCTCAGCTGCAGTGTCAAAGTCCTCAGGGGCTGACTGGTCACTCAGAATCATTCGGAGAGTATTAAGCACTCTCTTGTTACTCGCTTCAACATCTAGAGCAATGAGATCAGGAACTCCTGGTTGCTGTGAACTGTATTCAGATGTCTGTTCCCCTTTTTAAAAGGAATAGAAAATTTAATGGTATGTTAATTTAAATGTAATTTATTTTAGTTACATGTTTTGAAAACACTTTCAACTTGAAAGTTCAAAGTTTCAAGTGAAGTGTAAATTCAATGTCATGCGGTGAAACCATCAAATAAAAAGTAGCATCTTCCTTACATTTTAATGCACACATCTTGAACATATTTTAAAAAACATTAATTATTCATTCAGAAATATCATGTTTTGGGAAATCTTTACAAATCAAACCAACTTTTCTCATAAAAAGTGAAATTCTCTGATAATATAACTGAAAATAACATGTATATATAACATGTGTATTCAGGACATTGTATGTGAAAACTGAATTTTAATGCATTTTTCAATAAATAAATGGACAAAAAAAAGTATAACATGATTTGAAAGTTTAACCACTAAAACCAAATCAAACCATGGCCTTACACAAACTTTTGCAAACTTTAAAACAATATGCTTGCATTTTATACAGATGGAAAGATGTTGGCTTCATAAATGTGTGAGATCAATGCCTATTATAGATCAATAACAAGAGAGCGTCTTACCATCTGTCTGCTCTATGTTCTTCATTAAAGGGGTCTCTTCATTCCCACTCTTTTTTTTCCTCCTCAACACGTTTAACATTTTTGTTTGTTTGAACGTCACACTCGCCTGACTCAAATAAAAAGCTTGCTTGTGTCGCAGAATACATCAGAGTGAATGGTGAGATTGCAGTGCTCAAAGCAGGTAAATCCATGGGAGTTTCCCTCATAAATGAACATCCCAGCCAATGAGGATGCAGCTTAGGTTGCGTGGTACTTTCCTCATACCTCACTGAATCCATGGTCTTGGATCACAAAGGCTATTTCAAGGCTATGACATGTGACTTTGTGTAAGTGAATACAAAAGTGAAACCTAGACCTTGGGTGTGCCATACAAATATTCACTACAGTGTGTTACAAACTAGTATCATCATATCATACATACGACCAAGTATATTGACAAGAAGTTACATCTTATAACAGGGAAAGGGAAAATGAAACTGAAAAACAGCCCCCTTGAAGTGCCAGGGCAGTGCCCTGTGCTTATATTGAACCATCACACAAACATTAAAGATCATGTAGCAGTAATGTGGTAAAGACAGAACCCATCTATTCCCTATTACTGGCATGCTGACAACTCTGATTTAATTTCAGTGCATTAATGCAGCTTAAACCCTAAAGCATACTGTATCATAATTGATACACAAATTTCAAATGAACTTAAACAAAACCTTGCTTAAAAACCGGTTGTACACAATCTATTACATGCCTACTGCCATCTGATTGATACTTTACAGGCCTTTTAGTATAATCATAAAAATGACCACCTTCAGGTCATGGTGCACTTATATTTTGAGTTTTTTGTTTTGTTTTGTTTTTTGAAAAAGTTAAAATGCATACCAAATATTACACATAAGTCTTTTGATAAATATTTATTAGTTAATTTCTCAATAATTATTCTATTGCATTGCATTGCATTATATGTTTTGCCCCAAAAATAAAACTACAGAGCTTTGATAAAAAAACTAAGCATTTAAATATAATTTTACTTAAACATACTATTAGAAGATACAGAGAGTGGCTACTAATATTTAAATGCTTTATGTTAGTACATTTTTAATAAATTGTTCCATTTAATAAAAAAATAAAAAACATTCTGACATGTCTTTACATGGGTAATTGTTTCCAATTCAACTGCATTTTCACTTTGATCGGATCACCAACAGTTTGTTGTAGACAGGTGTGAAAAAAACAAACATATTTGAAAAATCAGATTTGAATGCTTGAAGATATAAATAGCACAATGTTCAGAGAACATTCTCCATAGCTTACTTTTACTGACCTCTGACCTCAAGCTATTGACAACTAAAAAGTCCCCTTCAGAGGAAAACCGGTGACGTGTGTAGGATCTGGATTTTGGCAGGGTTCCCGGATCTCATCCAGCCATTCCCTCACCTGTCGCTCTGATAACACACCCTTCCAGCACAGCAGACCAGGTACATACTGCTCACTGTAAAACAATCTGAAGAAGACCAAACTTTCATCTGATGAAAACAAAATCCCTCATTCTCTGTTTGAATACTCACACAATGAAAGCAGCTACATTTAATCACATACATGTCTGCATTTGTAGTGAAGTGTTAATTGTTGATCTGGGTTTACCTCTCCCGAGGGAAGTCTTTTGAACAAACCATTGGTAATTTCCTTTGTGTTTACATCACTGTAAAGCAAAACACTCATTTCTGAAGGAGCTGGTTCTCCGGGGCAGCAATGCCATCCTGCAGGTAAAAATCACTTTACTAAAACCATTAGCTTTTTATTTGTGTAATGAATGAAAGAACATACTGTTCTCTTATGTCAAATGTCAAGGATTAAAACTCGTCATAACCACCACCAGATATTAAGAGGGACAAAAGATTTAAGAGTATAGCTGTAGATCAATATTACCACCCAATCCGTTCTGTACTGTATGTGGAACAATTACGCTGAGAATCAGAATCTTTTTTTTTTTTTTTTTTTTTTTTTAGGTCATACTGAGCAAACCGTTTTGATCACTGAAGCAATCTCAGGCAAAGAAGCACACTACTTGGATTGCCTCCATCTGGATATCAATATGCCCATCTCTTTTCTCAAAATAACCTTCTAAATTGGCCTACAAATGAACATTTAAAGAGAAAAAGGAGTGTAAGTTTGTTATATTAAATATTAAATGTGTGTGGAAAGGTTTCAGGATCCTTGTTGTTTAGATCAGTAGCCCAGAGAGATAATCTGAATGGATGCAGCCAAAATAATCCTAATAAGATTTTATGGATTTCACAATTCTGTGGACTTGAATACTTAATTTCACTTGTACAGCTGTGGTCTTGTCCTCTAAACACATTATCATAAACACAGATGCTGAAGAAATCAAAACATAGCCTACCTGTGCTAAGCATGTCATGAGCTTTCATACAATGGATGAAGCATTGTCTTCCAGTTAGCATGCCATAGTGCTTGAGTCATCATCACTAACATTGTTTGTATTTGGAATGATTTGTGTCGCACTAATCGATAGGCAAATTATTAACACTGAGTTTATGTTTTAAAAAAGCAGAAAAAAGTACATTTAGGTATATAAATCAACCTTTTTTTTCACTTAAACATCTGCTATCATTGTTAATGTCCTTGATTCAATGTTTCTGCTCCTGATGCATTTATTGAAAATGTAAAAAAAAAAAAAAATAAGATTACTTTTTTTTCTTATGGGGTTGTTAAAAATGTTGAGTGTTAAAATAGGTGTCAGTGTTGTGAACTTGATTTTCCTTGTTTTACCCCTTCCTGTTATTCCTTATTTGGTCATGTTCCTGTCTTCATTTCTATTAGTTTCTATTTGATTCCAACTAGGACCCATCTGTGTTTTTCTTTAAATAGTGTTCTCTGTTCCCAGTTCTCCGTACACTCTTGTATGTCAGTTCATATGTCAAATGTCATTTAGCTGTTTTTATCTCTGTGTGCATTTAATTAAAATATCTCACTTCTGTACTCTCCTGTTTCCTTCTCCCCTAGTGAAGTGTGAAGACTAGGGGTCTCCTGGAAAAAAAGATCTGGGAACCACTGAAACAGTCAAATATGACAGCCAAATATTAGTCACCATATCCATGCAGCTCTCCACTACAGAGTATCTGTATAGCGTGCATCAAAGTCAGACCATCAAAAATAGCATAATTCAGGCACTGTGAAGGCAAAAACATGAAATAAGTAACCATTAAAAATAACACCTTGAAGTCTTGCTTCACTCTCTCTCTCCATGTCCATGTTTCTCATCATAGTGCAGGATGTTCTGTAGAGTCGTGGAGATGTCATTCTGTGGCAGTTAAAGTGGGACAGAGAAACAAATGTGTTTTACTTTATGTTTTGGGTCCTTTCATGCAATACTGCTACATGAGTCATTAATGAGAGTCAAAGAATTAAAATAACAGAAATTCATACCCTATTGTATTCAATCGCTATTGTATATAAAACTGTAATTATAATAAAGTAATTATAAAACTATTTGCACTGCAACCCATTATTTATTACTACAATAATACATTAAAATAACACTATAAGGAATAGCATTTGGCAATATCAAGCAGCAGAACAGACTGATTTTGTACAGCTAGAATAACCAGACGTGGATGACACCGGAAGTCTCGCACATTTAAGTTACAAATGGCCATGCTGTTAAAAATAAGGTGTATACCATAAAGTCCTTTTTGAAAGGAGTCTCTTATGCTCATAAAAAAATGCATTTATTTTATTTAGCTGAATCTTCAGGACTTATAATTTTAATAAGCTGTGTTCATTTCAACACTTTAAAATGAACTTGTTTGCTATATGTGTTTATTACATTTACAACAAATTTGCAGTACATACCTGAAGAAAAAACATCTTTTTCCCACATAATAAGGCAGAAGATCTCTTTCCCAGACAGATCTCTGTTTAGGAGCAGGTCCAGGTTGGTAAAGAGGTGACGGCTGGAACCGTCCATCAGATGAACTAGCAGTCCAGCATCTTTCAGTAAAGTTAATCTACTAACCTCATTGCATATATTACTCTGTGCGCTCTTTAGAAAGGCCTGCATCTGCTTTACTTGAGATACCTGTGCTGGCAGCGTGGGAAAGTGGCTCTCCACAAACTGATCTATTTCTTGAAAGTACTTTTGGTGCAGTTCTGAGAAGAACTGGTGAGAGAAGCTGATTTTCGGCATTGCAGCTGCAGTGTCTGCGTCCTCCAGGTTTGATTGTTTACTCAGAATTGTTCTGAGAATATTAAGCCCTGTTTCGCCACTCAGTTCAACACCTGAACCAGATGACATCGAAGAGTCGACTGTGCTTTCCTGTTCTCCTGCTGAATGCATTTCTGTGCATGGATTCATTTGAAATGTTAAACTCAAAATTACCCTTTTAACTCAGTTACTCAATTTACATAATGGTACCACTTTCCAGTAAGGTTATCTGTGTTAATATGTTATCTGCATTAGATATCATGAACAATGAATTTTTTTTTCTTCTTGGAACTGAGCTAACAGTAACTAACAAAAAAACAGTTGTATTGTTATTAACTTACTAACAAAGATTATTAACACTTTGAAAATGTATTGCTCATTGGTAGTTAATGCATTAACATAAACAAATATTTCTAAAGTGTTACTAAAATAACTTTCTTAAAATAAAATACTGTCTTATTGGTGGTCTCTGTGTTTGCATGTCTTTCACTATGATACCACTCATCTTTATTCCTGGCTGTTTTTATTTTCCTCCAAAACTTTGGCATTTTTGCAAGAGTAATATCAATTTATAATAAGGGCTTTTAGAGTCTGAAGTCTGTTTGATTTAGATCTATGTAAATGTGAGGTTGTAAAGGTGCAATAAATGGAAAAACCATGATGTTTTTGTTCTTCTCTTACGCACAGGATATGATTGTGGTCAATTTGAAGTATCGAAAATAGTTGCAGAAAGTTTGAGAAGAAAGGTAAAGAACTGTTCTATATTAAATGATAAATACAACATGTACAGTAAATCAGAAATTATTCTCTATTTTGATCAATCACTATTATTATTTAGCATCCATTCTCTATAACTTATCCTCTGCTTATCCACTGTAAGGCTGCGGGAGGATGGGAGCAAATTATTATTGTTATTATTTTTTAGCACTACACTCTAAAAACTGCTGGGTTGAAAACAACCCAATTTGGGTTATTTTGACAACCCAGCGCTGGGTCAAAAAGGGACGAACCCAGCGCTGGGTTGTTTTAACCCAACCAGTTGGGTTATCATATTTAACCCAGCCTGCTGGGTTGCCTTTTTTATGGTTTAAAATGACTATATTGCAGGGTTTAAAAAAACAGAGCGGGTGTTTTTTTTATCACTGCATTTCAGAAGGAAAACTACTGTATTTAGAAAATGTTCGATATCATTTCGCATATGCTTGATGAGGCAGCGTTTGTGAGCTCAGCACCGCTCTGCAGCCGTTACCGGAGAAACCTACCTCTCCCGCTCTTAGCGCCTCCTGCTGGATGTAAATAAACTCGCAGAGTGCAGCCATGTGGGGAAACAATGCATTTCTACGTTAAAATTAACCCAAATTGAGCTAGGCATTAAACCTACAAATGTTGTTCATTTTAAATATCACTTTTACACACAAATAATAATTACCAAAAGGAAAATATTTATTAAAAACAAGAGAAAAGTCAAAAAGTAACATGTTAGAAGAAATGCAGAAAAGGATGGCATTAACAGCTACAGAGTTCATAAACAAAGCATTGAACATTTGATGAATATAACTTAAGATCAAATTGGACTTTGTTCAATTGTATATATTGTATAAAAATATACGAAAACACATACAATAAATTTACAATTAGTTAGTTTTTTTTCCAACTATTCTGGCATGACAGTACACAAATAAATCACAACATTAACTTTGATATTATAACCTTTAACAGACGCGTGTGCGT
This sequence comes from Carassius auratus, assembly GCF_003368295.1. Taxonomy (NCBI): domain Eukaryota; kingdom Metazoa; phylum Chordata; class Actinopteri; order Cypriniformes; family Cyprinidae; genus Carassius; species Carassius auratus. The sequence goes on along the minus strand of NC_039255.1, from coordinate 19,161,017 downwards.
GTGTGTGTGTGTGTGTGTGAAAGAATGTGAGCAGGTGTATGAATGACAGAGTGTAAACTTTTCTACTAAACACAGAAAAAGCATTTAACTTTTTTTTTTTTTTACAAATTATACACTTACAGTTTGTTTCATAGTCCATGAATACAGATCATGCATCACGGTCAATTTTCATGATCTCTTTAGCATAACTGATGTAATCATGAAGAAGCCCCATCAGCACAGCATCTGACATCTTCTACATCATCCAGGGCAGCGTCCTCCTTTAAAACCAGTGCTGTTTAGGGGAAAGAAGATTCTCCTCTCTGACCAGCATTCATCCCAGTCACCGCCTGCTCTTCATCAGTGGCCTAAGAGAAACAAATTTGAAAAAATTAAACATTTAATTAAACTATCCATTTTCAGGTAGAGGTGTATTCACATCCGTAAGGATAGGTAAATAATCGGTTTTAAAGTTTCAACACTTTGTGTGGTTGTTTAATGTCTCAGTCCACCACAGCTCTCATGAAGTCTATAATGGCAGCACTAGTGTGAGGACAGGTGATATTGTTTGAATAAATATTGCTTTCAGAAAGCTTCTTTACTGAAACATTAAAACAGACATGACATTCACATACCTCACAATATTCATGTACATGGAGGGCTGCTCTTCAAACCGTTTGTTCACCAAATAATTAAAATGTTCATAATTTACTCTCCCCATGTTTTTCCAGACTCATACAAACTCTGTTCATTTTTTGGAAAACATATGAATATATTTAATATTCTCTTTTTGTGTCCTCCATTGCTGGTCTGGGAGACCAGTATTTTATTTTGAACATACATGTTTGCTATCATATAATTTAAGATGTATTCATATATAAATATCAGAATTTACTTCTTCAATAAATCTATATTTATGAAGCTTGAAAATACTGATTATCTAAACTATAAATGGATTAACAAATATTATGAGAAAACTAAAAATATATTAATTTATGTTGTAAAGACAGACAAAAGTCTTATAGGTTTGGAATGACTTGAGGGCAAGTAAATTATTTTTTGTGTGAACTTTACCTCTAAGAGCGAAGACCAAGAATGATGACTCTCCAAATCAGCAACTCCAAAGTTGGTTTGAGTTCTGCAATGAAAAACACAGACATCAATGGTCTTAATGAAATGAGCACATAATCACACTGTTGTTGCATCAAAATGTGAAGTAAACTGGCAGGAGACAACCGAAAAATGTATTTTCTAAAAATAACTTACATAAAATCTCAAGGGAATGATGATCTCCCATGTCTCTTGCTTTTAACATCTACAAAAACAAAAAACAAACATTATTTTACTCTTAGTAAAAACACAACAACTGATAACATGAAATTATGAAGTTTACTTGCCTTAAACGATCTTTCCCTCTCTTCAGAAGAAGCTGAGAAAACCACCTCCTCACACAAGCAGACTTGTGTGTCCTTAACTCCAGTTAGTTTGAGTTCTGCAAAGAGGGACATCAATGGTTTCAATAAAATATTAACATATACATACATACATATATAAAATCACACTGTTTTTGCATCAAAATGTGAAGTTAACAGGCAGGACACAACAGAAACATAAATCTTCTAAAAAAAAAAAAAGTAATAATAATTTAACTTACATCAGTCTCAAAAGAATGAAGTTATCTTGTCTCTGGATTTCAACATCTAAAAAAAACAACAACATTATTTTAGTCTTAGTAAAAATAAAGATAACGTGATGTTATTCTGAAGTTTACTCTCCTTAAACCGTCTGTCCCTCTCTTCAGAAGAACACCTCCTCCTCATCCTCACACAGGTCTGTGACTCCTCACACAAACAGCTTCTGTGTCTTTAACTCTTGGCGCGAGGACAATGAAGACAGGAGCTGGACAAGTCTGAAATATTACATGTAAAACATACTTTTAACAGTTACCACTTCAACAGCCTCAAAATAATTATGCTACTCTTTACTACACAATGCCGTTTCCTTTAGGAGACAAACATACATTCAGTTTAACCGCGAAAAAAAAGACAAATTCACATGAGCGTAACCGTGACCATAACCGTCTGTTAACGCCTCAAAGAGAACAAATAATGTAAAATCTTATGTAAATATGACAAAATACATTCACAGACGTTATATTAAAAGTACATCCTCCGTTCAGTAACGTTACATGAGGCAGTTAAGACCTCCGTGTCCGAGGCGAAAACCGCGCCCGTTTTTTTTTATATAACGTTAGATATAACGTTAAGCTCCTTTGTTTCCGCCTTTCATAAAACCTTCCGCCTTTCATACAACCGGGTAAACAATAAAAGATAACTTTACATTTTGAATATTTAACGTTACTTACCATAGTCTTTCACTCGCTTCTCGCTTCTATCACGCTGAGAAAATGGCGGCTGCTCGCACTGGAGAGACGTACGATTTTGACGTGACGTGCGTGCTCTCCTTCACGTCCGCGTCCTCAACCCACCCCCGCTGGGTTAAAAAAGATAGTTATTTTCAACCCAAACTTGGGTTAAAACATCCCAAAGTCCTATGCAACGGCCTCAACCCAGCGTTTTTTAGAGTGTACTATAGCTTGATTTGCTAAGAAACAATCAAAAAAAAAAGTTAACATGAAAATGTAATCTGTGAAGAATATAATAGAATCAGTTACAAAATACCATATCCAATACAGGTATTACAAAAATGTTAAAGATAAACATGACAGACAATCCCTAGTTAATAATAAAAGGCTTATAATTGCAGGAGAGGTAATATATAACAGAGATACGATAGATGGATCTTATCTGACACACTCTGTTCAGTTCAGTGAGCTCTCTCCTAATGAGCCGATGATCAGGTGTGTTAAATAAGGGACACATGCAGAGCTTTTATCATCATCATTTTCTTTTAATATTACATTACCAAGTTTTGATTTACAAGTTTGTGTGTTTTTTATAATAATCCAAGTGTTCACTGTAGTCTCTAGTTAACTGTAGTCTCAATTAATGTGAGCACATAAATGCTTAATAATTATTAAAAAATAAATAAAAAAAAATTGCAAAACATATATTACAAATAGCAGAGCCTGAACTAAAACTTATACAAAAGCAAGAGAGGGATTTGGATATATATATATATATATATAAATATAGGCTATATATACATACAAACACACATATTATTACAAACCCTTTCAATCAGGGTGCTGGGGGTCTCAGCAAACTTCCAGGGTGGGTCCAATAGGTCTTAAAATTATTATTTTTTTGTTATGTAAATAAAATCTTAATTAAAATGCTAAAAATTAGCATGGCCTTATATGACTGGATTGTCTTCTTGTATATAAGGATGAAGGGAATTGGTTTGGGGGCTGTGGTGGAGTCAAAAAAGTTGATAAGTGTTCAAAAGACATATTGGTAACACTTTAAAATTAGGTTTCATTTGTTAACATTAGTTAAATACATTATATAACATGAACTAACAATGAAAAATATGTCTAAAGCACACCAGCCATATATATATATATATATATATATATATATATATATATATATATATATATATATATATATATATATATATATATATATATATATGGCTGTTGTGCTGGTGGCATTATCTTCAGACAACATTAATTCTAATTCTACGTCTAAATAGAAATTAAAAATGTTTATTTTAATTACTATTTGGGTCACAATAGACTACATGTTATGAGCTTTTTTTAAACTCTACTGTTATTGCTATCTGTATGCACCGAGGGTCTGAGGCTGAGAGTAACGCAGTTTCGATTCTCTGCATGTATGTACTGTACATGTGGAAGAATTGACAACAAAGCAGACTTGACTTAACCCACTGTACTACCTTTATTCAAAATTCTCTTTAAAAGGATATTGGATTTTCTTTAATGCAAAAAGCCTAAACTAGGCTAATTTTCATAACCTATAGCTCTCCATTGCGCAGTATGAGTTGCATCAGAAGAACGTAAACCGAAATAGTGATTATGTGGTAAAGTTATGATTGACGTTAAAAGGAGCCACTCAGCGTTATGAAATTGAAAACAGGACGTAATTGTAGCCAATGAATAACAGCGGTGGGCGGGGCTGTGCGGATTCCACGCGAAGTCCACGCCCATCATCATCAGCTCATTCTGCCATCGCGTGGAACACCGACGGTTCTGGGAAGGTAAGACGTGACCTAAACCAATATTACAACACTACATGCTGATCAATTAACACGTTTCAGACACATCTGTAGTGTTTGAGTTTACCAAATGGCATAGCAGTCGTTTGAAAAACAGTTTTTTTTTTCTTGTCATAGCGAATCGGAGAGCTGCTTAGCTTGATATATTACGTGTCACAGCAAGAGTGTTGCCGAATCTAACCCTGTTTTTCTATCCCAGCTTCTCCGCGGAGATCTGACAACCCTCGACTGATCGCTCATCAGTTCCCAGGTCTAATCTGTTTTTACAATCTTTGGATCATCAACAGCTCCAGGCTCTTCGCTGTCAATCCTTCACTGCGTCGGTGGACGACTAGCGTTGTGTTTATGTCTTTATTTTACGAAAACGGTGAGTATCTGAACGGTCATTTGTATAAACCGATTTGTCAATATCTATTAGACACCTGTGAATGTGTTTTGGATACCTGAGTCTTGGAAATGAGTGTTCGGGAGCCTTTTATAACTAGCTAATGGGTGTGAACTAGCTTGACGGAGGGGAACAAAATGGCGCGCGCGCTAACCGTGACGCACTCTGCAGCACCGCGACGATCAAACAACTTTACGAGACTGAGGTCTGTTAAAACAAATATACTTATATAATGAAACACGTTTAAAATACGCTTACGTGTTTTCTGGACATTTCAAGTTCTATTAACGGTTTCTGTTAAAATCTCGATTGGTTTACTGTCAGTTCGACCAAACGTTGGACACGCGCGTGATCGTAATCCTACATGATTGATTTCTGAAAGCTTGCTCTGTCACGTAACTCACAGATCCATAGCGTGGAAAACAACAGCATGCAAGTCAGTTGGGACCAGCAACTGAAGGTGAATTATCCCTTTAAGTAAGTTATAGGAGCTAGTTCCCTGTCATAGATATTGAGAGGAACTATTCCCCAGCAATCAGATATGGTTAAATTGACCCCTAAATGTAATATTCTTGATGCTGCACTCCATTATGAGCTGCCTTGTTTGTTGATAGAATGACAAACTTAAACGTTTTGGCTGGTCTAACTCAGTAGCATAAATAAGTGCTCCTCAATTTCAAAATGATTGAAATGGACATTCAAATCAAAGACATGATTAAACAAACATTTAATATAAACATAAAAACTTTATATCAATAGTATAAGCTATCGTTTGTGTGTTTCATGTAAATAATTATTCAATGTGATAAGATAAAAATATATTAATTATGCCAGTTTGACAACCGTCTGGATGTACATTTTCCTTGTTATTACACGGCTACTGGCCACATAAGTAAATAATTACATTTAGATTTATGCATTTAGCAGAAGCTTTTATCCAAAGCGACTTACAGTGCATTCCGGCTTTTCTTTTTTTTTTACCGGTATGCGTGTTCCCTGGGAATCAAATCGAATCAAAACCTTACCAGTTTATCTCTCTTATAATCCATTACAGTGTACAAAACCATAGTAGCAAAATGGCAGCAGCTACATTTGAATGAAACGAGAGCGAGTCCTCTATACCGGGATGAAGTAATTAAATATTTGTACACCATTTTGAATCATGTTTTAATATTTTATAAGCTAAACAAACGCAAAGCGTTCACCAAGAAAAAATAGTTCAAGAAAGAGTACAGCGCCGACTTGAGTTACCCGGATGAGCCTGTATTATCAGCTTTCCCCGGTTGTTATCTAGGGATGACATACCTCGGAATGTCGCGACTGACCAATTAGAATCAAGTATTCCACAGAGCCGTGTAATAACTAGGGATAACATACCTCGGAATGTCGCCACTGACCAATCAGAATCAAGTATTCCACAGAGACGTGTAATAACTAGGGATAACATACCTCGGAATGTCGCCACTGACCAATCAGAATCAAGTATTCCACAGAGACGTGTAATAACTAGGGATAACATACCTCGGAATGTCACCACTGACCAATCAGAATCAAGTATTCCACAGAGACGTGTAATAACTAGGGATAACATACCTCGGAATGTCGCCACTGACCAATTAGAATCAAGAATTCCACAGACCCGCTGTGATTTGGCCTTAGAAATAAATGTACCAGTTAGTTCTCTGCCAGCAAAAATAGTTCAGAAAGAATCCATGCATGTCACCAAGTATAAAACCAAAAAAAGTATCAAATTAAAAGGACTGTAAGAAACTGTTGTTTAATACATTGTATTTAATTTTGCTTTTTAGAGCTGTTGCGCAGCTGTTGGAACGCGAGCGGGGGAAACCTAGTCCACGAGCGAGGAGTTTGCAGCCACTGTGGCAAGATCTTTTTCATGTCAGAGACCGAGCACACTTGCAGTTGTTTATGTCATCCCCTCTTCTCCAGACAGAAGATACCCAAAAAATCCCATTCAGGATCTTTTTATCTTGCTGATAGTGTCTCAGATCACTCAAAATGTCTGTCAACGTCAACCGCAATGTGTCAGACCAGTTCTACCGCTACAAGATGCCCCGCTTGATTGCCAAGGTACCCCTAAATAAGAAAAAATATATAAATTATTATTGTAATATATAATGTACACAGTGGAAATATTCCCTTAATGTTGTGTGTAGTAACAATATGATGCTAGAGAAGATAAAAAAATTGCACTGGCAATTACAGGTGGAAGGCAAAGGTAATGGAATCAAGACGGTCATTGTCAACATGGTTGATGTTGCAAAGGCACTGAATAGGCCTCCGACCTGTAAGTTTGTGTTTCAAATTAATTATTATAGCCATTATTTTTTCAGAAGTGTTTCATCAAAGGACAATGATGTATATATTCCACTCTTTTCTGCTTCCTCAGATCCAACTAAGTTTTTTGGCTGTGAGTTGGGGGCACAGACTCAGTTTGATGCTAAGAATGACCGCTACATCGTAAACGGATCCCATGAAGCCAACAAACTGCAGGACATGCTGGACGGATTCATCCGCAAGTTTGTGCTGTGCTCCGAGTGTGACAACCCTGAAACTGACCTGGTAAGTTGACAATCAGGGTTGCTTACTGAATAAACTTGCAGTTAAAAATGTACGTTTCCGTTTAACTTTTTGCGGTCAGTCAGGTAATGTTTAAATAATTTAGAATTATTTTATTTTTTTGGTGCAAGTAGAAGGCCAGCTGGCATGTGATGTTTAGTACAGCTGATTTTTTTGTCCTTTTGTTTACTACAAAAGTGATGACAACATATTCCTGTTATGAAAGAATTTTATTTTAATATTATTTTTATTATTATTATTATTATTATAGTATTTATTAGCTTTCATTTTTATATTTTCAGTTTTGATTTTAAAAGTTATATTAGTACTTAAACATATTTTGTCATTCAGTGCCAAAGTACTAAAACTAGTATTTTATTTATTTGTTTTAATTTCACAAAGAATATTCTTTATTCATTGTATTATAAAAATACTTACACTGGTTCTAGAGTCTGTAAATGTTTGCTGTATATAGGAGTTTTTTTTAATTGATCCTGGTGCATTTAGCTTAGTTAGCACTAATTGTAGATTAATTTACATTTATGTGCGTTAAAGCTATGTTTATGTATTTTTGTGAGTAAACTTTGAAGGAAAAAAATACTTGTGATTTACAAAAGTGAACACTTTTCCATTTTGAATAAATCATTGCAATTTCTTGTAATAGCAAGCTTGTCATAGTTCCACGTTTTTAGCTGATATTTACAATGCAAATTAATCCTCAATGGTTTTTTTTTTAAGTAGAAGTTAAAACATTTGTTTGCACAGCAATTTTTTAAGAAATGTTCCTCATAGTATCTTTTGTGTAATTCAGTTTTTTCTTTTTTGGTCTCAGCATGTTAACCCAAAGAAGCAGACCATCGGAAGCTCTTGCAAGGCTTGTGGTAATCGAGGAATGCTGGACACTCGGCACAAACTCTGCACATTCATCCTCAAAAACCCACCTGGTGAGTTGTACGCTGTGTGTTGTTCAAATGCATCTACTAATTTTATTCATGACATTTAGCATCAGATTTATGCCTCATGTTTGTTGGAAATGGGTTTAGTACAGCTGGCTTTTTACATTTCTGATGTTAGTAGTGCATATAAGCTTTAGAAACCCCATTAATTGTAAACTGATTTGAAATGCAGAGAGTGATAGCAGTTGTGTTAGAGAGAAGAAAGAGAAGGAGAAGAAAAACAAAAAGAAGGATAAGGAGAATGGCTCTGGAAGTGGTGATGCTGGGAACCATAATGACATCGATGCACCAGATGCTGTTGTAAGAGATACCTGTGAATAAGCTAGACATATATCTTAATGTCGTTTGTAATCAGTACATTAAAGTGTACGCTGATGTGTAGGATGGTGAGGAAGATGATGATGACTGGGCAGAGGAAACCACAGAAGAGGCCCAGCGTCGGCGTATGGAGGAGATCAGTGACCATGCGAAGAACCTGACCCTCAGTGAGGACCTGGAGAAAACCCTGGAGGAGAGGGTCAACATCTTCTACAACTTTGTGAAAGTAAATCGCGACACTGTCTGTTTCTTATGTAAAAACATTTTCTAATGACACATCTGGTTAAGCTACACAAGTTTGGGGTTGCCAGAAATTGGTCTATGCTTCCCAAGGCTGTATTTATTTGGTCAAAAATACAGTGAAACCAGTAGCGATGTGAAATATTATTCCTGTTTTAAATCACTCTTAACATGTAATTTATTCTTGTGATGCAAGTTGAATTTTCAGCAGTCGTTAATCACATGATCATTCTAATATGATGATTTCCTGCCTAAGAAATATTGATCAATGGTGAAAACTGATGAAACTGTTACTTTTCCCCTCAAATTTTTGATCAATAGGAAGTTTCAAAAGGACAGCATTTATTTGACTTACAACTTTTTGTAAAATTGTGTCTGTACTGTGTCCTTTGATCAGTTTTAGTCTTAAAACAATGGCTGACCCCCAAATTCTGAATGGTAGTTTACCTTTGTAACAGTGTATTAGATTTAAATTAACATATACAGTATTTTTCAAAATAATAGCAGTACAATGTGACTAACCAGAATAATCAAGGTTTTTCGTATATTTTTTTATTGCTACGTGGCAAACAAGTTACCAGTAGGTTCAGTAGATTGTCAGAAAACAAATGAGTCCCAGCATTCATGATATGCACGCTCTTAAGGCTGTGCAATTGGGCAATTAGTTGAATTAGTTAAAGGGGTGTGTTAAAAAAAATAGCAGTGTGGCATTCAATCACTGAGGTCATCAATTTTGTGAAGAAACAGGTGTGAATCAGGTGGCCCCTATTTAAGGATGAATCCAGCACTTGTTGAACATGCATTTGAAAGCTGAGGAAAATGGGTCGTTCAAGACATTGTTCAGAAGAACAGCGTACCTTGATTAAAAAGTTGATTAGATTGGGGAAAACCTATAAAGAGGTGCAAAAAATGATAGGCTGTTCAGCTAAAATGATCTCCAATGCCTTAAAATGGAAAGCAAAACCAGAGAGACGTGGAAGAAAACGGAAGACAACCATCAAAATGGATAGAAGAATAACCAGAATGGCAAAGGCTCAGCCAATGATCACCTCCAGGATGGTCAAAGACAGTCTGGAGTTACCTGTAAGTACTGTGACAGTTAGAAGACGTCTGTGTGAAGCTAATCTATTTTCAAGAATCCCCCGCAAAGTCCCTCTGTTAAAAAAAAGGCATGTGCAGAAGAGGTTACAATTTGCCAAAGAACACATCAACTGGCCTAAAGAGAAATGGAGGAACATTTTGTGGACTGATGAGAGTAAAATTGTTCTTTTTGGGTCCAAGGGCCACAGGCAGTTTGTGAGACGACCCCCAAACTCTGAATTCAAGCCACAGTACACAGTGAAGACAGTGAAGCATGGAGGTGCAAGCATCATGATATGGGCATGTTTCTCCTACTATGGTGTTGGGCCTATTTATCGCATACCAGGGATCATGGATCAGTTTGCATATGTTAAAATACTTGAAGAGGTCATGTTGCCCTATGCTGAAGAGGACATGCCCTTGAAATGGTTGTTTCAACAAGACAATGACCCAAAACACACTAGTAAACGGGCAAAGTCTTGGTTCCAAACCAACAAAATTAATGTTATGGAGCGGCCAGCCCAATCTCCAGACCTTAATCCAATTGAGAACTTGTGGGGTGATATCAAAAATGCTGTTTCTGAAGCAAAACCAAGAAATGTGAATGAATTGTGGAATGTTGTTAAAGAATCATGGAGTGGAATAACAGCTGAGAGGTGCCACAAGTTGGTTGACTCCATGCCACACAGATGTCAAGCAGTTTTAAAAAACTGTGGTCATACAACTAAATATTAGTTTAGTGATTCACAGGATTGCTAAATCCCAGAAAAAAAAAAATGTTTGTACAAAATAGTTTTGAGTTTGTACAGTCAAAGGTAGACACTGCTATTTTTTTGAACACACCCCTTTCAACTAATTGCCCAATTGCACAGCCTTAAGAGCGTGCATATCATGAATGCTGGGTCTCATTTGTTTTCTGACAATCTACTGAACCTACTGGTAACTTGTTTGCCACGTAGCAATAAAAAATATACTAAAAACCTTGATTATTCTGGTTAGTCACATTGTACTGCTATTATTTTGAACAATACTGTAGTGTTAAATAACTACTGACGAGCATCTCTCTCTCTTTTCTGCTCAGCAAAAGAAAGAGAGTGGAGCAATAGTCTCCGCTGATAAGGAGATTCTGGCTGAAGCAGAAAGGCTGGATGTGAGAGCCATGGGGCCACTTATCTTGAGCGAACTGCTTTTTAACGAGAACATCAGAGACCAGATCAAGAAATACAAACGTCACTTCCTGCGGGTATGGGTCTTTAAAAAAAAAAAGGAAAAAATCACCAGTTTTAATTTTAAATGTAATAGACTGGGCCACACAGGATTTGCATGTACAGACCTCTTCTCTTGTCTCTCTTCTCTGCTGATTTCCACAGAATTGGAACAGCCCTGTCACTTATACTAATAATTTTTTTTTTTTTTGCTGATTTAAATGTGCCTTAAGCCAAGTATAGTAATTTCAGCTCAATTTAATGTTTTACACACATAATTTGGTTGATTTCCCCCCGAAATCAGTATTGAGAATACAAATAAAAGTTTCCATCTGAGCCTAGTGATAGACGAGTATTTATAGCAGGACACCGAGACCTGCTGACATGCTGTGATTCTAGTGTTAGGCCATGCTAAATATAGTCTAGACTGTAAACGAGCAGATTTGATATCTACCACTTTTCCCCCCACTGCTTGGATAAATGAAGCCATTTAAATGATCTGCTAGTTCTGTGAAAAGATAACAAATAAAGTGAATCATAAATGTACATAGTTTTACCATATGATCACTACTCAAAGTGCAAAATCCTCCTTTTCCTGTAGTTCTGCCACAATGATAAGAAAGCTCAGAAGTATCTTCTGGGAGGCTTCGAGTGTCTGGTGAAGCTCTATCAAAGTCAGCTGCTGCCACGAGTGCCCGTCATTCTCAAGGACCTCTATGATGCCGACCTGCTGGAGGAGGATGTCATCCTCACATGGGCAGAGAAGGTGCAACCTACTCTTCATTTTGGATTAAGAGCATCTTATAACATCAGGGTCATGAACTGTTCATCTTGAATTTTTGTTCTAAGGTTTCCAAGAAGTATGTTTCCAAGGAGCTGGCCAAGGAGATCCATGCCAAGGCAGCTCCCTTTGTCAAATGGCTGAAGGAGGCAGAGGAGGAGAGTGAGGGGAGTGAGGCAGAGGAGGAGGAGGAAGATGATGAAAACGTTGAGGTAATTTCTTAGACTTTTTACAGTTGGAAACTTTTGGATTAGCTCAGTTCATTCATACCTCCCTTTATCCAGCTATAGCTGCATGATTTATCTCAGGAAGGACTGTTGTATCAACAATTGAACCTAGGGTGGTATAATTACCCCCCTTTTTAAATTGACAAACTATAGATCTTACACATGCCAAACACAGGATTATGTAGTCGTTATTAAGAGAAATGGCTTTAGGAGCCGTGGGAGAGTAATTAGAGTAATTCCATTAGTCTTCTTTGGGCAAGAATTAAAGTTTGTTTTAGAGAGAGTGTTGTGCTGGCTTGTGTGATATTCAGATTCTCCATCTTTCTCATTTGAACTGTTTTTGGTCTTAAGGTTGTGTACTCTTCCTCTGCCCGAGAGCTGAAGGTGGAGACCGTTAAGCCTGAGAAAGCAGAAGAGGATGACGACCTTGATATAGATGCCATTTAAAGAAATGACAAGTGAAACAGCAGCTGCCATCTTGGAACCGGGCTACTTCCTGTTCCTCTTGATGAAGTGGATCACAGTGGCCTCCTGTTTAGCCCCGGTCTTGTTTTGTCCCACTTTCTCTTTATATCTGATTTACGAGAATGGTTTTAATATAGCTCTTTCATTGGCTTGTGCTGAGGTAATAAGAACTTTTGAGCTTTATTGTCTGTATTGAGCAATGTTGTTGTATTGTGAGCTTGACTTTGATTCATGGGGTTGTTTATGCTGCATATCTGATTCTTTTTTTCTTTTCTTTTTTTTTGAAATCATAAAAAAAAGTTTTTGCTGTACATTATATGGATGATTTTGTTTTCTTAACTTACTAAGGTTGTAACTTGAGTCTGTACAATGGAATACATTAAATAAACAGGAATAACGGTTAACTACAATACAGATCTGTCCATTTTGGCTTCTTTTGATTTCACCACTCTCTTTACTTCAGGGGTTGGCAGCTAATATAGAAGACCTGTGTTGCTTCAATGACGTGCCTTCTCGCCAAAACCCTGCTTTCAAATCAATATGCATTCCCCAAATGTGCAAAGAGCATTTCTGGTTGGCTTAAAAGCAGAAGCTGCTCCCCAGTCACACTGGCTAGAGTTGTCTAGGTGGATTTTTGTGAGAGATTTTTCATTTATGTTTTGTAGTAGTACAATTGTGAAAAATACTTTTGTTTGAACATCAAGCCTAAAATGGCCTCTAGATGGCACATATACACCAGTACATCTAACTGATGATTCAACTGGCATATGGCTTTATTTTACTAACCTACCATTGTATGAGACCCTCTATCTTTGATGATCATGACATTTGCCATTTAAATATAATGTCAAATGGACCCAGGGAATACATTTTTAAACAGTGAACATTACAATAAAGGATGACTATAGACTTTTGGTATTACATAGGAAAGGAATAGGGGGATAATTCAATGTGGTATTCCAGTAATGGGACCTAAAATAAGAAAGAACAGGCTAAGCATCAGTCGGCAAAGACTTGTGCTGCAGTGAAAAACATAAATATATATTTGTCAAAGAGACAAGCAAGTGGACCATTACCCAGAATAAAAGAAATATGATGGCAATTTAATTTTGCATAACTTTTTTCAGCGTTATTAAGTTTGAGTATTTTAATATTTTACCAATAGGCATGATATTATGTGCAATAGTAGTACTACTCAATATTTCATGTGCAAAATTAAAATTTTCAATTTCTGAACACTGCATTTCACCTTGCACATATCTGTAGATAAAATCTGTATAAACATTTTTATCTGTGTTTTAGGCATTTATATCTATTTGCTTGATATTATACATATTTTATTTTTTACAAATCCATTGTGTGTGTGAGCACTCTTGGCATTGAAAGCCAAATCTGATTCTACGAGGAATTTATTCTTTGATATTACACTGAACAAAATCATTAACCCAGCACTTTTGTTTTTGCCCCCATTTTTCATGAGCTGAAGATCGAAAACTTGACTTTTTCTATGTACACAAATACTGTTCACAAATCTGTCTAAACCTGTGTTAGTGAGCAATTCTCCTTTACTGAGATAATTCATGCACCTCACAGGTGTGGCAGATTTCTTTAAGAGAAATAGGCCTTTTGTGGACATAGTAAAAGTCAAGTTTTCGATCTTTGAGTTCAGCTCATGAAAAATGGGGGCAAAAACAAAAGTGTTGCACTTATAATTTAGTTCAGTGTAATATGGTAATGTACTGTATTGTTCGCTATGTTTGCTTGTTTTGTTCAGATGTACTTTTGGGTTGTGGCTTTTGTGTCCTGAGATCGCAACATGGTGACGCCCACAGGGGGCGACCGGCTCCATGTACAACAAAACTAAAGCTTGTTTCTCAGGTCAGTCAGTGTACAATATTTTTAATAATATTTATAAAAGGTGCACATTTAAATAAAGCTCACGGTCTTCCTTGACATAACAGTCAAACCATAGATGGTAAAACTGCACTTCAATTGAACAGGTGTGTCTCAGTTGTTATGGTATGACGAAGTTTTGCCTTTTTTCCATATGAACACCTACAGCTGTCTGAGGGATGCGGCGCTCGCCAATGAACACAGGGATCCGTCTGTTTCCTCACTTCCTGTGTCTCTCTCAGGGCTCGGTTCGAAACTCCTGCGCTGTTCGGCAGCCATCTTGGATCTCGCTTTGAACGAGAGGCTACAGACGCGGCTGTTCGGGTGGAATGGATCCGTCAAGAAGCGCGTTCTCCCCGTGGCCCCGACGCCTGTGATCACCCGCTCTCTGCCGTTACCTCTGAATGTACCGGACCGTCAAACTGAAGGATCGTTCGATGAGCAGATTATCCTTGGGGGAGATAGCCGCGGAGGCCCCGTGAAGTGCAATTTTCTCTATTCTTACTTGAACTGGATATATGAAATATGAAGCAGACAGCGACACCAGGCCTGGAAGTGTTATGTTTTTAACAGTGCACAAGTTAGCCGGACTCATTCGCTATTTTGGGATCTATCAGATGGCTTGCAATCGGTAATTAAACGCAGTAGCGTTAGCGAGCGTCCGGACTATTTCTCCCAAACTTTTAACAAGTTCGTTACCAGCTTTAGATGCTAATCAATGCTACTGACCAAGTGTGCGATCTGTGAAATATATATTTTCCACTTCGTTGCACCGCAAATCCTGCTCCTTAAACCGTGATCCCGGGAAAGCGGCTTGTCATCAGCAGTATGTCAACAACACGAGCCCCGCTGCCCACCGTCAGCGAGCGCAAGGCGGAACATGTAAGTAGCCTATTAATGCTCTAGTGTCTGGTTAGTAGCTATTAACTCAATCCTGTGATGATTTATCGCTTGTGAGTGTGTTATTTGGATCTTTTCGCTTCGCAATTTACGGCCGTGTCTCAAACCTGCCTAGACAGCGATTATGGTCAATACGATGCTACCTTCTTAAACCATTCATCTGATTTTCCTCCAGAATTAAGGGCAGTGTCGCATCCCGTATCTTTTTTTTTTTTTTTTTTTTTTTGGCCTGACCGGGTGCTGTAAGTGGATTAACAGTACTGTGCCAGTCTTTGGACAGATGGGGCACCAGGCTGAAGTGACGCAGGGGTCCAGTGCATCAGTAATTTGGCTGCTTTTCTGCTTATGGGTGCAACATATGCTTGATTAGTTAAAGTCCTGCACGCTGGTGCGTGACCGTGCGTGGGTTTGCATGTTTTAATCGCCGATAGGATGCAGATATTGCGCATTGGCGTCAGTCTGTCCTATAGGTTACTGTTCATACGTCAGCAGTGAGGCTAGGTGAGATGAGCACGCGCGCTGATGCAGGTACCCCTTAAAGGTGCCTGTGAATAATGTGGCATTAGGTCAGTCTTTGACTTGTTCACTGCATATCTATCATTCAATCCAAATGTGTATGAATTGCTCATATTTTATACTGAATTAAAAGAGAACATTGTGGGCTTACTGAAATTCTTAATATATTTAGTTAAAGGCTTCTGTGCATGAAAGTTATTCTATATGGATTATTTATTGACATTAATAGTATTAATATTTAAAATGCCTTACAAGAATCCACACACTTTAGTGCACAGTTCTTGCTCCCCTTTGAAAAAAAAAAGCAAGTAAAATGAGGTATCAATCACCCATCTATTTCTCCCCACCCGCTCCAAAATCTCTCTCACACACTCACACACATGCGCACACACACACACACACATGCACTGGGTGTCAAAAAGGCTCCAGCAGTGATGCAGCTCGTCAGGATCGGTGTCGGTGGATGGGAGAGTATTGATGAGTTCTTGTCACAGAAAAGACAGGGCTGTTTGGTTCAGTGCCCATTCAGCTTGCCAACACAAAAATGAGAGGATCGCAATCTAAAATGAAGCATCGTGCAACAATAAGCGTAAGTGACCTTTGATCAAGACTGTTGTTTGCGTTTTATTGCATTTTGTACATTTTGTATCAAGCCTGAGGCTGTTGGTGGATTTATAAATCGATTCGGCAGAGCTTTGTGGAAAACAGTGAAGTCGGGACGTCAGGGACAATATGCAGGATTTAGTGGGAGCATTGTATAGCGCAGTGTCAGCATAGCCTTACATACCACATGAGATTCACCACCTTACTAAACATCATCCAGTTGCACTCATGACCTCTGAATTGAACAACTTTGTTAGTCTCAGTGTAATTTGCAACCTGGTGTTGCACAAAGGTCCTCTCACAAGGTTACAAGAGACCTTGAGAAATGTTAGCATAATGGAATGAACGTATTAAAATAAATTAACGTCACAATATATGACTATCTAAAGTATTTTTTTTTCTGGCTTGTTTTGCTTAACTTTTAATCATTTTTGAAGAAATTGTGAATGTAAATGCATATGACTCATGATGTAATATCATTTGTTACGATGGCTCAGTAATATAGATATGTTGTAGTGCTCTTGATGTATGTGGCTGTGCTAATGGACCTCACTGATGTGACATGGGTATAGTCAATATTAGTGATTTCTAGTGGTCTGGTCTTCACATGACTGGGCGGAAATTGTGTAAATTCCTGGAGGGCCAAATCTGGGATAAAGTGAGCAAGGCTGCATTTATTTGGAAAGTTTCCATGTGTAGATAATGACAACTTTTTCCAATATGCAACATGTACAGTTTTTGTTGTTACTGTTTGTAATTTGCATGTTTGTTTTTTTTTTTTCCTGACAGCATACAACGAATGGCCATGGTCGAGGGGAGGTGACCTCTCGATCTGTGCGGTCGAGTGGTCGAAACCGGAATTCTGGCTCGGGATTAGATGATGTGCACCCTCTCATCGGGAATTACCGGCTTCTAAAAACCATTGGAAAGGGCAACTTTGCCAAGGTCAAACTGGCTCGCCACATCCTCACAGGAAGCGAGGTGAGGAGTCAGGAGTATTTCCTGACCGACAGTGAGCCGTGGGGTTTTTCCAGAGTCAGACACGTTAGCTTTACTGCTTTCATCTGTCTTTTTGGGAATTTTTGGAATTGCAACACTTTTTAAAACTCCTTTGAGCAGTGTGATCAATTTAAATGATACGTGTATGCAATTTGGAAAAATCACAAGCTATTTATTATTTTTTGACCCACACATGCATGTTAGATTAATGTTGTTGTTCTTGTTATTTTTTTTACATGGACAATCATTCCAAAGTTTGGGGGCTGCAAGATAATTTGTTTCACTGCAGGAATGCATTAAAATAATCGAAAGGGATATTTTATAATGCTACAAAAGATTTCTGTTTTAAATAAAATTTGTTCTTTTCATCTATTCTTTGACGAATCCTGAAAAAGTTACAGTTTTGAATACAAATATTAAACAGCACAACTGTTTTCAGTTTTTCTAATAATACAAACCATTATTTTTAACTGAGCACGAATAATATTTGATGACAGAGCAGCGAATCATCATATTACAATGGTTTCTGAAAGATCATGTGATACTGAAGACTACAATAATGATGCTGAAAATACAGCTTTACCATCACATGAATAATTTACATTTAAAAATATATCAAATTAAAAAACGGCTATTTTAAATTGTAATATTTTACAGTATTTCTGTTTTTACTGTATGTGTTTTTTTATCAAATAAAAGTCTTACCAACCCCAAACTTTTGAACAGTAGTGTATATAATTGAATAATATTTTAGGTTGCCAGCTTTCCTCAAATGATGTAAAATGTAACTAAAAGTTCTTTTTTTTCTTTCTCAGGTGGCAATAAAAATTATTGATAAAACCCAACTAAACCCAACAAGCCTTCAAAAGGTGAGGTTAACATTTAATACTAAAATGTGCATGAGTTATGTGTATTAAATCTCAAAACTGTGTCACGATTCAGAGCTGTTAGTGTTGTCATTTAACTACAGGACGATCACATTCTCTGTTTGCTCCTGACTTTGGGGGAATTGTTGTTGTCTGTGTGCTATTGCATATTGGCTACTTGGTTAGTTTTGTGTTTGGCAGTGGTGCAGCTCCATACTGATTCATGGGTAATGCTGGCAGTCGGCTCAGGTTTATAAAGCTGATCTTCTGTGCTATCCAGAGCGTTTATCAAGGGTTTGTGTAGTATGGAGTAACCTTTCAGCTGGTGTTCTCAGTCACCTCTCATTATGAGAAGTCCTCCAGCAGTAACCTTCACACTCGGAGCTCAAACACTGAAGTACACCAGCTGTGATGCATTACTCTGTCCATCTACTGCAGGCAGCGCCGCCACTCAAGACGCTCTCCACTGAGAACAGCCTGCACACCTGAAACCTTTTGTTGGGACGGGTTTCTATCCGAATGTGTACAAAACTCTGTGGGAATTTGAGAGTTTTTTGCAGATAATACAGCACAGACAACTTGCAATCTGTATGTGTTCTCACATAACATTTTGTTCACTTAAAGATCTAGTCCAACAAAAAAAATGTATAAGTCTGTCATCATTTGCTCATCCTTATACACCTTTAAAGGGTTAGTTCAAACAAAAATCATAATTATGTTATTAATAACTTACCCTCATGTTGTTCCAAACCAGTAAGACCTCGGTTTATCTTCGGGACACAGTTTAAGATATTTTAGATTTAGTCCGAGAGCTCTCAGTCCCTCCATTGAAGCTGTGTGAACGGTATACTGTCCATGTCCAGAAAGGTAAGAAAAACATCATCAAACGTCGTTCGCGAACCGGATATCATACACTGCAGTGAACGCGCTCACAACAGACCCGGAAGAGAAGACAATGCTGAATAAAGTCGTAGTTTTTGCTATTTTTGGACCAAAATGTATTTTCAATGCTTCAAAATATTCTAACTGCCCCTCTGATGTCACATGGACTACTTTGATGATGTTTTTCTCACCTTTCTGGACATGGACAGTATACCGTACACACAGTTTCAATAAGGGTGAGTTATTAATGACATAATTTAGATTTTTGGGTGAACTAACCATTTAAGTAAAATATTATTATTCATTAAGGAGCTGGTAATGATTCCCGTTTCTAATGTCACTATAAAGGTGCAATCACATTAGCAAAATTATGAGCAAAAAAGCTCAATTTTCTGTCAATAGTGCAGCGACGTAATAATCAAAGCACACACAGAAGTTAAACCAAGCAGCTTTCTGTTGGTCAGTGTGGTAATTTCAATTTCCCACTGAATCATAAGCTAAATCTGCTTTGGAGGACTTTTGGCATCACGTGAAATTCCCAGTCGCTCAGTTTTGCTGAGCAATGGTAAATAATGATGCTCCTTTAGTAGGAATTCTGGGATAGTAGTATGAATGTGTTTACCCAGTGCAATCACAGAGAAATAAAAACCCAGTCAGCATTACATCCCATCATTTGTTGCTTTTCGCGACATTGCACCTGTTTCTGACTGTTATGGTGAACAGTTTGGAGTTCACAGTCAGTCTTCACAACAGCCAAGATGGAGAGAGAGGAGGAGGATATGAGGGGGAACGACAGATGGACATTTAGTTGGGCCTCAAATTGGTCCGAGATGGGAGATAAAGAGCAGAACAGGCAAAGACACAAGCATCCTGATGACAGTCTGAAGGAGTGGAGTAGAAGGTTTACACATGAGTGATAAATGTGAAATGAAAGGCCGGGAGAGATGTGGGCATGGGATGATCAGACCAATTCAAATGATAATGCTAATCCGTACTCGCTCAGAGATATACAAGCCTAGGATATGTCTCTAATTGGCCGCAGCCACCATTAGTTTTTCCACAGCTCCATTGATTGGGATTCAGAGTAGATCCTCTCTCTGTGGCCTGCTGGTCGTCAGCCAACACACGGCTGTGACTCACGCACCGCAGCAATGAGAGACCGGCCCAATCAGGCCTCTTTGGGCTTTTTGTGTTTTTTTTTTTAATTATCAGCATTGCATTCATTTTCTGTTTATGGTGTGTATTTTGTACTAATGATGAAGTAATTTTTTTACATTACATTACATGTTTTGACACTTCAAGTATTTGGGAAAGGAAGGTTGTTCTTCTTTTAAATTGACTCTTTAAAATAAGCACATTGGCTACTTTCACGCAGTGTTTGAGATTGTCGACTGCGTTTACTAAAAAGTGTGTCCTGCTCACACAACAGCTTACATTAGTGACTTGAGACAAGGAGGTCTCTGTTTTGCTTCCAAGTTGTTTTAAAACTAAAAATCATGTGACAACAACAGTCATGATCAATGTTGCCAAGTCTGCGGTTTTGCTGTGGTATTGGGCTACTTTAACACTGTTGCCGCAGATTGTCTTTCATGTCTGTGGGTTGAAGCGTCTACAATAACATGATATTTGTCCCCTGGAACGCAAATTTTATTGGGTGAACCCCACCAGAAAACTTGATTGGACCCCCTCAAATGTGATCGGGCTAGATTTGAGTAAAGATTGGGAAGGTTTCTTGTCATAACCTGGCAACCCTGGTCATGATGGCTGTAAATAACACCTATACAGATGGAGACTCCAAAACTCAGAAGAGTCACAGTTAGGGATGTAATGATATCAAAATCAAACGGTACGATACAATTTCGATTTTGACCTCCCGGTACGATATTTATTGCGATATTGTGGGAAAGCTCACGGTATTGCTAAATAGCTCACGATAGTGTTTGTGATGATAATAGCGAAAACATACTGACATTTATTTTGCTTTTGCCAGTCAACAGGCAATGTATTGCTGTATTTATGGATCAACTAGAACAATTGTAAACAATAGGGAATTCCCTTAAAGTGCAAACAAAGATCAAGTTAAATCAGGTTTAAATGTGCAAGGCAAATAAAAGCAGCCTTTTAAAACTGGTATTTAGGAACATAACTTAAACTTAAATAAAATAATCAGTCAAAAAGCCTTATAAAAAAACACTGACCTAACATTTAGCTAATGTTCAAGGTTTCTTTAGAAACTTTCTTTTCCGCTACGAACTCCCGAACTGATTAAAATGATTCGCGAACCCGATTTGAACTCCCGAACTGACTCAAATGATTCGCGAACCCGCTACGAACTCCCGAACTGATTCAAATGATTTGCGATCCCCAAACTGACTCAAATGATTCACGAACCCGCTTTGAACTCCCGAACTGACTCAAATGATTCGCGAACCCGCTACGAACTCCCGAACTAATTCAAATGATTCGCGAACCCGCTACGAACTCCTGAACTTATTCAAATGATTCGTGATCCCCAAACTGACACATGTTGCTTGTGTTTCCTGTGTTGTATCGCAGTTTACTGTGGCAGTGCTTGCACATAGTCCATTGTCTGTCCACCACCTTCTCTCCTTTTGCGTTTTTTGACACGGCGAAACCAAAATGTTTCCAGACATCTGATTTAAAAGCTGCAGGGGCTGGCACAATCTCAACTTCGGTTTTGTTGTTTTCATCCTTACAAGTATCGCTGTCGGCCATGCTGGCTTGCTGTGAGCTTGTGTGGGCAGCGTGCAATCCTATTGGCTTAACAACGGTTGCTGTGACGACGCAGCGCAAAGGATCATGGTATATGTAGTTAACAATGATTTGTTCCGCGGGACTGTGTATATTCCTCTTGCTTTTTGACGGACACCTGTCCTTTTAATATTGTAACCCAACCACGACGATAGAGACACGTTTACCACCGCGATATCGCAATATCGTTACATCCCTAGTCACAGTTCACGTTATTTAATACCAGTCCAGTCAGTGTCATCTTAATCAACAGTGGGTTCAAATACATAAATGTAAAAAAAGTATAATACTGGTATTTTTGAATGAACACCGTAATATTACTGTAAACAATCCAAATAAATAAATATTTAGTAATATAATTGACGCTATTTCATACATAGCCACCTACAGACTTTTATAGATTTGCAGTAAGTTTTTATTTTTTATTTTTTTATTATGTGACAGGGGAAAAAAACTAATATTTTAGCATTATTTATATACAGTGTAGTACGTTTTATTAGATTTTAATTTCAGCATTATTTTCAGATTAACGAAAACTATAGAGTTCGTTTAAAACACTGTTTCTGAATAGTGTGAAGGTGAGTGGAAATCATTTCACCTTCTTGGGTATTTCAGTCTGTTTCTATCTTCACGGCATGCAGCTCCACTGCTTCAACAGTAAAGCAAAGATGTTTGGAGTAATTTCCAGGTTGTGTGACTCTAGCATGAGTGTGCTGTGCATGTGTGTTGTTGTGTAATTGTGCGCGGGCGTCTGAGCTCCACACTAGGTCTGGTCCCTCGGCTGAAGTGAGATGTTCTGCTGTGGACTGGTGTTTTTTAGTCATCACAGAAGCGTTAAGATGGTGCGCCAAAGAGAGAGAGTGTGAGAGCTGAGAGAGAAAGAAGAAAATCTTTTGAAAGACAGACAATTGTGTGAAAATATAAATCAGAAATTAATTTGGAACTTGAATTGTTAAAAATTACATGAAAGTAAGCTTATCATGTAAAATTAATGTTTGGGATGATAGTGCAGAGACCATTCACTATTGATCTGCATCTTGGAAAGTGTTTCCCTGTCTTTCTCTCTCCCCCTTGTCTTTACGTCTCTTATCATGGGCAGTTTGCTGTATTCAGACAGCAGTGATCATGGGACTTTGAAAATATGACTTGCATATAGTGAGTATTAGGGCTTCTATTGAATATTTATGACATTTTCACAATCATTTTTCTGGCAATATACCTGTACTGAGCAAAAAATGTTCATTTAAACCCTACGTGGCTTTGTACATATATATCTTTCAAAAGTTAGGGGTCGGTAAGGTTTTGAAAGAATTTAATATATTCGATCAGAAAAACTTTAACATTGTGAAGTGTTACGATTTATTACAATAATTGTTGTATATTTAGGGGTTCAAGCACGCAGTGCTGAAACCCTATTGTAATTGTTAAGATTTTTATTATTATTATTATTTTTCCGCCTTAAAACTGAACGTGCAGCCCAAACCGTAAGGCCTAGAGAGCTGAAACTTGGTCAGATGGTAGTAGTCTTGCTCGCTACTCAGATACAAAGAACCGGCCCAATCGGCCTAACGGGGGCGCTACAGCGCAAAAAACTAAAATTTTTGACATTTTTGGCCGCAGGTCGTAAACCGTTAGCCGTAGACTCAAAAACAAGGCATCGTTGCAATCCTTGGGTTAGCCCGAACAAAAGTGCACAGCTGCATTTTTTGCTCTACGACGCACCGTTTTCTCGCAAAATCGAGCTATATCCGAAACCTACTTTTGCGAACTAGTCCTAGGATTTTCAACCAATCGGAACGAAACCACTGCAGAAATATTCCCTGGACACTCAATATAAATAATTATCAAAAAAAAGTTGAAATTTCGATTCTTACGCGAAACAGTACGCCAAAAAGCGTCTATGCTAACGTTAGCCAAATGTTATTTTGACTATAACTCTTGAACGGAATGAGATATCTTGACCAAACTTGGTACACATATGTATGAGCTCAATCTTTGGTCAAATAAAAAAAATTGCGCATCTCTGCCACTTGGGGGCGCAATAAGATTTAAAAAACACATAAATGGCTATAACTAGGCAACCGTTGGCTCGATCGACTTGAAAATTGGTATGCAGTGTCTTGGTCTGAAGGGGCACAAGTACCTATGAGGACATTTGCATATCTCAAAAAACATGGCTGCCATTGGCCAAACAATTTTAAGCACCTATTTGAAAGGGTTAACGGATGTTGTTCGGAACGAAACTCGCTGGGTACGTTCGACTCATGAACCTTAAGGTCTGTAAGAATTTTGAAAGAAATCGGCCACTAGTTGGCGCTAACGAGTTTTATGGCTCTGTAATCACGTGGTGTTTCACATATCAACACAATATGCATATCATTTGATAGATCTCCTCATAATGCACAACTTTGCCTCAAGAACCATTGCTGTCAATCAAATCGTTCAATTGTTATTCACAAATATGTTAAAAAACTACTTTTGCGAACTAGTCCTAGGTTTTTTGTCCGATCGGAACCAAACCACGGCAGTAATATTCTGTGGACTGTCTAGATCAATAATTATCAAAAAAATGTTCAATTTTGTACTTTGGTTAGCGTTAAATGGGTAATTAAGAAAAGGGGTGTGGCCAAACATACCCCAAAGCCTATAAAACCTAAACGAAAACTCAAAACTTTATGAAACGTGGTGAGAACATGTAACAGGTAACTCTTAACAAGCATGCAAAGTTTCATGGAGATCGCACCATAGGTGGCGCTATAACAGTAGAAAAGGTCTCAAAACACAAGATTTATATGGTAAATGGCCTCAAATTGTTTGAAAATGCTCATATATTCACTCAAAAACACTAGATCTTCATATCATATGATAGATCTCCTCATTCTGAACAACTTTGCCTCTGGGACCAATGTTGTCAATAAAGCTGTTAATTAAATATTCAAGATTATTTCAAAAAGTTACTTTGGCAAACTAGTGATAGGGTATAAGCTGAAAATCAATAAAACCACTGAACAGAGGTGGGTAGAGTACCCAAAAACTTTACTCAAGTAAAAGTAAAAGTAATTCTAGAAATATTTACTCAAGTAAAAGTAAAAGTACTAGTCTCGAATAGTTACTTGAGTAAGAGTAAAAGAGTATCGGATAAAAAATCTACTCAAGTGGTTAGTTACTTTGGGTCATATATACGGAGCCTATTTTTATTTAGATATATAGATAAATGTACATAATGTATGTGTGCGTGTGTAAATGTATATATTTCATCAGCCTTTACTCCAATTTATTATAAAACCCTGTCTGTTTACTTAAGTAACATATATAGGTTTCATGCCATAACATATTTTTAATACGACTGACTTTATATTAAATGTGAAATTAACATTGAAAGTTAATGTGATATAAATATTGCTACTAATCTTTCATTGTTCAGAAAGAGAGCAAATAACATTTACATTATTAAAGATCATTTTCACTGACAGTCTAGAGTACACTCTCAGAAACTCCCATGAAAATCACTTAAACTGTTAACACTGTGAAATCAATATCTTATTTACAGATTCGTATACACATCTGCACATTGTTGTTTCTGACGAGAGAATTCGCCAGAAAGAGGTATCCAGTCAGCGAGCGAGTGAAGGAAGCACCGGCATTTCAGCGATGACTCATCGGAACACCTCCGATTGGCCTGATTGCATTCAAAAGAACCGTGTGTGATTGGTTATAATGCGCAACGCTGTAAAAACGTCTGTCTCTGGCTCAGCGCCAGCAACAGCAAGCGATCACAGATCTGAATTTAACAGCTGATGATATGACTTGCTGACTCGCACCGGTGTGATTGTATTAAAATTAATAAAATCTTAATCGGCTATTTTTTGTCTTTTGGAAGCTGCATTCAACTTGACTCCCCTCTGTTATAAGCCACACACGTACAACAAACTAATGTCACAGTGGTATCGTTTACTGTAATCGAATGTAGCTCAAGTTATTACCTGTTAAACAGTAGACAGCACACACGTTCATCTAATAAGGATCTCCATCGCAAGCAAATAATGGCCTTTGCAGATTTGCTTTCAATTCAGTGCAGTTCCATAGCCACGTTTTCAACGCTGCTGATGATCTTAAACGTTACAACTCTGAGTGAACCGCTTCAGACGCTCAGCGCGTTGCTTCAGGGAACTGAACGACTCCTTCAAACTGATTCATGAACCAATTCACTCGTTTGCCAATTGGTTTGATCAAGCCTTTGAACAGAGTTGACTCAAAAGAATGAATCATTCGCGAATGGGCATCGCTCATTGTCCAGAGAAAAGTAGACGGCGCGTTTGGAATAAAATGAAGCATTTATTGCATTAAGATAAAGTAACGAGAGGGGCGTCGCCCACAGTAACGAAGTAAAAGTACAGATTTTTCCCAAAAAATTTACTCAAGTAAGAGTATAAAGTACCCATTTTTAAATATACTCCGAAAAGTATTAGTTACCCCGAAAAATTACTCAAGTAAATGTAACGAAGTAAATGTAACTCGTTACTACCCACCTCTGCCACTGAAGTACAATTCTCTAGACTCTGAAGGTCAATAATGATCAAAAACATGTTGAACAGTTGCATTTGGACAACTATAAACCAGTAATTTTATAATATGTTATTTGCATAGTGTACACTAAGGCCTATTAATACAAACAGAAAGCCCACAAATTATCAAAACTGTGTAAAATAATGCATAATTTCATTCTAAACAAGCATGCAAAATTTAAGAGAGATTGGTCAAAAAAAATAACAACACTATAACAGTTATATTTAAAAACACAGTGTTGCTTGAGTAAATGCAATTTAGAACCACTAGATGGCAGCGGGAGACCACTAATGGGCTCATTCAGCAAAGTTGAACAGTACTGTTGAAAGGATTCATTAATTCATGCCAAAACATAAAAAAATTAACTGTTATAACATTTTAAATCTCATTGAGTCAATGTTTTCCATTTTGTTCATACAGATATATCAGTTTTTACAATTTTGCCACATTGTGATTACAGTTTAACCTGAAAATGACATCTAAACTGTTAAAAACTAGTTTAATCATTTAATTTCAGTGTTTGTGTCTGTCTGCCAGCCTATTCTTCATTTTGGATGTCTTTAACTGTCATCCATGCATCCAGGTTAGCCAAGACCACCTCAGAGGCCTTAAATGCTTGAACCCCGTAAAATGCTGCTTGCAGCTTTAATTTGAAATGTAATTTCTTGCTGTGTTGGCAAAGCTGAATTTTCTTTGGAACAGCATTTATTTGAAATAGATATCTTTTGTAACATTATAAATATCTTTACGGTCACTTGTAATCAATTTAATGGATCCTTGCTGAATAAAAATGTGTATTTCTTTGGAATAATAATAATATTTTACTTACTGAGCTCGACTGGGAGTCTAAATCCTTGTATAGAAACATGGGCTTATTTCTGCTTGAGAACTCCAGCGCATATCTTCACCTATAGACATTGAAAATGTTACTGTAATAATGACTTTTTTTTTTTTTTTTTAGAAATTAATGGACGTTTCAGGATTATTTTCCCTGATTTTAAAGCTAACCTTGTATTAAACAATTTTTTTTAATGCACTGGTGAATTTATGAGTCATCTTTTAGACTATAAAACATCCAACATACACTTTTAAGTGTATATTTCATTACACTTTATCTATTTGCATCTGTGTATTTCAGTTAGAATCCATGCCTTTAAAGGCTGTTTTCTCAAAATGAGTTTTTCTTCATGCACTGAGCCAGAAATCCACACTTGCATTCAGCAAACTTTACAGTTTTTATTCTGAAGATTTGTAAAGAGTCTGTTCATATATAATTTACTTAACATTTTATTTCTCAAAACATTGTTTTTTTTCTGTCTGTTGACAGTACTTTCTGATTTCTACAATGATAAAAAGAGACATCTAAGATCCCCTCTGCGTTTGAATGGAAATGTACATGTTGTGCTTGAATATCTGAGTTCTGGTTTGGCCTCAGTTTTTGAAAGGTTCAAACACAGAATGTAGTGTGGTGTGAATTGTATTGGGTTTATGATGTACTGAAAGTGTTTCCCTGCGGTTCAAAATCGCAGCGCTTCTTTCGCACCGTCTCCGACGCTACAGCTACACTTGTGAGAGTGCGACGTGGAGAGCAGTACGTGCTAACAGCTCAGGAACACGGTCTGCTTACTATAGTGCTATTAAAGATGCATGACTCTTCCATTCCACTGAGAGGGGAGGATTCAGCCTTTTATTTTTAGAGATCAATAATGAATAGCACTTAACACTAGTTTGCACTGAAAAGGAAGCACTCTGTTCACTATGACAATGACACAGTCCAGCTGTATTTAGCTTCCTGTTTCATATTAATGCTGAAAGATGGTGCTAAGGTTTTGTTTCACAGTTCATTGTGACATGTTGATTACAATTAATTATGATCTTCTCTTCAACAGCTTTCCAGAGAAGTCACAATCATGAAGAATTTAAACCACCCAAATATTGGTAAGCATGTTAACATGCACACACCAGTGTTGTTAACTAAATGCATTTTCAAAAAAATAATAATAATAATATTAATGAAACAAAATATTACTATTAGGTGAAAGTTTTCAAAAAAAAGTAAAATGTTTTAGTTAGGACTGCACAATTAATCAAATTTCTAATCGAATTAATTCAGGATCTAATCTAATACTGATAACAATTATGGATGCCACAATTATGTAATCGTTTAAAGCGGCAATTAATCGGTTAAACCACTTATGTTATTCTGTGTGCTTAAGATGCGTTTTTTTCTTTATACATGTTATCTTAAGGGGTTTTCCATTGTTTTAGTTTAAGCATAAAATGATAAAACCATTCATGTTTTTTTTTTATATATAAATTAAAGAAGAAACCAATCCAATATATAGTTGACACATGAGGCTTAAAACAATAAAAAAAAAAACTAAAGGTTTTTTCAGTTAGTGTTTTCAGTTTGTTTGTTTTCATATAAAAACACGGCATGCAGTTGCATCGAACAATGGTATAAACATCATTCAGAGTTAATTGTGATAATTCAAAGTTAGTCGTGTTAATTAATAGTCACAGTTACAATTTCATGGGAATAATCGACAATTATGAATTTAATCGTGCAGCCCCTTGTTTAAGTTGAAGTACTTAAATTACTAAAACTGACAAAATAAATTAAAACTAAATAGAAATAAAGCAATAAAAATTACAAAAACATAACAGAATGAAAAAAAAATGAATTCAATGTAGTCTTATTATTATTATTATTATTATTATTATTATTATTAATATTTAACACAATAACTATAATAATAATAATAATGTATTGAATTTGTTTTTGTTTTTAAGTTTTCATGATAATATGTAATATGATACCAAAATAACACTGAAACACACACTTGTTTCTACTTCCCCCTTTTTGAACCGGAACAACAGCCCATACGTAGTGGCCTAGATAATGTTCCTCTTTTTAGTTTAATTGATTCTTCCACATTTGTTGTCAGTTCCTTTTTTGCAAACAGCACTGTGATTATCAGAGGTAGACACTTCGTCAAGTCTTCACACAGAGGGGCTTTATGTATCACTAGCCTATATTTAGACACACTGTTGGTGCTAGAACATGAGAGAGAAAGTGAGAGAGAGAGAGCACCACAGAAAGACATTAAACTGAACAGGAAGATGTGGAACATGCTTTTAAATGAACAGGTTTATAAATAAGAAATCATTTCCAAAGAGTTGAAAACATAAAGCTCATGAGAACGAGGCTGGTGGTGAAACCTCTCTTACAAAATCATTGCTGTTTTTAACAGTGATGTAACTGTTTTGATGTATACTGTGGTACTGAATGATTGCCATATTTTTTTGTTTATTTAAATCACAGTGTTTTAGTATTATTTAAATACTATTCTAATTTTAATTGTAGTTTTAGTAATTTATCAGGTTTTTAATATCTTTTTAGCTTACTTTTTTCAGTTTGAGTAATTATAGTACTTTAACTTAGTGTTTTTATAATTTTTTTTCTTATATACATACACTTTTTAGTTGTATTATTAAAAAAACAGATCATATTTTTAGTCTACTTTATAGTTGTAGTTGTTACAGTTTATCTTTAGTCTAGTTTAGATAACAATAACATCAGTGTTTAAATCATAATCATAATCAAAATCATCAATCAAACCTAAATCACCAAGCAATCATAATAACCAGTCCAAATGTAGATGAAATAAAATTGTGTGCTATCTGTCTATTTATAATATTGAGTATATATATATATATATATATATATATATATATATATATATATATATATATATATATATATATATATATATATATATATATATATTAGGGGTGTAACGATACGCGTATTCGTATTGAACCGTTCGGTACGACGCTTTCGGTTCGGTACGCGGTACGCATTATGTATACCGAACGGTTCGTTGGAGTAATTAATTATATTTGGAAAAAAAAAAAAAAAGAGAGAGAGATAGAAATATAATGATATGCGTTCAACAAGGTAGCCCAATAACCCAAACAACGTAACAGGCAACGCCCCTGACACTCCCGAAGAAGAAAAAAACACCATCTTATATGTTTATGTTAGGCTACTCAGCAGGCGCTCGCTCACTCAGTACACGCTGAAGGCTCGTTGCAAAATAGCCAATGCGTTTAACAGACTAGAAATGAGAAGATCCTCCAATAACCAACAGGTCTGGTGTTTGGGTGCACTTTGGATTCCCTTTAAGCTATAATGGTGATGGCAAGAGAGTAGTGGATAAAAAAACAACGGTATGTCGCATCTGCAACATGACAGGGTACACCAGCGGGATTACAAAAAAAAAAAAAAAAAAAAAAACAGCGGGAATATCTGGGATATATGCGTCAGTACTATCTGGGAAAAGACGAAAAAAAGGAGAAACATGCACGCAGCAAACTATCCCTGCAGCATTTAGACACTATAGCTTACAGGGAATCCAACCCAAACACCAGACCTGTTGGTTATTTTAGGATCTTATATTTCTGGTCTGTTAAATGCATTAGACATTTTGCAACGAGCCTTCAGCGCGTGCTGAGTGAGCGAGCGCCTTAGGGGCCGTTCACATATCGTGCCTAAAAACGCGTGGAAAACGCTAAGCACGTCTTTCTCCTCCTTTCCAAAGCGCTTGGGCAGAAGCGCTCATGAGGCGTCTGTCTTTGCTAAGCAACAATGACGTGCTCTCTCCATGAGACGCGGAAATTTCAGCGAAGGATAAATGGATTTGCAGCTCTAAAAATCGCTTGCAGTAGCTCTGCTACTGAATTTATTTCAAAATTGCAATCCATATACAACTATGATCAGCTGTTCCTTCATCTTGGCTGAGCTCTCAACCTTGTTACGGGAAAGGATGAAGCTGATTGGTTGGTTCTTGTCACATGACCCGCGGTGCGCTTGCGGCATTCTGAAAAGTTGAGATGTTTTTACATTTTGCTGTATCTAAAACGTATCGAACCGAACCGAACCGAACCGTGACATCAGTGTATCGTATCGAACCGAACCGTGAATTTTGTGAACCGTTACACCCCTAATATATATATATATATATATATATATATATATATATATATATATATATATAAATATAAATAAATTTCTTTAAGCACCAATCATTAGACTTAAATATCAATATCACAAGATCTGTACCTGAAAATTTTTTCTTTGCCTTTGTTTATTATTTCTCTCTTCTCTATCATTGCGTGTCTCTGTCTTTATAGTCAAACTGTTTGAGGTGATAGAGACTGAGAAAACACTGTTTCTCGTGATGGAATACGCCAGCGGAGGTAAGTGTGTGTGTGTGTGTGTGTGTGTGTGTGTGCGTGTGTGTATGAGCTTCTTCCTTGTCTTTCCCGAGTGTTTATCTCTGACCTCTGTGTTCTCTGTGCTCGGTGTCTCCTGCAGGTGAGGTGTTTGACTATCTAGTGGCTCATGGGAGGATGAAGGAGAAAGAGGCCAGAGCTAAATTTAGACAGGTGCAGTTCTCTTACAGTTTTCTGTCGACATGTTAGACACACACCGTGATTAGTTTTCTACTCGCTGTGAGTTTAAATGAGTTCATCAGCATCATGTTGTGTCCAGTAATGACCCCAGACCACTGAACTTGCATATCTTGGCTGTTACTGCATTAAATCTGACAAGAGCCCTTTGACACAAGTAGGTGATGTGAGGTTACTCAATAATGTCACTGCACTAAAATGTGGAGAAACCGAAGAAACTCACATTAAGTGGGAATGCGGTAAAAGTAATGTTGTGTTCATCTGTGCTGTATTCTCTGCAGTTCGAGCGTGTTTGTTGCTCTTAGTGTTGTGTCATAATTTAGCGGGGGATAGAGCGTTTAGTCATTATCAGCAGGGTTGAGTCCGGCCAATTCTGTGGAACAGAAGAGCCAATCAATACAAACCATTGAATTTAGGGAAAAAAGCTATTAATGAGTCGACACCCCATGACAAGCTTACCCTGGACCAATGTCCTTTTTCTGAATTTTATTAAGTAATGTATTTTGTGTTCCTGTAGCTCAATTGGTAGAGCACTGCAATATCAAGCGCAAGGTTGTGGGTTCGATTCCCCGGGAACACATGATATGTAAAAAATATAACAGCTGTAAAAATATGAAGCAGTAAAATAAAATCGTCTGCTCACCAAGGCTGCATTTATTTGATCAAAAATACAATAAAAACATTAACATTGTAAAATATTTTTTTATGAGATGTACAGCTGTAGTTTCAGCATGAAAGTAAAAGTGACGTGACATTCAGCCAAGTATGGTGACCCATACTCAGAATTTGTGCTCTGCATTTAACCCATCCGAAGTGGACACACACAGAGCAGTGAACACACACACACTGTGAACACACACCCGGAGCAGTGTTTTCAGCATCATACGGAGTCCCCGGTGTCACATGATCCTTCAGAAATCATTCTGTCAGTCCAATTTTTTTTTTTTTTTTTTTTTTTTTTTTACTGTAAATTCTTTAACATCAATAAGATACTGAATAAAAGTAACTTATTTTAAAATTCTTACTTAACCCAAAAATTTAAATTGTACTTTATAACAAAAAAAAGCTTTTCACCGTCAAAATCGACCTACAAATCAGGTCTTCTCTGCACATTTAGTTGTTTAAATAACATTTAAAGGTAAAGCAGCTGATTAAATTGATATATTGAATGATCTCAATCCATTTGTGCTTGTTTTGTACAGATTGTGTCAGCTGTGCAGTATTGTCACCAAAAACACATAGTCCACCGAGACTTGAAGGTAAGAAGTTATAGCTTTGTTTTCTCTTTTTTTGCAAAAACTCTTACAACAGGGATATGACGTGTGTTATTATATTAAAGTGCACATGTATGGAAAACACCAACAAGATGAAAAGAAGATAAAAGTGATCTGTGTGTTCCTCCAGGCTGAAAACCTGCTGCTAGATGCTGATATGAACATTAAGATCGCTGACTTCGGCTTCAGTAACGAGTTCATGGTGGGAAATAAGTTGGACACGTTCTGCGGCAGCCCCCCTTACGCTGCCCCCGAGCTCTTTCAGGGTAAGAAGTACGACGGGCCGGAGGTGGACGTGTGGAGTTTGGGCGTCATACTCTATACGCTGGTCAGCGGCTCCCTGCCCTTCGATGGACAGAATCTCAAGGTTCATCTTCACTTTCTCCATGTTTACATGTGTTTGTGTGCGTCGCCGTGTACTTACTGCTGTGTGTTTTCCACAGGAACTGCGTGAACGTGTGTTACGTGGTAAATATAGGATCCCTTTTTACATGTCCACTGATTGTGAGAATCTTCTCAAGAGATTCCTGGTACTGAACCCAGCCAAAAGAGGAACGTTAGAGGTTAGTCTCTGTCTCGATCCATCTTCTGTCTGTCTGTCTTCACCTCTCTTCTGGTTTATTGTACCTTGCCTTTTTTATCTTTTAATAGAGCGTGTCAGATGTTTTTCATAGCACATGTTTTGTACTTACTTTCGAGTGATTAAATTCAATATTTATACCAAAATAAAATTGAGCAGTCATTGCTCAGAAATATTCCAAAGCCGATATATCGGCCGATATTTGGCATTTTTCAAATATCAGCATCTTTTCTTTTTCGTTTTCCTTTCTTTCTGTTTTTTTCTTTCTTTTTTT
Source organism: Carassius auratus (assembly GCF_003368295.1). Classification (NCBI taxonomy): domain Eukaryota; kingdom Metazoa; phylum Chordata; class Actinopteri; order Cypriniformes; family Cyprinidae; genus Carassius; species Carassius auratus. The sequence goes on along the minus strand of NC_039255.1, from coordinate 19,127,004 downwards.
TTTTTTTTTTGGTTACAATGATTCTCTGTTAAAAATGACCCTTTTTAAGCTGTTTCTGAGCACTACCATTCAAAAGTTTGGGGTCCATAATTTATTTTGAGGAAATTAAGACTTTATTCAGCTTAGATGCTTTTAATTGATAAAAGGTTACAGTAAAGCCAAATATAACGATATTTCAAATATCAGTCATTTATAATGAGGGTTCAGCTTTGCCATCACAGGAATAAATCTCATTTAAAAAAATATATATATTCTAATAATATTTCCCAATAGTACTTACTTTGATCAAATAAATGCAACCTTGAAAAGCATAAGAGACTTTAAAAAGCATAATATTTGAATGGTAGTGTAAATAAAATTAATAAAATATGTACTTAGTGGTTTTTTTTTTTTTTTAAGATCAAAATATTGAGAAATTTCTAGCTGTATTGCCCAGCCGTAGAAATGATCTCAGGCTGGAGGTGATGGTTTCTGATCTTTCTCCATCAGCAAATCATGAAGGAACGCTGGATCAATGCTGGCTTTGATGATGATGAACTCAAACCTTTCCTTGAGCCAGAGGCCGACATCTCTGACCAGAAGAGAATAGGTAAGACGAAACTACACTGCAGTTAGTTCATTTGCCGCCATATCAATGTTCATTCCCATGCAACTGTAGCATAATCAACTTCTATTAGAGCATGCTGAGGGAAATTTATATTTATATCTGCACTCTCATCACAACCCTGAGAGAAAGCATCCAGAGACAATGAAATGAGGGCATAGGGGGCACACTTGTTAGTGTGTGTTATTGCGTAATACCCAGCAGCTGGCTTCTCAGATGTCTCCCCCTCCGTCTCTCTCTCGCTATCTCTCAGCGAGGATCTCCCGTGTAGCAATGTGATATGTTCACATGACTCCCAGTACGGTAGCTCGCAGGCGCACGAGGCAATGCGGTGCACCCCAGCTTTGCATGCTTATCTGCAAACGATCCGCAGCTGCGTACATACGCCTGCCAGCATAACCACATATACACATGAACGCACACCTGGTTACTTATTGAGGATACTGCAGGAACAAGAACACTTGAATCCATGGTGACTGAGCTCGTCTAGCCTCCCGCCCCCACTTTGAGAGAAGCCTCACGTTGAGAGGAGCATGCTGGAGCCTGGCAGCCCACGGAGGCCCTTGTGTATGTGTGTATGGAGAGGAGGGCAAACAGGGAGCTTTAGCTCTTTGAAGGAAAGCACTCAAGTCAACCAACATGTGGATTCCCTTGAGCCCATTAGAGTCAGATCTGAGTGAAAGGAGAAGGCTTAATTCAGGCTTATGAAATATATCTTTCCATCTTGTTTCACTCTGGAACGTGCATTAATATAGAGCGAGCTTTCCATCACACAACCTCCGACTGGCACTTCTTCACTACATCCATTGCCTCAACATGACGCTGTAGAGAAATAATGTGAAGAATAAGTGCAGCAAAACGATAAAACTGTTTGCACTACAAACCAGTGTGTTCATAATTAAGATAACGCATTAAAACAATATGGTAAGAAATACCAGTTTGCAATATCGAGCAGTAAATGATCATTGAAAAAATAATTAAATAATTGACACTTTACAGTGAGATTCAGTTTATTAACATTAGTGGTTGCACTTTATTTTACAATATGTGTACTGTGTAATTTAATTACTGTGCAGAGTAATTTAAGGTAACTAAATGGACATAACATGGTTTAATGTTAGGGTCACGATTAGTTTCTAGTTATTTCCCATTTATTTTATGTACTATATGCTCATATGTATATGCAGAACAGGCCAGTCAAGTGCTACTATGCTATCATGAACTAACAAACACCATTTTTAATATTAATTTTACAGCATTTATGAATTAAGGTTAATGTGAATTCATGAATATACGATTATTATTTAATTATATTTGTTTGTTTTCCATTTACTAATTGACTTTTTATTTCTTAATGTTAAAAATATCTTAGTAGTTCAAAAGATATTGAAATTTTGGTTTGAATATATTTTCAAATGTAATTAATGGTTTTGTGACTCAAAGCTGAATTTTCAGCATTCATTACTCTTATCAGAAAGATAGTCTTTCTGTCATTCTTATACGCTGAGTTGGTGTTTAAGAAACATTTCTTATTATTCTCAATGTAATACTCTTTAGAAGTCTGTTAAATGTCTTGACTGTCACTTCTGATTAATTTAAAGCATCCTTGCCGAACAGGATTTCGAAAAATAAAAAATGTTTTAATGGTAGTGTGTGTAAAATCACCGTTATCTAGTATTAGTAAATGCTATCGAATCGTGTGCATGCTAGCCATTGCAGTAACTAATCTTAATGTACAGACCCTTGTTGTAAAGTGTTTCATAACAAATGTTATTTCAGTTGAAAACGGAAGGTACAGTGCTTTCTCTTTTAAGTAACAGGGAATGGGTGGCTACAGGATGGATCTGTGTATTGTTAGCATGTGTAGGAGGTACAGATGACTCAGAAACATTCTTACAAATAAACTGGATTTATCTCTGGGTATCGACCTACTGGTTTATAGTGTCTGCATAGCAACTGAGGGGGTGATGTGTGCTACGATTATGCTAACATGTTACATGTTTAATTATCCTGAATCTCTTAAAGACTTGCTGTAGTCTTCTGTTAGTGTCTGATTTGGTAGACAGCAGCCCTTATTGTAGATATCATTCATGTTCTTGGTACTTGTTTACTTGTGTGCTCTCATAAACACTAAACCTAAGTATGAGCAATAATAATAGTATAAGGCTCGTTTCCACTGAGCGGTACAGTTCAGTTCAGTACGTTTCAGTAGCCCCAAAGCATTTATGGGGCTCCAAGCAAAATTTTATTTGGGGGGCCCTCTGTGTCGCCAGTATGACTGATTATTATTATTATTATAAATGCTTGATTATTTACACACTATAAATCTAACCCACCCATTATCGGTTTTATTTATTGTAGCTGTTGCTTGCATCACACCAGTGTTTTAACCTTGAGCATGAGCACTGAGTGCCCGGTGATCGCCTGGAGCTCCCAAATCGGCATTGCACATTTTTCAAATAGGCGCTAGGGTTGTGCCGATAGACACGATAGATAGTATTGTGTATCGACGATAGCAGATTTCTCTGTGATAGTCAAGACGATATTAGGCTCATTCTCCTATTAATGTATTAAATTATAAAAAGAATTATTAGTATTTTAATTAGATGGCCTATTATAATTCGGGTATCAAACTGCCCAGCTATTTCACTTCAGCACCGCATTTCACACATACACACACACACACACACACACACGCCTGTAGCCGGTGAATGAGTCTCATCCACGAACAGACGTACATCGTCTGCAGATATAAGGTATTTCATTGCACTATAACAAGTAATCTGAACGAGCCATCACGAAGTTTAATGGTAAGAAAGCATCTCCTTCTTGTTTCTGTGGCAGTGCGTCGGTCTCGTCATGAGGCGCGTGGTCCGGAGCGCTGTATGACTGATGATCAGTTAAATTCTACTTTACTACAAATATATGAACTTACCCGTTTTGAATACTTTGTATCTAACGTGTTCGTTTATGTCCAATATTAGTGTTAAACTGCTGGACTTTAAATGAGATCTACTATTGATTTTCACCGTTGACAGATTTTACAGAACATTTAGACGGATAACTTCCGTGTGCAGATGCGGCAAATCTGTCACAGGACACGTGATTTGACAGTTGCGTCCGACCATATGAACTAGCTGTTTTAAATACAGTATATTTAACGCTAGTTTATCAGTATGTTTGAAAGTATGTTTTTCCGATTATTGGTGATTAGTTGGCCCTCTCTGGGGCACCTGCAGTTTAAAACACCAAATAGTTATTCTATGACAAGAACAAAGAGTCTCTCTCTTTCTCCACCCATGCACGATAATATCATGTATCATGATATTGATACATGACGATATGACGATCTGAAAAATGCCCAACACTAATAAGCGCTTTTTTCTTTATAAATAAATCAAAGATTTGAGTTTTAAACAATGACCTTTTTGCCTGAAAAGCTCTTAACACTACATTTCATGACACATTAATAGTAATATTTAGAAAATTACACGGGTGTTCGGGCAATGACGTTTCACAAGTCCACAAGAACAGACAAGAAGGCTTATTGAGAAACGGCTATTGTCTGTGTGTGAATATAAAATGATAAAATACATGGGTATATTTTTTGTTTGCGCACTCTGATGTAAATAAACCCAATAATCACAACAGAGCGGAACGAGGGAGGGAGAATATTTATATCCCCTTCTATCACACAGAAGTGATGATTGCAGTCAACCAATCAACGTTCTGCGTTGAGTTTAGCTCCGCCCTTTCGGTTGCCTTCTGTGCTAGGTACCCCAACGGAATGGCATACTGTACTGTTCCGAACCATAGCTCTCAACAAAAAACGTACGGTGTAAAGACCTAATCTAGAAGGAGACTCTAAAACTGATCTGAATTCGTTGTGTGTGTCAGATGTGATCGTAGGAATGGGCTTCTCCAGAGAGAAGATCCAGGAGTCTTTGTCCAAAATGAACTATGACGAGATCACAGCCGTATACCTGCTGCTGGGAAGGAAGACCGATGAGGTGAGCTGCGAATGAAAAGTGGTTACTTACAACTGATATTATGCTACAAATGTGACTTGCTGATTTTGCGTGTTTGTAGGAGGTCAGTGAATCCAGCTCCAATAGTAACCTCTCCGTGGCGAAGACCAGACCGACCAGTGAGATGAACGGCCAGTCACCATCGCACCTGAAGGTCCAGAGAAGCGTCTCCTCCAGCGAATCCAAAAAATCCAGACGCCATAGTGAACAAGGTGACTTTCTCTTTACAGAGTCAAACATTAGGTTTTTGGATCCAAAATGTGCAGAGCCCATCAACTGACTAAAACGTCTCCTCTACATAATTACATGATATGCCTATTAACTAGTGAAATTAATCAGAGATATGAATATTGGCTGAGAAAATCTCCCAACTGTCTTCTTTCACAGTTGGTGTGGTCGCTAACTCAGTGTTGAGTAACTCCAAGAAGACGGCTCCTGTCACAGCCGACGGTGACGTCAAGCAGGAAGGAGGGGTCACAGCACGTAAGCCGCCCACTCACAGCCCCCCCAGCCCTCTCCTGGGTAACGCCAACAACCCCAACAACACAGAAATACTTGACCGGAAGAGAGGAAACTCCATCACACCTAATGTGAGTTCACCATCGCTGTTCCAATCATACACTACACAAACTTTTGAACACTAGTTCCCATGATGATGGAGATTTCCTCTTGTCACACAGAATAACTCTGAATCGGGAGGCATCTCGAGGAGAAACACGTACGTGTGCACTGAGAGAAACAACACAGACCGCCTTTCTGTCATTCCTAATGGGAAAGAGAACAGGTACAGGTTGCCCTTCCTGTGTCTTGATTGATGTGCTAAATATTTGCCTTGATATGTAGGCTGCTTAATGTCTCTTTTTCTTCTTTATAGTGTGCAGGTTTTTTTTTTAACTTTGTACCCTAATATTTAACTGTGTTTATGCCACTTGCATGACATTCAGGGTGTGTTTTATTTGTGTGTGTTGAAGCTGTTCCTAGCACCTTGCTGTACCGGTTGAGTTTGTTAGTGAAACCCAGCCTGATGTTGTCTCTGTCTGTAGTGTGACGTTGTCTCCTGGCTCTCGGGACCCGGGTGCCTCCACTCACAGCATCAGCACTGCTGCCACTCCTGATAAAACACGTTTCCCACGAGGCTCTGCGAGCCGCAGCACCTTCCACGGACAGCTGAAAGATCGTCGCATGGCCACCTACAACGGCCCACCCGCCTCGCCCACGCAGCCGCGCAGCCGCGGTAATGCCAACAACCTGCTCACCAAGCTGACCTCCAAACTCACGCGCAGGTGAACGCACATTCACGCGCATAAACACAGCGTTATCTACAGTGCCACTGCCATACGATTCAGACATGACTCTTCCTTCCTGTTTCCTGACCTCCTCCTCCATTTATTTGTATTTTTTCTTAAGGGTTCGTTAAAAATTGTTTATTTTGTCCATCTTTGTAATGTCTATCCTTTTTTTCATTCTTGTGTTTTAGAAATATGTCATTCAGGTTTTCCAAAAGGTAGGCCATTGAGTTCATGGGGTGTAAATCTGTCTTTAATGTAATGAGAGGAGCCTAGGGGCTGACGCACTAACACAGTGATTTGATTGCAGTGATTTGGAGTTTAATGCTCTCTCAGTGATTGATTACAGCATGCTTTAAAATGCATCCTAGTGTGATCAGATCGAATCAGTCTACCGTTCTTTAACTGATTGCTACTAATCAAAATGTTTGCATGACACAAGCTGATGTGCAAAACAATGTGTATGACTTAATCTGGCATTGCAAAAACATTTGTTTGGATCATTCAACTGATTCCACAAGGGCTTCGGTATTTTCACAACTGAACAGTGTGTAGAGAGGTCAGTTTAGCTGTGATCTGCAATAGCTTTATATCATTTGAAATTATAAAATGATGTTATGAAATTATTTAAAAATAGAAAATTCTACAATGTTGAAGATTTCTCCTGTTAGTAATGGTTTCGACATAATGGACCCACACTGCCATCTGGTGGTTAAAAAATATTAAGGTCTTCTGGTTCTAGGAGTCAGTGACGAAAGGTACAAGACTGTGTATGTACTTAGTTTATGAAATAATAGATCAAATCTAAAATAAATGCAGAACTCAAATCAGAACTCAGGTTGTAGCAAGATATTTACCAATGTTTACTTAGTTTGAGACTATAGGGAGACTTCAATAAGTCACTTAATGCATCATAAGCGAGTGGCTACTATTGAGCTCCGATTTAGTTATTTTCTGGCAAAAGTGATTTGTTTAATCTCTAAATGGAGAATCTCTCTTCAGGTTTATGGGTAGTGTTGTCTTTACCAGATTTATATGCCGTATTTTCCGAACTATAAGGCTGGTCCTGCGACTTATCAAAATTAATTTGACATGAATCAAGTGAAAACATTAGTCTCCAGCCGCCAGAGGGCGCTCTATGCTGCTCTGTTCTCCTGTAGCCTACACTGAAAACTTAGAGCGCCCTCTCGCGGCTGGAGACGGTAATGTTTTCTCTTGGTTCTTGGTTAAATTCAACTTATAGTCCAGTGCGACTTATGTTTTTTTCCTCATCATGACGTATTTTTGGACTGATGCGACTTATACTCATGTGCGACTTATAGTCCGAAAAATACGGTACCAGCAATGTTAAAAGTTTGGAATAATTAAGATTTTTTAAATGTTTTTGAAATAATTCTTAATCGTTCACCAAGTCTGCATTTATTTGATCAAAAATACAGTAAAAAAATGTCATATTTTGAAATATTATTACAATTTAAAATAACTGTTTACTTTTCACATTAATACATTTTTTAAATGTTATTTATTCCTCAATTTTCAGCCTCATTACTTCAGTCTTCAGTGACACAAATAAATTAAAAACGATAGTGCTGCTATATATATTTATATATAATATTTAAAATTCTTAAATAGGAGGTTCGAAAGAACAGTGTTTAATTGAAATGGAGATCTTTTGTAACATTGTAAAAGTCTTTACTGTCATTTTTATCAATTGAATGCAATCCTAAACCTTTGAAGTGTACTGTAATATAAAATATCAGTATACTTGATGCACTCTGGAGGTCCGTGTCGCAGCTATCCTGAGTCTATCAGAGGATATGGGCACGTCCTAAAGAAGGGTTTTTGGTGGGAGGAGTCTGTTGTGGCTCGTAGGAGGGTTTGAAGCTACAGCAGACGACGTGTTGACGAAGCTTCAGGACTCACCTTCACGTCTTCAGATTTGTGAACTGATCGATAAACCTCTGACAGTACGAAATGCTCTGTTAATGTTGAAACTTTCTCAATCTGTCCCTCTCTTTCCCTGTGTTTCCTTCTCTTCCTCCCTCCCTCTCTTTCTCTCTTTCTCTGTCTGTTCCTCCCTCAGGGTCACTCTTGACCCGAGCAAACGGCAGTCTGCCGTCAAATCAGGGCCGGCTGCCCCCTCTGTGCCCCCCACCCTCACAGTCCCCTCCAACCCTGCGGCAAAGACTCTTAGTAAGTCTGCGCTCCACTCGTTTACAGTCTTCCTCTTTCTTTATCATCCCCCTCTCCTCCAGCCTCTCCCCTTTCCACCACACCACGGGGTTCCCACGGCCATGGAAAACATTATTATACATGTATGTAAGGTAATAAGGTTCCACTTTGCATTAGTTTTATTTATTAGTCATAGTTAAAGTTCATTTGAAAGTGTTTTAAAAGTTAGTTAAAATCAGATCTGTTATATTATTTATTTGACCCATTAAGCTGTTTAGATATTCTGATGAACTAACATTAATGATTGAGATTTTATGCAAAAACATATTTTATGCCATATTGAATTGATGTGAACACATCTGAATCTCTTCTTGCCCGTAAATCCGTCCAGCTGTCTGAATCGGTCATCATTAGTGAATTTGAATGATTCCTGTTAATGCATCGGTCAGAAAGCGTGGGAACCCTGTCTCCAAACATGTGGCTCTGTAATGGCTATTCGTTTTATCTGCGTCCTCCAGTTTGTGTCGGCTTTGAACTGCTCTTTTCTTCCAGATTCAGCAGCTCTGGCTATAGGCAGTTGTAGGAATTCGCAGCTGAAGAGTGTCTAGAGTAAGGGCTCGTTTAAACCCACAAACAACAGCTCCAACTTCACATTGTGTTTAATGGAAAGCAAAAGGCTTCTCCATTATCACACTATGACATGCACCCTCTCGCATGTGAAGAGCACAGTATAAACTCTATGTATAGACACATCCTCTATATCTGTATATGTGTCTGATGTCAGCATCCAGTGCTCAGAATAGGCTTTTTCCCATGATGCACTCTTTCAGTGAACTTCTAGATGTATATTGTTCTTTAAAGGAAGCAGCATGACAGTTCAAATGAGTGCATGGTGACAAACTACCGTACACATTCAGGCGTCCAAGTTGATCGTAAGAGTCTCGTATAAGTTGTTTTTGTCTTTGTCAGGGTTTCCTTTTTGCTTCCCTGTCTTTTTGTGCTTTCTCATTCCGTCTCTTTTTCTCGATCTCATTGTGTGTGTAGTGAGTGATTTGCCCTAAAATGACTAAAAATGATTTCCTTTTTCCTCCTTTTCTGTCTCTGTCCATTGCCTTTTCGCTCCATCGTGATCTCTAACCTTCCAACAAATAAACAATAAAAGAGTCTCAACCGAGTTTGAGAGAAGCGGGAGATTTGAGGGCTCAAGGTGAGGTGTCCGTGACACTGGAAACCCTTACTTCCTCTCCTGGTTGATTATTTTTGTGTGTTGTGGACATTTTTTCCGTCTTGCACACTGTATGAGAGATAAGAGTGTGTGTTAGTGTGTACAGCTCAAGGGCCGTTAGTCTGCTATATTCATGTTCAGTGTTTGAGTGATGTGCTTTTCCCCTTCCATTTACATTAGGGCTGGGTGATGTTCAAAATGATTTTCAGTATGTTCATGCTGATTTAGCTGGTTATTTGAAATTATGTAACACTAGGAGTAGCAAAATTATTTTAATGTACTTTATTTGACCAGAGAGCGTCATAAGACTAGTTTTGCAGATTGTAGTAAATTCTTTTTTTAGTGTTTCAAACTGGAAAACGTGTAAACATTTTAAACAATGGCACATAAAAATACATTTACTTTTAAAATAACCATTGCGTGTCCATAAGTTCATCAGTCAGCTAGAAAAAATAACTTGAAAGAGCATATATGCACTATAATGCATACTAATATTTTTACTCAACCTGTTGTCTACATAGGAAAGAATGCAAGGATCCTATATAATTGCATGCTACTAATGTAGAAAAGCAGACTGGATGTGTGCAAAACATGACTGCATTTATAGGATGTATTGAAGAGGAGCCCAAACTAAACTCAACGGGCAAGTGATGCTGAAATGTTTATGGACCGTCAGATTGTCCCAGAATCAGTGTATTAAATAATTATTTGTGACTGTGTATATAGTTTTCATAGTGGGAAAAGCTGTTTAATTTACACTTTAAGTGAAACTTAGTTCCCATTATGTCTGCAAAAGATGAATTAAAATGTGGACAGTATGACTGAAATGTTCAGCTGTAAAAAAAAAATAAAAAAAAATAAGTTAAATAAAAATAAACATTTTGGTACCTATTTCTATGTCTTATAGAAACCAATGGCTCATTAAGTGGTTTATTTATTTGTAAATTTAGTTAGTTTTAATATATATAATTTTATTAGCAAGGATGCATTAAATTGATTAAGTGGCAAAGACATTTAAAATGTTACCAAAGATTTCTATTGCAAATAAATACTGTTCTTTTGAACTTTTTCATCATCAAAAAAACTACTTTTGAGTAATGCTACTGAAAACTCAGCTTTGCATCACAGGAATAAATTACAACTGAAAAGAAATTCATATTAAATAATATTAAATACTTTTAATAATAGATTTTTAGTGTATATTGAAAATAATAACGGGCCTATTTTTTTTTTTCTTACTCTTATCACCAAGCCTTATTTCATATTTGATGGCATTAGAAGTGAGTTGCTTGTGTGCATGCCCCTAGTCTGCTATGCATTGATTGGCATTAATTCCCATGTGTGATGATAACCCATGCATGCAGCTGCTGCAATGATTCTTCACTACCTTTGTGATCTAATCTGAATATAAGTGAATAAATAACCTCAATAATAGAAACATTCTTCTGCATCTGTTGCCTTAACCTTGCCTTTCTCTTTTCCATTCCCATGCCGCTCCCAGTCGCCATGTATCTGGGGATCAGCAGAAAGATGAAGGGAAAGATGGAAAAGACGGGAAACCCCGCTCTCTCCGTTTCACCTGGAGTATGAACACCACCAGCACCATGGAGCCAGCCGACATCATAAATGAGATCCGCAAAGTCCTGGACGCCAACAGCTGCAGTCACCAGCAGCGCGAATGCTTTCTGCTTCTCTGTGCCCACGGGGACAGCCGCAGCGACAGCCTCGTCCAGTGGGAGATGGAGGTTTGCAAACTGCCCCGGCTCTCACTTAATGGTGTCCGTTTTAAGAGGATATCTGGCAACTCCATCGCTTTTAAAAACATTGCTTCCAAAGTTGCTGGTGAACTCAAACTATGAATATATCTTTAATCTAACTACATAGAGGAATTTATGAAATGGTTCATTTCAATATAAACAAACAAATTAAGCTGTACAATCATAAAGTAGCAGTGTCCGAAGGTTCTTTTCTTTTTTCTTTTTTTCAATTAACCACTTACTTACATGGATTTGAAAAATGTATATATTTTAACATTGCTTAAAGCAATAATTTCTTAACATGGGTCACCGTTATCGTATTATCGTGCAAGTCGGTAAATGCTGTACAGAGAACCTTTCAGTGTTACGATTGTATGATGCTCTGAGAATGTTCAGAGGAACTCGTTGCCATCGCCATCATTTCAGACGGATGAGTCGAGGCTGATCGTTCAGGAAATGGAAACTAGACACTACACCTTGTTTTCGCTTTTAACAGGCACTATTCTGTGGTGGTTTTAGGTATTGTGTGTTACGGGCGGCTCTTGCGTAAAGGGTTTCGCTCAGATGCTTTTTGAAAATTTGCTCTGCACCTCTTATGTATCGAGGGTGCTCGTCTGTGAAAGCGGCTGCAGTAAACCTGATTTGAGCTCAGTTTCACTGTTTGAATGTTATTTAGAGCAACATCTCGATGTTTTATAATTTATTTCACTTTTGCCCACTCAAATGTATTTTTTTTGTAAATAATGTACTTTATGTGGCAAGTTCACATTTTCATACTGATTTGTTGGAGTTCTTGTTATCTTTCACTTATAAGACTCACCACAGATTCCATTAAACTATCTGTAACTTGTCACAGTGTTGATTGCAGAGATCGAATACAGCTACAAAATGATCTCAACATTTGTATTGCCTCTTTTCATCTCGCCTGTTTTTTTTTTGTTTTTTTCTGACTCAACAACTTTGAGAGCTTTATATAAAGATGATAGAACAGGGAAGAAAGACAAAAAGCAGGTCAACATGGACCAAATTTTATTCTCAGACATTCTCATCCATATGTTGCCCTGTGACATCTGTAAGTGTAACAAAAACAGAGACAATGGACCCTTAAATAAATCATGTCTTCTAAGAACAAGTCAAAAACAGTCAGTAAACAAAGGTGAGGGGAACAGGAGAGGGAAGTGAGGTGTTGAAGAGAGTCTACTTTTGGGCAGGCATGAGGTCCTCAATGGCCTGGCCTTTCTCTAGCCGTTTCTCCATCTCTATCAGGAGTTTGACTCCATCCACCACCATCTGCATCAGCTCCACCTCAGAGAAGCCCAGGCGGTCAGCGTTGGAGATGTCAAAAACACCACCCACAGCCGCAGTGTCTACACCACCTAATGAACAAAGACACCACTTACTTATTGACATCGGTTTACACTAGATTTCGGTTCATGGCAATCAGTATTGTGTGGTTTAGATCTACTGTCTCGGTTCCTACCTGTTCCACGTTTCTGCAGTCTCAGTCTCTTGAGGATCTCCTCAAACTGGCGGTATTTGCTGAGATTAGGGAGTTTGACGTGCACTCCTGCGCGCAGGCCCGTGCCCAGGTTAGATGGGCAGGTGAGGACGTAGCCAAGATGCTCGTTCCACATGAACGCGTGTCCCTTGTTTTTGAACAACTCCTCGATCTGAAAGAACAAGCAGTTAGCGTTTCTTGCAGCTCTGTTCAAACCCTTAGCTATCTAGTCTTTTGCACACACCAGAAATAAGAGCAAGCACGTTTATGACAGAATAACAATGATAAGGTCACAGGAATGATATGTGGCCTATTTCACTAAGCCAGTTTCAGCAGCTTAATGTTTGCAATCTCCAGACTTTTAGGTTCAGGAAGATGGATTTGCTCACATTTGGACCAATTAGATTTGAGCAAAGTGATATATCTACAGTGGTCAAGAGTGCTTTTTGGATACTTTTACTTCATACAAATATTTTATAACCTTACTGCGTTACATTTTGACAATATTGATCTTTAAATTTTATGATAAGTTCATGCAAATAAAGCTTTTAAAAGGTTTATAGCGGGTGTTGTGAACCTGCTGAAACTGATCTAAACCAGATTTGTTAAGTTTCGTCAGCTCCAAACCAACTTTGAAACTCAGACTTTGTTCAACTAGGTACTTTCACTTTTCACTCATGAATGATAAAAACTTTGACAGCTAATCAGAATCCACTTGAGATATTAAAAAGTTTGAGATATTAAAGCTGCATCACTGCATCAGAACATTAGAGTGCATTAGTGTGGGCGGTAATATGGTTATCATTCGTGGATGGACCTTTAGTATCACAGTGATGGAATACCTTAGAGAGACCTGTGCAGAAACGAGTGAAGACCTCCTTCATGTTGCCACCTTTCTGCATGGAGATGACACGCAGGTGGTCCTCCTCATTCACCCACACAAGGAATGTCTTGTTATCATTGTGCCTGGAGAGGAGGAGAAAATAAGTGAGGGAATATTATATATAACATGCACAGAAATGCAATACTTAACTACACTTACAGGATCTTTGTTACACATTGCATTTACTTATTACAGTAATAACAGTAAATTATGCATACTGTAATTACATGTAACTAACCCTAAACCAAATCCTAATCTTAAACCTATATTAAGTACATGTCAATTAATGTTACTCAGAACTCAAAATGTGTAATTACACAGTAAGATGGACACCTGAAAACCACATAAGATGTGAAGCTAGAATAAAATGTCAGATCAAAAATTAAGTTTCACCCAAAATTCTATTAATGTCAAGTCAATACTAAACACCAAACAGTTAAGAATTTTCTGCTTGTGATACCTGTCTTTGAAGAATATGAAACAAACTGACAGGAAGTAGGTTACTTCTCTATTAAAAAAAAAAAAAAAAAAAAACGCTTTAAAAGCAGCTCAAGCAGTGCATTAATCCTGAACACTGACCAGATGCCCCTGGCGTCAGGCCAATCCCGAGCCATCCCTGAGGCCAGCAGCAGGGGAGACACAGGCTTGTCAAACAGGAAATGGTCATCGATGAGCTGCTGCTGTTCAGCCTCTGACATGTTTTTCAGGGCGTAGTATTTTCCTTTGAGATCCCCAGTCAGAGCACCTAGAGCTACAGACAGAGTAAACCGATCTGTGAGTAAATCCTAGATCTTTTTTTGGTTTGTTTGATTTCAGATAAATTATTTCTAAAGAAACATCATCGAAAACGGATTACAAAGGTCTAAAAAGGAATATTTATGTTGGTCCAGTCATAGCTGACAATGCTCATCACCACAAGAGGGAGCCTACGATTCAGGAACATAAATACTGCATCCCTACTTCATTTGCCAACCTATACTGAGCCCTTGGTTTATGAAGGAAAAAAGGGCATCATAATGCATTTAAATATAAATGGCCAAATGAATCTTTTTAAACGTTCACAATGTAGTTGCAGATTAAATCAATATTTTTCATCAGATATTGATTATTAATCACACCCTTTAACTAAACTTAATCATTAGTCTCACACATATTTGTGGTTTTTAAATACTTTTTGTGTGTGTAGCAGTGATATTTTTAGCAGCAGTATTAAATCAGTATAGTATTGCAGCAGACGTTTCATCCTGTTTCAAATAAACCAATGTTTACTGCGGCGCTCCAGGAGACATACCATCCACAGAGAGGTTCTCAACAGCTCTTCTCTCTCCACGACTGCAGTGGGGCGGCAGGCAGAATCCACGGATGCTCCTGCCTGTTCTGACGCGAGAGCTCAGCACGTAATTGGCATCCAGATCATCACCGCCCTACAGAAACGGAAAGTTTTAGTCTTTAAACAAGCAATACCACTGTTCCAAATTTTGTGATCAGTGAGTTGTTTTGGACCCCGCTGACTTTAAATATATGGACAAAAACATTCTTTAAAATATCTTTGGTAATGTTATGCAGAAGAAAAAGTCTAACACTTTTGGAATGACATGAGGGTGAGCAAATGATAGAATACTTTTTGGGTCATCTGTCCCTTTAACTTCATACCTTGAGGTTACTGGGGTTGAGGTCGGTCTTGTGTTTGTCTGTGGGTTTGTATCCTCCATGTCTGTCCTGAATAACAGGGTCCAGCAGATCCTTGAACACCTCATAGGTCTCCTCATCCCCAGCCACACAACCCACAGTCTTAATGAAGGGGTGGCCTGAGGTGGAAAACAAGTCCATGTACACAAATTAGTAGCAATGCACATCAGATGCCAAAAAATATAAAAACATGTTTAATATCATCTGACTTCCCTTAGGACTCTCTAACCCTGGCCCTGACTGACTATGCGTGTTCTTTTACCAGGATTATCTACTCCAGTCTGAATGACGTTATCTATGGTGAAGCCGTTGGGTGTGCAGCGCTGACGGAGGCGCTTGTACATGTCCAGAGTGAGGTACTTGGCCATATAATTATTGTGCTGTGTGATGTCTGGATACTCTTCCTCAGCTGGCCGCTGCTTGATGGTCAACCTGGCTAGTTTAGCATTGCTAAATAAAAACAACAACATATGGGGTGTAAAATACCACGCACTGCTGTCGAAGGATGTAGTCACCTGTTCTGATTTGGTTTGAATGGGTAAGCACCATTTACGCGGTTAAATTGGTCCAAAAGAAAAGATCAAGTTCATGATATTTTTCAGGCCATGTCTTTCATGTGGCTATGCTAGAATTGGATTGTACATGCCTCTGCATTTTGCACAGACAGGTTGGTCTTAAACTGTTTTTATTCAGTGATCTCTGCACTAAAACATTGAGTCAGCAAGGTCACCGTTCAACGCCCAATGAAAATCATACTACTTTTTGTTCGCAATGCACCTATGTTTTCTAAAATGACACGAGAAGGGGTCTTTTGGAGGACTTAGAGTTATTTTAGGGTCTTTACCTGGGTTATCTACCCCGGTCTGGATTACATCATCCAGTGTAAACCCACTGGGGGTCTGTTTGGAGCGCAGCTTCTCATATAGCGCCGGTGTGAGAACCTTGGCCATATAGTTGTTGTGCTTGCTGAGGTCGGGATATTCCTGCTCAGAGGAGTACTTCGTCTTCAGCTGGTTGTGACTGTTCCCGAAAGGCATGGTTGCTGTTCCCTGAGTGTGGTGGGATTGGGATTGAAAAATAATGGTGGTTACACTGAATGTGAAAGAATGGCAAGAGGTTCCACACTAATATATATATATATATATATATATATATATATATATATATATATATATATATATATATATATATATATATATATATATATTCCTACATTTCTATACAACTAAAAAGGTCAAACGATATATATGACGAATTTGTGCTAGGGTTCAAGTAAGTAGTCACAGGGTTGGGAATATATTTACAGTACATAGAAGGCATCATTAAAGGACTGAATCTAGATTGTGACGAATGAATCCTATTAACTGATTCTTTTATAGAATCAAACACATACAATGAACAAATGAGTGACTCTATGAGCCGATTCTTTGTCATGAATCAAAGAGGCATTAGTCTGAGTTTATAGAATCAATCCGACTTATGCATGAACCGAAAGTTATTACTTTCGTTATTTCTAACTGGAAAATGAACCAAGAACTCTGACTTTACATGTTGTGAAAAGTTTTTGTCTCAAAATACGTACTTGAAATCATTGTCAAAAATGGTTTTTGCTATATCGGTTAAAATCTGAAACGATGTCATCAGTTGGTAGCAAACGGATGATGGCAGTAAATGGAATATAAAAAACAAATAAATCACTCCCAAATGTTTAATACTTAAAACTACTAACGTTAAATGAACATCGTTAAGAGGAATCTCCATCGAAGAAAAAAAAAAAAGTTAAGTTACATTTCCCATTCCTTCTTGAAGGGTGCAGTAGGGAAAGCTCGCCAGTTGGTGCAGATCTGTTTCAACACCCATCCTTGTGCTGTAGCCTACACTGAAATGCTCAAACTTAGCTCGCCAGATGGTGCAGATATGTTTCAACACCCATCCTTGTGCTGTACACTGAAATGCTCAAACTTTCGTATGCTATCGAAGCTATTTCGGTTTCGTACGATAGATGCTATCGATGACTTAAAACTGGGCGTTCACGGAGATTATACACCACGACTTAAATATGGGACGCTTTCTTTCACAAAGCCCTAGAAATGTTCAGAAACTGCATGATACAGTTTAATACCTCAAATTATTAGAGATCGTTTTTGACATATTCATCTCTAACACAGAGCCGATCGAACCCTCTCCATGCGTCTAATGTCCTTCACACGGAGATGCGCTGAAAGCCAATACTTACCGATCAAAAACTTATCCAGAATCATTCAGCGCCGTTTATAAAGGATCTTCTTTTACTTAATTGCATTTTAAATGCCAATCTCGCTTAAGCTCCGAGTTTAATGAGAGAAGAAAACTTCCCGATGAAGACTTACCGTGGGTTATGGGCTGCTAGAGTTAGACTGAGCTGAGACAAAGATCTCTGTGTGGCGTCTGATGGCTCTCCAGCACTAGATCGTGATGTTTTATAGTACAGGAAAGCACCTCCCATCGGCTGCTATTTGCAGTCCATTCATCCCATTGGAAGAGCTTGATATTGGAATCATTTTGACTGCTCACAACAAATATGTAGCATATATAATAATGTATGTAAATATATAATGATGACATAGAATAGAGATGAAATATAAATTTAATTGAATCAAGTTTATATCCTAGTCAAGTAATACTCGTGCACTTGACTTGGAAAAGTTTTTGACCTGTAAAAAAATAAAATAAAATAAATAAATGACGACTTATATAGGACTTTCAATAGATTAAGATGTAATAATTTAACTTTTATAAAAAACAAAGAAAACAAACAACATTTTTATACGTTACATACATGTGGATGTCCATGTGTTGCTGCTTGTCACCCACACTATTGATTGTTTTTGCCTAAAGGTATCTTTAATAATAATTATTATATAAACTGAATGTCAGACGGGCCGGTCTGAGTATTTCACAATCTGCCCAGTTACTGGGATTTTCACGCACAACCATTTCTAGGGTTTACAAAGAATGGTGTGAAAAGGGAAAAACATCCAGTATGCACCAGTCCTGTAGGTGAAAATGCCTTGTTGATGCTAGAGGTCAGAGGAGAATGGGCCGACTGATTCAAGCTGATAGAAGAGCAACTTTGACTGAAATAACCACTCGTTACAACCGAGGTATGCAGCAAAGCATTTGTGAAGCCACAACACGCACAACCTTGAGGCAGATGGGCTACAACAGCAGAAGACCCCACCGGGTACCACTCATCTCCACTACAAATAGGAAAAGGAGGCTACAATTTGCACGAGCTCACCAAAATTGGACCGTTGAAGACTGGAAAAAATGTTGCCTGGTCTGATGAGTCTCGACTTCTGTTGAGACATTCAGATGGTAGAGTCAGAATTTGACCTGGCCTCCACAGTCACCGGACCTGAACCCAATCCAGATGGTTTAGGGGTGAGCTGGACCACAGACAGAAGGCAAAAGGGCCAACAAGTGCTAAGCATCTCTCGGGGAACTCCTTCAAGACTGTTGGAAGACCATTTCAGGTGACTACCTCTTGAAGCTCATCAAGAGAATGCCAAGAGTGTGCAAAGCAGTAATCAAAGCAAAAGGTGGCTACTTTGAAGAACCTAGAATATGACATATTTTCAGTTGTTTCACACTTTTTTGTTATGTATATAATTCCACATGTGTTAATTCATAGTTTTGATGCCTTCAGTGTGAATCTACAATTTTCATAGTCATGAAAATAAAGAAAACTCTTTGAATGCGAAGGTGTGTCCAAACTTTTGGTCTGTACTGTGTATATATATATATTAATAATGCAAAATGATATATAATATGAGGTGACATAACAGGAGCACATTACTGATTTGAAAGGATACTTCAGCTTTATTTGGGTTGTGGGACTGTAAAACACTATCTTAGTGAATCTAAAGTTAAACCAGCACGCACATATTTGATTTCTGCAACAGATGCTTCTTTAAAATACTCCTACGTCATTCTCCCGAGACAGACTGAGTCGTGACGTTATGCGACTAGCGTAGATTTGTAAATGGAGAGCACCGCGTTCACATCACGTTTCAAATGCGGGTTGAGTCCAGGCACATGATGTACAGAGCCGCTCCGTGGACCGCGTCTGCACCTAATTCACGGATACACGCTGTTTATCAAATTAACTAGCCGCACACACGTGCTGTCTCTGCTCCTTCCCAAACATAAAACTACATCATTGCCAAAGGAACGGTGAGTTTCCGAGTCTTTCTTTTTGTTAAACATATCGATGTAACTTACGTTCAAACGTGTCACGCGTTTCCATTTCATCAACGAACGTGGAACATTAATGTTTACTTATTGAAAATAAATAAGTTTTCTCGCGATGTAATGGATGGCACCTTAAAACGTGTTATTTCATATTCAGTGTAGCCCTCAGGAAACATGCTGTTTGTAAAAAGATTTATATCTGTGCTCTCATATAATCGAAGTCGCGTTTTAGCCTTTTTATACAGTCTGTTTTTAGCCACTCCGTTTCTCCTGTTCGTCTCATTAAGGACAGCGACCTTGCTGAGTCTTACACATAAAATAATAAAAATGTTCACAAAGATGTTTAAATGCATTGTTTACAGGTTAACTTACATCTGCCCCATTTGTTTTGCTGTTATGAGCCGTCTCAGGACTGCAGGAACACACACAGGCACTGGTAATGTAATGTTGAGTCTAACGGACACTAACGGTTACAAACATTTAAATCAAAATACACACTGACTGGACTTTGAGTAGTTGACGTATAACATGGTAATAAATATTTATTTATTTATTTTATCAGTCTGTAGGTATGTGTACGTATTAACCTATAAATAAAAGATAACCGTGTTATACGTCAATAAAAAAATGATGACTGTATTTTACGTCAAATTTTTTAATTGCTTTATCCTGCGGTTGTGTTTAGTCAATTTACTCTTAACAGAGTTTGACCAGAGAGAACATTTCTAGTCTAAGGTTTATAGAAACACAACGATATATATATATATATATATATATATATATATATATATATATATATATATATATATATATATAAGTTATTATGAATACTCACTTAAGTCTATAAAGTATATAAGGGCATGTAAATATGACGGTGAATGTTTTGTCTTCCAGCTTATGAAGATAATGTGTTCATTCATGTGTTTTTATTTATGGCAGAACAGTTTTGAATCATCGGAGGCCACACTCTTCACTGAAGCTGAACCCTGCTGTACCTCATGAGTTTTGTGGAGTACTCCGAGATAATCCAAGAAGGGGATGTGGTCATTATCTTCCTGGGTCATGAGTCCATGATGCCTGTTATGGTTCAGTCAGGAGCTCAGACGCAAACCCGCTATGGGGTCATCCGGCACTCCAGCGACCTGATCGGACAGCGGTTTGGGTCCAAAGTGACCTGCAGTAAGGGTGGTTGGGTTTATGTGCTTCACCCCACACCAGAGCTGTGGACTGTCAACCTTCCCCACCGAACACAGATCCTCTACACTACAGACATCGCTAACATCACACTGATGCTGGAGCTCAAACCAGGCTCTGTCGTCTGCGAGTCAGGTAACAATGAGTCTTTCTTCATTTTTTTTTTTTTTTTTTTTTTTAGAGATCTTCAATACTTATATCTTCAAGGGTTACAGAATTAGATTTGACTTAACAAATCAAACAAATCCACTCAGGCACACTAATCATCTATGTCAACTTAGGCTTTAAAACGGTGTGTCTATTTGCACGACAACGATTGTACAAAAAATTGAAAGGTTTTAGCATACAGATTAAAAGATCATCAAAAACGATTCCCGTTTAAATAGATGAGTGAAAATGACAAAAAAATGCTGTATTATGCATGCCAGGCCAATAGTTGGCGATGTCACTTTGTAAAAAAACACTATGTGTCTACACACATAAAAAGGGAAATATTTAAATGTATGTTTTGATAATAACCTCCTTTGATAAATTCTTATAGACCGAACACCTAATTTTCATGGGTACGACCTCACTGTTTTCAGAAATTTTCATGTTCTTAGTATACAATACTAGGCAGTAACTTTAATATTTTTTTAAAAACTTCACTTCAGTTCTCGCTATTTATGTTTCCAAATTACCACTGTCGTGTAAATGAACGACCAAAATGCATTAAAAAAATTTATTGTCTTAGTTAAAAATGGTGTCGTGTGTAAATACCTGAGTTCATGAAGTGCATGCACAAGAAAGCGTGTCATCAGGAGCAAACAGCAAATCACCAATAAAATAAATAAATAAATAAAATCAGTTTGTGCAAACTAATGTAATACTTATCTGGCTAGTGAACTAAACTGGCTTCATGCTATAAGCCCCATGACAGCATGTCTCAACATGTAGAAATATGCTACTTTCAACTTCCGTTTAGTTTAAAATCAGTTTAGCTTGTCTAGAAGAAACTTTGTAATGCTTGTCGTATAAATTGAAGCCCAAATATTCCATCAAATTACATCTTGTAAAACACTGTTACTGTTTTCCCTTGTTTTAACCTGTTGTCTGTCTCTGTGCGTTTTGGAAATTCTTCGAATTTTAGGCTTGTACTTCTGTAATGGGAAATTATTTAACACATTTGCATTTCCATGATTCTCTGATGTTGGTAATTGGTTACATGACATGCATGTGAGTAGAAAATAAATGCATTATATATAGAATGGTACACACAACCACCTATTTTTTTTTTCTTTATATATTGGAATTTGACCTGTTATATGACATTTTATTCATAAACAAATTTCATGTCTCATATTGCTACTTCTGAGACATCCAGAGGCAAAGATAAATTACTTTACTGCTTATGGAAATAGATACTTTTAAGGGTTTTCAGACTTATGCTGTAAACAACTGCCCACAAAAATGTTGACAATTATGTGAATAAAATAGTGAACCTAGCGCAAATTGCATTCCCAAATGCATATTAAATTCACAGATAGAGTTTGTGAGAAGCAGCATTTACTGTGAACCCAGCTGCTCTGAAATAACGCAAGTGTGTAAATGAAAAATAAAAATAACACACATTGCCACTCTTCACCCAGCATAACAGATTGTATTTCTGTATTGTACTACTTTGTATTCTGTTCTTTGTAGAAAGCTCAGAATAGAAGTGAATCCAACTTTATCTGCATACATGTAATTCATAATTCGGAAACATCTTTCATGTTGGCAAGTTTTGCACTTAACATGCAAGCAACTTAGCATATGTGGGCTTTTTTTTTGTCACTTCATTTGACCAGAAGCACTAACACAGCATTAGTTTTCTCAGAAGCTCTAAACAGACACGCCTGAGCATTGAATCTCTAACATAAGTTTCTGTTTATAGAACATCTAGCACATTAAAAACTGTCTTGCTGCATCGTAAAAAACACCTTTTTTTTTTTCATGAGTCAGAAACATCTTTCATGTTGGCAAGTTTTGCTTAACATTGAATAAAGCAACTATCTATCACTGAGAGAGAAGCTTTTTAGCATATGTGGTCTTGTTTTCACCTCATTTGACCAGAAGCACTAACTCTGCATTAGTGCTCTCAGAAGCTTTAAACTGACATGCCTGAGCATTGAAGCTCTAAAATAAGTTTCTGTTTATAGAACATCTCACATAGAACATCTTTGGCATAGCAAAAAAACATTTTTCATACGGTACGCTCATGAAAAGCAATTATATAGATATCACGCTTATTTAAACTGCTATGAAACAATGTCTATTGTAAAGATTGAGTTAGGTTGTGGTGGGTGTCTGAGCAGTGTTCAGTCGAGGCTGACTGTGCCACAGATTTGGTTGGTATATGTGCAGTATTGATGCTTTATTATCATTCAAGGATAATGTTAGAGATTTCTTTGGAAACGTTCTGTGTGTTCTTTCTCCCCTACTGAGCCTCTTGTCTTACGTCAGTGATTCTGTTCTATCTGAATGCAATGCTGTTGACCAAACATTGACCCTATTGTTGCTATGAGAACTGCTAATGGGTTCTTGAAGAGGAAGAAGGGGCATTAACACCAGAATGTGTTAACATTCATGTTCATGCACACGTGACTGCTGTATTTAACTTTAAACTACCACTTATATAAGCATGTGTTTTTTTGATTAAGGTCAATATTTCCCTTAATTAGAGGTTTTCTGTTATTGGTATATTCATGGTAGTGGACAGAATTCTAAACATTCATGTAATATTTCTGCTGTTCTCTTGTGGAAATATTAGTGATGCTTGCTTTTGCCATTTATTGCAGTTAAGTCGCCTTTATTTATATTGTGCTCTATACAGTACAGATCGTGTCAAAGCAGCTTTACAGTGTTAAACAGGAAAACGTGCTGATAATGCAAAAGGACAAGAGAAAACAGTCCGTTTTTCAGTTAGTATGTGCAAAAGCACACAATAGTGCAGTGAACTGAAAAATGTAGATCATGAGACTGTGTGCATGTGCAAGACACTATGGTGTTGTCAGTTTCTCTGTAAATAACCTTTTTCTCCCTTTAATATAGGCAGAATTGTTTTTATTTTGATTCTTCTATAAATCTGAATCTTCTTGTGTATGTAAAGATGGTCTAGTTGCACAGAGGAGGGTACTGACTACATTTATGTACACATTTTCTAATTCCACAGGTCATTTTGTAATTAAGCTTATGCCTTTATTCTGAAAAAGGGGTTCATTACAAAGGTATTCCAGTAGCAATTAAAAATGTAATCACCGGTAACTCCCTTTTTACACAGATTTAAAGATTGTTTATGGTGCATATTATGACCCAAATTATGTATAAATATATGCCAGTTGTGGTATTGAGATTTCTAAATAATAAATTGGCTTAAAACAGTTGATCAAAATTGATGTGAATAAAAATTAAATGCTGATCATGTCTTTTGGGAAAACGTATGTTTTAATTTTACAGTCTCTTTATAAACTTTGTGAAGTTTGAATATTTTGGTGGAGTAGAATTTCAGCGGTGGGACAGAAATCTCTCCGGTTAAAATAAAATATCTTTATTTGTGTTTCAAAGAGTAACCAAAGTCTTACTGGTGAGTTAGTTAATATCAAACTCGGACCTCTTAGTCCCATGGCTTGCTATCACAGTAGATGTTGTGCCTGTCTTCCAGGTACAGGCAGCGGCTCTCTGTCTCACTCTATTCTGCGGACCATTGCTCCCACCGGCCACCTGCACACAGTGGAGTTCCACGCTCAGCGAGCTGAAAAGGCCATCCAGGAGTTCAAGGAGCACAAGGTGTCTCACCTGGTTACTGTTAGAAACCAGGATGTGTGCAAGGATGGCTTTGGCATCACCGGAATAGCCGATGCAGTGTTTTTAGACATCCCCTCTCCATGGGAGGCAATCACACATGCCAAGAGCGCCATTAAATGCAAAGGTGAGAGCGCACAACTGTGAGATAACTAAAGCAACATTACCATATTAATGCTAAATGTCATGTGTTACTCTGTCCCCATGACTTCCTCACACATGAAGCCACTGAAATGAGTCTTCAAGTTACAAGATAGAAATACCACAGTTATGAACTCACAACTTCAGTTCAGACACGAAAGTGGTTCTAGCACAAAAATGAACAGTTTGCACACACTTATTAAAAGTACTATGTAATTATGGTACTTTGATTCAATATATTACTGTGGTACTATATTTATGTTGTGTTCCAATGTACTTCAAAGAATAACATAGTGAAATAATGATATATTTTCAAAAGAAAAAACTATGGTGACTCCATGTTTAAAGTTGCAGTGTGTAATATCTTCCTTAAAGGGATAGTTTATCCAAAAAAAAGAAAATTTATTATAATTTATCATAATTGACTCATCCTGAAGTTGTTCCAAACCTGTTTGAGTTTTCTTTCTTCTGTTGAGAACAAAAGAATGAAGTAGTAAAGATATTTTGAATGATGTTTATAACCAAACAGTGGATGGTAGCCATTGACTTCCATTGTATTTTCTTCCATACTGTTGAATTCAATGGTTACCGTCTATTGTTTGGTTACCAACATTATTCAAAATACCTTCTTTTGTTCTCATCAGAAGAATGAAACTCATACCGGTTTGGAACAACTTGAGGGTTTTCGTTTTCAAATGTACATTTTTGTCTGAACTATCTCTTTAACTCCCCTCGTCTGCCATTGACTTAAAAGAAATGACCAGATAACCTCCAGGGAACAGGAGGTTTGGTGTGAGAATCATAATAATTGATTTAAATCTGTATTCTATGTTGGTTTTCATCTCTGTTATGGATGCAGTGTCTGTGAACCATTAACAGAGGGCCATTACTCTCCATATTTGCATCTTGGTTTTATCTTTGGCTTGAGTTTTCCCAGTTTGAACAGCTTTCATAGCTTGTGTGTGTGTGCATCTGTTTTGTCTGTGGTCTAAATGATCATTCTGATGAAACAAATATTTGGTTTCATCGAGTGGCCATGTCAGAACTGGTCTTTTCAGAAGTGACCTGACCACTTTGGCAAGTGGCTGTTTCTATAGGAACCACTACCCACTTTGTCCTGCTGGGCATGCCCAGACTAGTCAGTATCCCAGTAAGGGGTCAGCAATGGATTATTCTCGTGCGTAGGTAAAATATTGAAAGGAATTTTCATAAAAGGCACAGCCCTTGGCTTTTAACCTATCACTTTACCTTCTTGGTACAGGATGAAGCTGAGATGTAGTTAAACGATTCGTTTATTGGCAACAGGTGCTGGGATTTAATACATTTGAGAAAAATTCATTTGACAGACCATACTTTACAAACTCTTTGGAAATTGTATGGGTATATTGCTCATGAGTTCACAAAAAATTATAAAACAATTTATTTAAAACGTTTGGATGAATTAACGGTGCATAGAATGGATAACTGCTTTTACATTGGCATAATTGAATAATAACAGTTCTGTACAAGGTAATGACATACCGTGAGCCTCAAACACCAATCTTGTGCATGCAAAAGACCAATAAATAATAGGCAAATCAGAACATAACACTGACTGTGACATTACAGTCGGGATCACTTATAGTTACGCCCATCATTATACCCACCCACCCAAGTTCTATGTCAGCCGAACCTGCACAGCTGAATCATCAGAAGCTATGCAGGTATTGTAAAAAACAAGCAAGGATAGTGAAAATGGCAGATCGTGCCAATAAATGTTATGTTCCAGGCTGTGCAGGGGATGTGATGTGCAGGATGGGTTGGTGTCTGTGTTCAGAAAGGCACGGAAAACAAATACACGTTCTAATAAAATAACGTGAGCCACTAAAGGTACATTGTTAGCTGCTTGCTGGCTTTAGCCTGTTACATTACAGTACATGAGATTTCACTTACCACATTAACAGAGTAAGGAAAGATGACTGAGGATGATGTCAATGATTTACAGATCTTGAGCACCACTGACAAGCATCTGATCTTGTAAAATGTGTGGTAAGTGCTGGCGCTGTAGTTTACACAGAGCACGTGCAATCACAAAGCTCAAAAGTAAAAGGAAAAAGTGATTGTGCATTCAAAAGCAGTTTCAATGCCTTGTTCAGAGAGGATCTCCTGGACATCTTTTTTTCAAAGTCTCTCTGTCTCATGTAATTGGAATTTTTGCCTTCCTTTACACTACACCCCCTCTTGGAGACTCACAATCTGATTTGTAATATACACACATGCTGAATGTTTTGGCTGGCAGGGTAATGACCATAAAGGGGCAGGCAGAGAGACTTAAGTGAGCATAGGGATTGCTCTGTGAAGCTCAGACACGCATCTGTTGGCCTCTTTCTGTTTCTTTCGACTTGTGTTGTGCAATATGTATCAGTTCTCAGCACAGAAAAGCACAGCTTTGTCTGTGTAAGCTGTGGTTAACTACAAGCCAGTTGTTGGCCTGATAGTTGGTCTTGTTTTCTGGTTTAAGTTCCCAGAGAATCCCAGATGCTGGTGTGGCTCCTTTCTTTCCCAGAGCCCAGTTGCCAGGAGACCCAATGTCTCTGTTTATGACCGTTTTCATGGAAAGGCCTTATTTGTCAGAGGAATGACACAATAAACATCTCTCTCTGGCTTGAAATATACTTCTGTTAGTGCTCTTCATTGACAGTCTTTAGCCATACATCACCCTGTTTCAAATTCTAGAAGCTGCCTACATATGCAGAATTTCAAGGCATCAGCAGTGCACTCAAAAAGAGACTAAGAACCCTTCTTTTGGATGAATTCAAAAGGCTAGATTTAAAACACTACGCCAACTTTGTAAATAGTTTGAGAAAAAATAGGAATCACACACAAGTTGTCAAACACAACACACACACAGACCCATACAAACATGTGCCTTGTTCCCAGGAGAGGTGTAACAAATAAAACAATGATTTCTTGCATCACATTGGTAAAAAATATTACACAGTGTTTGCTGTCCTCCAAATCAATACAATCACATAATACATTCCTATTCCGTTGCAAAAAACAAAACAAAAACAACAATCTAAAGACTATACATGAGTTTTTGCACAGACTTATGCCCAATTTGTTGTCTGGAGGACTCAACACTAGTTGCTGAAAATCAAACCCAGTCAGCAGAATTTTGCGTATTTGTATGATGGGCACAGACTTCCATTTGATTCATAGAAAAAAAAATATTTTTAGAGAAAACAAAACAAAACTGAGGTCCAGTCCAAACCTAACATTCAGCCAGGCGCAAACAGATGAAAAATGCATTAATGAGATCCCACCTTTCATTACCAATTTGCCAAAACCTAAAAGAGTTATGAATTTCCATAGTATGTTGGAGGAAAACACTGTAAGCATGTTTAATATTTTAAGTAGATTTTAGAACATATGTTGATTTCATTTGTCATGTGTCTCCTAGAAACAAGGTGAAGGTTTTTGTTCTGACTTTTGTTACAAAGTCATCATGTGTATGATACCTAGTGCTCTTTTTTTCCAGATTTTACAAATTGTAGTTCTATAATGAATGTTGAAAGTAAGGGTGGAGGTCATGGTGAATTAAGTGAATGTGATTTGAATTGAATCTAAAAAAAACAGATCCAAAGAGTCTTCCTCATTATACTCCTCTCCTCACAGCATTGTGTCTATCTTCTTACTCTGATCAGCAGTGGCTATTCTTGTGCATGTTAGTAATACCACCTTTAGTCCAAATTCCCTCCATTTGTGTTAGTGGAGAAAGATGACAAAGGAGTGGAAGAGAATCACCGTCTCAGACCCTTAAACACCCTTCCTCTGTTTATCCAGGTTATTATAAGACCGTTTAACAGTAAGGCAAGAATATGCAAACAAGAGCATGTTGACTGCTCTCTGACCCTTTACATATGTTTCCAGTAATAAGGAACCGTATTCTGTACATCACTTCCTGACTATTCTCAGCAGGCCTGCATGAAATCTGCACCCACAGAGGTTGCTGAAATCTCTGCAGATTTCTCTTTTTACTGTTTTAGTTGTTTGAGCAGCCTAACAGAGTATGACGTAACTATTGGCTCAGCCAATAATGTGATTTTTGGGGTGGGCTTCTTACAGTGGCAGTTAAGGGGTGTGTTTGAGACTTGTTTGAAGACAGTAATCCGTTTTGCAGTTGGGTTTGATGCTCCTAGTAAAATACTTCAGCTTTGCATCCACTCCACAGAATTCTGCAGATTTACTCCTGAAAGGAATGCAGAACATATGTGGAATATCAATTTCTGGGTCTACTAATAAGTTTAAAACAGTTACTGATTTGTGGCTCTACATATAAAACTAAAAACAAGGTCTCAGTTGCACTTCCTTTAAAAAGCACTGAATAAAAATGTTCTTGTTCCATGTTCCCCATTTCTAGATTCAGTCTTGACATTAGCCACAATAGTTAACTTCCCTTTTGGGTGTTTGATAAGGTTTTACAAATAGTAACGTTTGTTACTGTTCAACAGGGAGATTCAATAAAACTACTAAGAAACCGATATTTATGTTTGCACAGAATGTAACCCAAGTGCTAGATATGTGTGTATTCATTCAGTGGTTTGATAAGGAACAGATGCAAGCTTAAGGCCAAAGTTAGTCATAGGCAGTAATACAGAGATCCAAACATTATTAAAGCTGCAGTAGGTAACTTTTGTAAATATATTTTTTTTACATATTTGTTAAACCTGTCATTATGTCCTCACAGTAGAATATGAGACGAATAATCAGTGAAAAAAAATCAAGCTCCTCTGGCTCCTCCCAGTGGTCCTATTGCCATTTGCAGAAATTCATCCGCTCCCGGTAAGAAACAACCAATCAGAGCTGTGGTCCGTAACTTTGTTTTTGTTCAAAATGTAGAAAAATGTATATAAGCGAGTACACCATGAATCCATTTTCTAAACCGTGTTTTTAGCTTGTCCTGAATCACTAGGGTGCACCTATAATAAGTGTTTATATTCGGACTATTTTAGATTGCTTCGGGAATATCGCGGCGGAGTAACCCAGTACCTTTGTGATTCTTCATAGACATAAACAGAGAGAAGTAGTTCCGGCTACGATGTTCTTCCGCAAGACACAAGCAGTTCTGTTTATTAACCGCTAGACCGTCAAAAGTTACCTACCGCAGCTTTAAAGAACCATTTCTGGAGGTTTTCTAAAGTTTTATTCCACTAGGTCCATGAAAATACATGCTGAAGTGTCATTTTCTGATGTAAGGTTTCACTACGAATCCTAAATTTCAAAGTATACTTTGGTGTTTTGCTCATATGCACAGCCATTCAGAGTATACTCCTGTTGATTGTGAATTGTGAAGTGACATTCAGCCAAGTATGGTGACCCATACTCAGAATTCGTGCTCTGCATTTAACCCATTCAAAGTGCACACACACAGCAGTGAACACACACACACACACACACACACACTGTGAACACACACCCGGAGCAGTGGGCAGCCATTTATGCTGCGGCGCGTGGGGAGCAGTTGGGGGGATCGGTGCCTTGCTCAAGGACACCTCAGTCGTGGTATTGCCGGCCTGAGAAACGAACCCACAACCTTAGGGTTAGGAGTCAAACTCTCTAACCACTAGGCCACGACTTAATGTGTGCAAACACAGGTGCTCGACAAGTACAATATAAGGATTCATTCTTTGTCCAGTGATTTGCACGTTTTCTCTCCAAAAGTTCAGTAAATAAAATAATGCTAAAAAATTTACTCGTTTAAACTAGAGTTTGGTTGTAAATCACCTGACCCAGTTTGTTGTTTTACCATTGAAGACAGAAAACGGAAGAGACAGAACAACAAATTACTGTAGATGTAATAACTATGGACACCTTTTTAAAAATACATTTGTTTTCGTTCGTAACTTCTGGAGCAAAATAGTGCAGAAACTAGTTGTTTCCAAAGCGCCAAGACAGAATGGCTCACGTGTCTACTTCTCAGGAACGTAATGCAAAGGTTCAAAAGAATGTGGGAGTTAGTTTCTGCCGAAGGCAAATGAGGAAATGAAAAATAAATTCAGTCATGCTTATTAGGACAGTGAATGAGAAAAGGCATAAAAACAGTTTGACCAATATTTGTCATTCGGTTCACATCAGAAACAAAACTTCTGAGTTTGCATGAACCATACCTTAAATCACCCATTTTAGGTGGAATACAACTTGTGGATGCGTATCTGAGCTGAGAAAACATCAGAGGTTTGTTCATTTGGATAACGTGAATGACATTTTTAGGTGGTTTTCACTCTAGACAGCAGTCAATAATTAACTTACTGCTTCTCTTTTCTTCTTGGCTTTGTCTTCAGGAGGTCGTATCTGTTCCTTCTCGCCATGTATAGAGCAGGTCCAGAGGACTTGTGAGGCATTATTGGACCATGGCTTTGAGGAGATCTGCACACTGGAGGTTCTGCTCCGGGTACATGACGTTCGTACTGTCACTCTGCCCTCACCAGACTTCGGACCGGAGGAGGACTCCAGGAGCAGCCAGGTGGCTTCAGATCTTAGTCAAGATGAAGTCCCAAACTCTGGGAACACCTCTGTGATCTGCAGGACTGCCACACCTCCCAGAGAAATGGCAGGACACACAGGATACCTCACCTTTGCTACCAAACCACGTGACTAGAGGCATAATTGAAGCTGATGGAGACTGTTGTAGAGTTTAAAGGGATACTTCACCCCAAAATGAAAATTGTCATTAATCACTTACCCCCATGTCGTTCCAAACCCACAAAAGTTTAGTTCATCTTCGGAACAAAATTTAAGATATTTTAGATGAAAACCGGGAGGCTTGAGACGGTCTCATAGATTGGCAAGTAAATAACAGTGTCAAGGTCCAGTTAAGTATGAAAAGCATCGTCATAATAGTCCATCTCCCATCACTGTTTCAACCGTAATGTTATGAAACGACGAGAATACTGTTTGTTAGCGAAGAAAAAAACAAAAATGGATTCAACAATTCCTTTGTCAACAGTCTTCTCTGTGTCTCTCCACATCACTCAAACTGCCTACGCTCTTCTGTGTCAGCCGCGCCATAAGGATTTCTACTTGATTTCACAAGGTTTCTATGTGTATTTAGGCTTTTATTTGAAAGAAAACAGTGCATCCTTGTGGCGTGGCTGAAACAGAAGGCTGTTTGAGTGATGTGGAGAGACACAGAGGAGACTTTTCGACAAAGGAATTGTTAAATAAAGTCGTTATTTTTGTTTTCACTTACAAACAGTATTATTGTTGCTTCGTAACGTAACGGTTGAACCACTGATGGCAGATGGACTATTCTGAAGATGCTTTTCATACTTTTCTGGACTCTTACAGTGTAACTAACTTGGCGGTCTATGGGACAGTCTCAAGATTTCATCTAAAATATCTTAAATTATGTTCTGAAGACGAAAGAAGATTTTACGGGTTTGGAACGACATGGAGGTAAGTGATTAATGACAAAATGTTCATTTTGGGGTGGAATATTCCTTTAAGAATAAATGCAGACTCTCTAAATATCTTGAATGTAAGGACGTCACCTGAACACACCTTTGTATAGTCTTTTTTTTGTTAGCTTTATTTAGTTATAAAAAAGAACGGTTAACAGCTAGATGGGCTTTTACATTAATTTATAAGTTCATGATATATAAAAACTCAGTACAGGTTGATGCTCCATTGTTTATTGTTTGCCTTTTTTTTTTAGTTGATTGTTTTACTACAATAAATTATATTGGAATGGAGAAAAAACCCTATCTTCATAGTTTCTTTCTCTTGTGCTCTTTACATGGTGGCTTTGTATGACTGTCAGCTGCTGAATGCAGCTAGTACACAGATATCTGTCCCCTCATAGAGAACACAAGATAGAGTGACTTGGAAATTTATGCTCCCCATGACGGGTTTTATTTTAGAGCAGAATGTCAGACAACATCATGAAAGCTTTGATTGTGGTGTTTCCATTTGTGTTCATTTATGTGGTGATAGCAGTGTCTTTCCACTGGTGCTCTCAGTTCAAGGCTGTTACGGCCTGTTTTGTATCTGTTGTGTATATTACTTTCTTGTATGTGGAATGTAAGATACTGAAGAACAATGTGCCAACATCTGGTACGTTATATCTGAAATTATCTGCTAAGAGATCTTCTATTAATGTCTCCATAAAAGGTGTTCCTTCTGCAATCTGAGATTTTCACGGATGCTGTACAGAGGTGGATTTATTTCTTATTCTCTCACTCTCTCAAATGCTCAGTGTGTTATTAACCTTTTGCGCTCGATTTTTGGGAAACAAGGATGGTAAGGATGGTCTAATAGTCAGAAATATAGTTACAAGCTGTGTTTGGAATGGTTTAGTAGCATATTGTACATGATATAGTTAATACCGCCTGCTATAAAAAAAAAAAAAAGTTAATCGGGATGCATTAGGCAACGTTAATAGTTTAAACATTGATAAGTTATACCATTTCATTGCACGTGAGGTTCAGTGGTCGGTTGCCATCTTGGGAATGATAAATGTTGATACTATAAAAGCCTATAATTATTTTCACGTGATGATTATAAATGGTATTAAAATGTAGAGAGAAAAACATTAAAATCAATAGTTTATATATATATATATATATATATAATTCATTATTTTTCTCAAAATTCTAAAAACAATACCCCATAATGACAATGTGAAAGAAGTTCTTTGCAATAAAAATACACGTACACAAGTTTTCACATGGCTTTGCTCCCCTTTGGCACCAATTGTGGTGTTGCATATAATCCCTTAAACCCTTCTCTAGGCAAAGGGTTTGTAATAAAAAAAAAAATAGACTGTTGCCATGGTCACATGATTTGTTAATGCAAGTAGCGGTGTTAGTTTTCACAGAAAACAATATACAATGGATAAGAAAAACAAAAAAGAAAACTTTATATGAAAGAGAAGGACCAGATGACACAGAAACTCAAATTGTTAATCAAAACAAAAAATTCCAAAAAATTATTTACTCACCCACTTTTATGCATCTTTGATTAAATAAAGATCTCTCATAATTTCTGTCCATGTAGAGTTTCTCAGGTACTAGTGTGAATAAATATATATTTAAAAGAAAGAGAAGATAGTCTATGCATGATGTTTTATTTGTATCCAAAACACAGATTCAAATCAATACTTAATTTGTACAAGTACAATATTATTTATTTCAGTGTTGCACACCTGATTTTTCATCATCATTACTCTTTAGTGTGCCATGATCCTTCAGGAATAATTCTAATATGTTGATTTGCTGGTCAAGAAACATTTCTTATCAATGTTCAAAACGGTTGTTATGCTTAATATTTTTCTGGAAACCATGATTTTTTTTTTTTAATGAATCACATTTATTTGAATGAAATGTTACTCATTTAAAAGTTTAAATTCCTTTGAAAAAGTCTCCAAACTTTTGAATGGTAGTTGTAGTGTTTTTAGCACATTCTCATTGGTATAGGTCTCTCTGTCCACTCTTTACTCTCAGATCCTGCAGTTCAGCCCTTAATCCAGGAGCTGGGAGGAGAAAAAGTACAGTAAATCGAGTACATAGACCGCTTGTGCTGATGATACTTTGGGCTTTCAAAACACTTGCACAAGCTCAATTTATCAGCCAGGACTTCCTTGCCATATACATGGTACCAAGCACACTTCTAGAAGTATCAGAGCGATAAACGTAGTTTAAGAACTGCTCATTAGCTCAGTATAAAACAATAGATGGAACGTCTCCAACTTGACAGGAAAACAAAGGTGTGTGCGTTTGATTTTTGAGTTTTAGGTGGATATCATTGAGTGTATTGTTCTGAGAAAGGAGAGCAGGATGATGTTATTTGGTGACTGATTATTAATAAAAAAAAAAAGTGCTATTGAGTAAATGTCTCAAAACGTCAGCTTAAAGTATGCACTGTATGAGTTTAGTGGAGTGCAATAACATGCCTGCAGCTTGTAGCTTTCTCTGATTAAAAAAACCCCAAAGAGCTAGAGAATAATAAAATGAACTGAGCATAAACCCTTTGTTCACTATGAGAATATTCTGTTTAATAATAAACTCATAAGTGCATGTCTTCAGGTTAGAAATCCTGATTTTAAATCCAGATCTTATTGTTCAGCTTCCCCTTGGTTTAAAAGGCCTCAAGCCCGTTCAGATATGTGATTTTTTTCTCAAGCCCGTTCAGATATGTGATTTTTTTCTCAAGCCAGTTCAGATATGTGATTTTGTATGATCAGTGACCAGTATGATTTTCATTATTCCCTATTTCGGTTTAATCACAGGTCTAAAGTTTAAGACAAATTATTCTTCTCATAAAATCATTTCTTGTTTTTGTTTCCTGTCTTATTCTCTTAATATATTCTGGTGTTTTACATTAAGATGTTCTTACAGTGCTCAATCAAGCCTTTATTTAATATTTTCCCTACCAGTTTATGAGGCTAGAGGTTTTCTGTCTGTGGAGTCTTTGATTCAGTTTTATTATTTGTTCAGTGCCATTTTTAAATTTCTAATTGTTTTATGCAAAGGCAAGGCCACAACAATATACAGAGATCAGATTTGCCCATAATTCAGATTTGTTGTCTGCCCTGAGAATGTCACATTCACTCCAGATCTGTGCCTCAGATGCTCCTCAAGTGCTCTCTTTAGCTCATAATAATTGAAAGGATGCAGTTTGGATCCAATAGTTCACAATTTATATTTCTCCCTCTTCTGATTCAGAGATTGAGAAATCTGTGTCGATTCCAGTAGTATTTCATATACTGCTCGGACAGGGAGGGAGGATGAACATTAATTATGTCAATGAAAGGTCAGTCAGTTTGTCTCCGCACTCCCACTGACCCACAATTTGCTCTCTGATTTTCTGATCATATTTCATGTTCAAATAGCAAGAGCTAATGAAACTGCAATCAGATATTTGGTTTTATGCAATTCCTGTTCACACACAAGATTCTTGGTTGATATACAGTCATGGACAAAAATGTTGGCACCCTTGGTAAATATAATCAAAGAAGGCTGTGAAAATTAATCTGCATTGTTAATCCTTTTGATCTTTTATTAAAATAATTTTAAAAAGTCTAACCTTTCATTGGATAATAATAATTTAAAATGGGGAGAAATTTCATTATGAAATAAATGTTTTTCTCTAATACACATTGGCAACAATTAACGGCCCCCTTTAATTCAACACTTTTCGAAACCTTCATTTGACAGTTAGAAAGATCCAAACATGGCCCATTATAAGATTTCTGACAGAGTCAGTCACTTTTCCTTTTTTTCAATCTGTTGGTATTTGATCGAATCCATGATGCCATGTATCTAAATAAGATGTCCAGGACCTGCAGCAGAAATATAGGCACACAACATCAAAAATACAACAGTATATTTTATTGTACACATGGGGTACTTTTTATCTCTGTGTTCACCATATCCTTCTTGAGTGATTGCTGCTTAAAAGCTAATTTTTTAGTTTCATCTGACCATAGATTGGAGTTTGTTTTTGGATGAGCTAAGATAATTTTTCTTGAAACCCTCCCAAACAACATGTGGTGATGTAGGTGCTGTTTTTTTTAAGGTTTTCTAAACCTGAGACTCAACTATTTACTGCAGTTCTCCAGCTGTGGTCCTTTCCCCACTTAAACTCTCCTTCTCACCATGCATTAGGACGATATAGACACACGTCCTCTTTCAGGCAGTTTCGTAACATTTTATGTTGATTGGAAATCCTTAATTATTGTCCTGATGGTGGAAATGGAAATTTTCACTGCTCTAGCTCTTTTCTTAAAGCCACTTCACTCGTTTGTGAAGCTCAGTTATCTTTTACTACACATCAGGAATATATACTTTGGTTTTTCTCTTTGTGATTGATGATTAAGGGCATTTGAGCTTTGTTTTCCCTCCTATTTATATTTCTGTGAAACAGGAAGTCATGGCTGGATAATTTCATGTTCATAATCATCCTGGAGTCCGCAAAATTGTGAATATGAATGGGAATATATACTTCAGAAATATTTTACTCAAAATAATTTCTAGGGGTGCCAATAATTGTGTCCAACTTTTATTTGAGAAAAACATTTATTCCAGAATGATATTTCCCCCCATTTTAAATTCTTAATATCCAATGGAAGTTAAGATTTTTGTGATTTTCTTTTAAATAAAAGATCAAAAAGATTAAGAATGCAGATTAATTTGCACAGCCTCCTTTGATCATATTTACCAAGGGTGCCAATATTTTTGCCCATGACTGTATATACACATATCCTGTTAACTGAAATCTGAAATGAAATATAATTATTTAACAAAAAACTTTAATTTAATATAAGATAAAAAGAAAAATGTGTACTGTAAGTTAAAGCACTAAACTTAAAAATAAAAATAAAGCCAGTTACAGTCTTTTAAATGAAATGTTCCCTCCTGGAGGAGTCACCTGCCCAACTCAATCCGAGCAGCTGAGCCCTGTGTTTTCTTTTTATTTATTATATCATTTAAAAAAAAACCTTGCTACGTGTACTGCTTTTAAGCTAACTGAGACTTGTTAGCACTTGTATGTCATTGCTCTTTTGTTGATTTTGATGGCTTCCATTGTGCTTATTTGTAAGTCGCTTTGGATAAAAGCATCTGCTAAATGACTGAATGTAAAAGTAAACCCACTACTGGCTGTGTTTTGTGGTTGTTTTATATATAGGTCAGAGTATAGAATCAAGTAAGTCTCTTCCTGTCAGTCTCTTCCTGTCTGTGTGGGTTTCACTTTGGTACAGTGGAGCAGTTTTAATTCCCTGTTTAGCTCTTCAGTTTTAATCTGAAGTGTTTAGTCATGCTCATGAGTCTATGAACCATATTGATTTAAAATAAATGTTGTTGTTGTTGTTTTTTTTTTTAAACAAAGGCACATTCATCAAACCCGTTAACATATGCTGATGACTAAGTACCTCTTTTCAGACTGCAGCATGTGATTAGACTGCATCTGTTTTACCATCTACTAACAGGCTATTCGGTAAAAAAGTAAAGCCGGTACAGATAGCATACTTTCACACTTCCTGTGTTCATTGTCGTTCAGTGCGCATGCGTTTGAGCACACAAGATAAGATACTTAAATGTGAGCAAATAACAAGTTTTGTGACATAATGTGACCTCATTTAATGTTTAAGATATGATCTCAGTTGAAAGTGAGTTGTTCATTTTGAGGGGACAAAAAGCACAAGCACAACACACTCACAATGTATACATTTTATAAGGCTGCTGCATTGTAAATGAGATATGCAATAAACACGTGCTTTCATTTTGCTAGAGCAGAATGATGCATGATGGGAGGCGTGTGCAGAGGCGCACGTATACGTGTTCCTCCTGGCCAAAGTACATGATAGCAGAAAAACCTGCTATTCCTGTCGGTATACTGTAGTATGTAAACCGTGAACATTATCTAACTGTCCAACAAATAATTGAATGGATCTGTTGAAATGGGATCAAGACCATACTGAAATATGCATCTTTAACTTGTAACACTTGCTCCACAGCTGCATATGAGATATGACCTTGGATTATATTTAATACGATTACAATTATGCTTATAGAAAGAGTGCTCATGCTTGCCAAAAGTTGTGGTAACATTGTTTATTAATTTTGTGCCATTTGATCCAATCATGTAGGTTATGGTGACCTTGAGTTTGTGGATGAATGTCACAGTGTCCGCAGGCAGGAATAGGGGAGGTGGCTGTATTTGAATAAAGGGTCATATTTCACTCATGGGTTGACTCGGGTTAGTGGTTAATATATCAGATTCATACTGCTGTGCCATTTAACGACACATTTCCTCCTGTCGACAGAAATAACTGGCTCCGCGTTTTGGCCCTTTCTTTACATACATGGGTTTATACAGAAAATATCCAGTTGTAAAGAAACCTTTTATGGAAATCGAAAGTAGGTTCAAGTTGCTCTTCAGTGAAGTTAAAGCAACCGAACTAAACTAACTAAAGGATGTAAACGACTGACATTTTTCATAAATGATTCATTCTTTTGTCTCTCGTTAGTGTAAAATGCACTGTTTACATGAGCAAGGTAGAGTTATAATATCATTAATAGAGAAACTGGTTCTAATACTCAGCTGAACTTTTCATTTTCATGGACTATGACAAGTATCACTTCATGACCAAATATTTGATCAAAATGTCTCTAGAGGCATGGCAGTACACAAATGCACAAAAACAAAGAAATTAGTTTACCATCCAAAAGTAAATGTAAATTGGAAATATATCCGGGTTGATTTTGGTAAATAAGGATATATATTTCATTTGTTGGATGAGTAAACTTTTTTTAAAACATGCTGCGTTTCTGTTGCTATGAATATGTTTTTAAGTTGTGGTTTGTTGTTTGCTGCTCTTGAGCTGATGATGACTAATAAGAAACATTGCAAAACAGATTTCCTATAGAGCTTGTTTGTCCTGAATCACTCAGTGGCCTGGTTTGCTGTGTTGTGTGCCCTGTGTAGTGTTCTGATGTTTGTTTTAATCATGTTTTCTATGCTGAACTGAATTAAACATCAGGGTGTGCCACATTCCACTCTCAAGTGGAACATTTAGAGTTCAGACAGGCCTCCCCCTGCTCAACTTTCATCTGTACACGTACACACTGGAAAATGTCCTCATGTTTTCAAGATGTGCGTGCTTGCTCGTGTTAGATGAGGCTGCTCTCTAATGGACAAATGAGGGAAATAAGCACATGGAAATAGATGTTTGAGAAACTGAAAGTTGAGGAAATATTTTTAGTTTTCTAATTTTGCATTTTAAATTGAAATAATATTTTTTTTCCAGTCCAGATGTAAACTTACAACTAATCATTAATTTTTTTATTATTTTTATTTTTAATGTTATTTATTCCTGTGATGGTAAAGCTGAATTTTCAGCAAAATTAGACTCTTTAGTGTCTCATGAACCTTCAGAAATCTTTCTAATATGCTGATTTGAGGCTCAAGAAACATTTCTTATTATCAGTGTTGAAAAGTTTTACTGCAAATACTTGATTCTTATTTTCAGGATGCTTTGATGAATGGAAAGTTCAAAAGAACAGCATTTTAAAATATTAGTACTTTCATTTGTAACATTAGAAATGTCTTTACTGTCATGTTTGATCAATTTAATGCATCTTTACTGAATAAAAGTGTTTA
Source organism: Carassius auratus (assembly GCF_003368295.1). NCBI lineage: Eukaryota > Metazoa > Chordata > Actinopteri > Cypriniformes > Cyprinidae > Carassius > Carassius auratus. The sequence goes on along the minus strand of NC_039255.1, from coordinate 19,087,334 downwards.
TTTCTTCTATTAAAAAAATAATAAACATATTTCCAGATCATAATCAATCTTTAATGAACATTTATTCCATATACTGTACATGATAAACAGCCCATGGCTTTCCAGCGGTACCTTTATCATGCTTTTCTGTTGAGTGTTGCAAGCCATGTGTTTAATGTGTGAATGCACTCAAAGAACTGTGGGTAATATCCAGCTGTTGTGTGGCTGCTGGCCAGATAGTCCTATTCAATGACAGATGTTCTTGTTTGACACTTCCTTTAATGACCTTTTAATAATTGTGTTTTGTGTGTTAGGGAACAAACCTGCTGTGTCCTGTGGTTCTCTAATGAACTTGGGTTCGGAGGGATTTCTCACAGAATAAGCAGCGGTCTGTGAATGTCAGGCTAAAGCTGCTGTTCAGCTTGTCATAATATATGTTTGCTGTATTCCAGAAGCATTGGTTTACCATACAGGGTCAAATTTGACTTGCATTCAGTTAGTGTATAAGGAACCTTTCAAAACATGCATTTTAAGAGAAACCCTTGACAAATCCCAGATCCACTAAGGATGTGGGTAGAGACAACTTTCATCTACTCTCATCTACAGTTATGCCTGTCATTTTCCAAATACCCTGCAGAATCTGTATGTTTGTATTTTAAAACAATGCGAGAGCTCATTCATTTTTAACTGCCCAGATGAGTTATATAACACAGTATTTATTGTCAGTGTATTAGACCACTTCACTCACCATTAGACCTCAAAAGAGCTCAAGAGCAGGCCAATAAGAAACCATTTCAGATTTTGTTCAGTTTAATGCTACACAGCACACAAGCTCTTACAATGATCTTTATAGGAGAGAACATGTGGGCATGTGTAAGTGTGATCTGAATCAAATGGGAATAGTGTTACATAACATGTTTACAATGGCCCTCGCGTGTGCACGTTCAGATCACATGGATTCTGTTAGAGTTGTCTAAGTGGGGGTTGGGTGTGAGCACACGTAACCCTGAAGGGTTAAACTGCGCCAGTCAACACGCATGATGAATAGCTCAATGTTTTGAGTTATGTCTGTTAAATCAATAAGATTAATGACTATTCAACCTGTGCAACTGATGCGTGAAAACAGAACCATTAACAGATGATAGGCAAGAGAAATAAATGACTGTACAGTTACTGTACTGCACATAATTAAGGCATTGAGTCTCCTCTTAGCCAGTTGGTCAGTGGATTTAGAACCAAGGGGTTGTTGTACTTTAATCACCTTTACTTAAACAGACTATTTATCCATTTAGCATTTGCCTCCAGATGCTGACATTTGGAGAGTGTGCTGTTAGACAGAATAACTGATCACAAGTCATGATGCCATCTGGTGGTCACTGTAAATACAAACAAGATTCATTTCTATGTAGTATAATAGTAGGATACAGTAATATGCAGCAGCAGTATGTGCCTGTGTGCTTTATTACAAAAACTTTAATGAGGTCCCTGCTATATAACATTTTAATTAATCCAATTCTTATATAAATTTAAATGAGTAAAAAGGGGGCCGTAAAAGCATTTATAATATAACAAAACGTGACACTAAAGACTGGAGTAATTATTCTGAAAATACAGCTTTGCCATCACAGGAATATATAATAAAAAAAATGTAATAACATTTCACAATATTAGTTTTAACTGCATTTTTTTTATTATTATTAAATCAGTGCAGCCTTGGTGAGCTCAAGAGACTTCTCTCAAAAAATCTTACCACGACCACAAACGTATGAACAGCAGATATGTACATTAAATGAAAAATGAAATTCAGCGTGTTTTGGTTTGTCTTTCTTCTGCTTTAATGACGGCAACATTTAAGCATCAGCTGAACTTTTCTTCATTTCCTGATGTTCAGTGCAGAATCAGTGTTTTGGACACGACAGTGCTTGTGTTTGTGTGTATTTCTGCATCTGTCACTCTTCCCCAGGGACCGTGATGTCCTTGCTGTCATGGGGTCATGAGCATGTGTTGACTGTTCTCTTCTGTCCCTCGTATGCTGCAAACATGTCGGTCGAATCGGAAGCAGACAGATGCATTTTCTACTCCAGGGCAATTAACATTATGTTCTGATATTTGTATTAGGTTATAAATTACATTTACTTGAAATTAAGACAGCTGACAGATATGTGATTGTTGAATCACAGCTCCATGAGTTTAGGCAGATATATTTAGCTAACGAAGTGTGCCGTGGTATTTTCTGTGCTCCGTATCTCAGGCAAACCCCATTCCTTTTTTAAACACCTATTTTGTGAGCACAGTGAGGGGTTGCCATGGAAACAGGTTGAAAGCTCCCAGGCCATAATTAATACCTTGCCACAAACATAAGTTATTTCCAGATCACCGTCTTTTATTTAAAAATCCAACCACTCTGCTGAACAAAGCATCCCCACAGCAGTTTGAACGTAATGTGCTCTTTTTTTTTTTATCATAATCAGACAATATACTGTACACAGATATCATTGAACATCATAAATAGCAGACTAGCACATTTAGACAATCTCACAGATCACCACAAAAACACATTCGTCCAGACAGATGGTCAGATTAGGAAAACCAAAGCTTTTTTTAGTTAAAGTGATTAAAAAGATAATAGAAGTTAAAAACAACTTTGGTATAAATAAAGATGGACATTCTTCATTACATTCTCAATCTTGCGAGCAGAGTAATGGGTTTTATGGTGTTTGTACCCTGTGTAATGTCAGTCATATCGCTACTAATAAAGACTGTAATTGCCATAAACAAAATCAAAAAAGACTGGTGCAATGCTCGCTCATTACATTAAAGCAGGACGAGAGCCTGAACTTGGAGTCAAATATCTGTTTTGAAAGCTCATCCTGTAATACAATCAAGGTAATATTAATTCACCACATTCAAGAGAATCTATAATATTCCTAGAGGACTCATTGACCTATAAAGTGCCATAATCTGCTATCAAGCGCCATTCAACAGTCAGAATGGATTTGATTTGTGATTGTAGCCATGGAGATAGTTTTGCAGATATCAGGGTGACTCAGCTGTGACCGAGCAATCGTCAGACGGAGATCTGTGGAGAGACGAGGGAGTCTGGAGGGAGATTTACACTACACATAACACTGTAAAACTAAAATAGAACTCTGTGCCATGTTTAATAGCCATATCAAACTAATCTAATGCTCCAGATGTGGTGTGGATCAGTCGAAAAACACAAAAGGAGCTGGTCATTTTCTGTCAGGTCATGATATGTTAGGGTTAAATAACCCTACAACAGAACACAATGTAGTATATTATTAAAAATAGGTAAAACACCTGTAAAACAGATCAATATGGACCAATTCAGTTATTACTATTTTTCGATATTTTCTTCAAAGTTTTGGGTGTGAAAACTACATTCAAATGTGGCTGCGACTAGACTGAGTGTGAAGCAAAAGCGAGTGAAAATAGTGTTAGATACAGTTTGCTCGAAGTATGAATAGCAACAAATAGTATCTCGTTTACACTAAGTTGTGAAGTTAGTCACAAGAAGGTTAAATGGACATAAAAATGCAAGGTAGAGAAGAACTACACATTAAATATGTAAGCAGTGCAGGCCATTACAACCTAAGTTATAGTTTGTAATAATAATAACCTTTGCAAACACTCCTTTAAACTTTTAAAATTAAAAGAATCTCCTAAATGATCATATTGAATGTAAACAGAAATTCAATTGTGATGGTTGACAGCATTTTGTGGCTGTGAAGAAGAAACGCACATGGCAACTGTTTAAACCTGTTTGTTGTTATTAGCTATTGTTGGGAGACTAGAAACGTTAACAGCTGGGAAATTTGAGTTATCCTGCGTCTACAGAAATCCAGTTTTTGAGACCAATTTTTTGGGGAGTCTACATTTGCATTTTTGAAGAGGCTGTGTTATGTTCATGGTTCGGCTTTGCATTTTGCCCAATTTTGTTTTCCTTCTAGCGGCTTTTGTAAATCAAGGATAAATCTTGTGTGTGAGCATCCCCTCATCGCTGCGAGTTCATCAAAATCTCTGGCGACCTCAAGGCAGAGAACTGCAGTGGAAAGACAACATGCAAATGAGATACATTCCTGTCATTTTCTAGCACAATCTATTGTGTATAATTAGCAGTTCCACTGCATTAACAAATAGCTACATCACACTGATCTAATGAAGAGAGTCAATGCGCAAAATTGACCTGCAGTGTGTATGCAGCCTATGCATGTTCTGCAGGAAAAATCTGGTTACGCAGAACTGAGATCTCACATCTTTGCCATCTCTCTGTGGGTTTAGAAGAGCCAACACCTAGTAGTGCAAGACTGTTTTAAAGTGCTTCTGGAGTGTGTATTTCACCTTGACTGATGGAGGATCTTCCTCAGATGAACCGCCAGCTCTGCCCACCGCAGGGACTCTGCCAGACAATGACGGAGTCTGGATTCATCTGTTCTGACTACAACCTATTGCTTTTTCCTTTTTTCTGCAGCTCCTTTCTTTCTCGGGCACTACTTATGACTTCTAGCCCCTGTGTGGTTATTATCATTTTTTTTTAAAAGCCCTTCGATAAGAGTGTCTGTGTTTAATCCAAGCACAATGTGATTTCTTTGATGATAACTGTGATGTTGCTTCAGGACTGCTGACAGTACATTTATCTGGACGTGCTCTTATGTGGAGCAGGACAGAGGGTAGTGTCCACAGAGTAAGTGGGACACGACTGAAACAGATAGCTAACAGAGTCAACGATCTCGTTCAGAACAAACCATTGTAACCTAAAGAGAGCTCAAATGAGCAGAGAGAGAATCAACAGCGCAGTATTATACAGATCACACGATATATTATTTCCCAAAATGAGGCTCATCGTTTGGCGTACAGGAGGTGGGGAAAGTGTACAACCAGCACCTGGCCTCAGTGATCAATATTTAATCAGTGGAACTGGATATTCCTGCTGTTTTAACCACAGACAAACTACTCCTACAACCTTTTCTCAACCGTCTCTGAGGGGTTTTAATAGACTATTTCACACTGCAAGCTCAAGTGCCCAATTCATTTTTCAAATCCAGCATGATTTTTTTTTTTTGTAAAGTTGTTTACATGACTTAATTGAATGTAGTTTATATCATACACTGCTCTAAACAGGCAATGCACAAAAGTTGTATTAAAAAACACTGATTCATTCAAGAATTGAAAAGGGATGATCTTTAGAAGGGAGTAATTGAATCATTCACTCGAGCAATTCATTCTGAAACGACTGAACCTGACATGTTTACAGCCTACATAATACAATGTAACATGATATTTTTATTGTATTTAATTAGAATATTTAACTTATATTGTCACATTTTTTTTATCATTACTTGTTATAGATCAATATATACTATATATGCCTGCTGGGAATCCCTAATGTTACTTCCATAAGTCTACAAACAATTAGATAATCAATGCATAATACCCATCAAAATATTTCAAATATTTTGGACAATCAAAAATAAAATAAATAAATAAATTGAATTACAACATTAGTTTTGAAGCAAAAACGTATTTGAATATCAGGTGGTGGATATTTCTTTGCATATATATTTATATATTGAAGTAATGAAATATGCTTCAAGAAAAAAGCATATCCCATCCATTAACCATATAGTTCACAGTAACAAGTTATCATTCAAATTAATTCCTCTATGGAGAAAATGAATATGATTTTTTTACATCCAGAACTCCACTGTTGCATTTATTATCATACATTGGCCATTGGCTGTTCTGCTCTCTAGATAACTATTCATTATCAGCCAATAAAACCTCCACAGTAGTGCCGAATTATAGTTACAGTTCAAACAAAGCCACAGTGTTTGAGAGTAAACAGTGAAGAAACAGAATAAGTAAATATACTTTTGCATCTTTATGTGTACTATTTTATAGAGTGTAATTCATACCAGTGTCTGATTCAAACCAAGGGTAAATCCAATGTGCAAATATGATGAAAACCCTTTTGTTCACAACAAAAGTCACTTGTGGGACTCATTTTGTCTAATTTATTCCCACATATGAAAGTGAACCAAATATAAACGTCATGCGGTCATCCCAAAACCCCCAGATCTATCATGTGTAACACACAGACACATATTGGGTCACATTGTTCTGTGTGAAGGTAGTGAATGAATGGGTCTGCTCAAATGAAAATGTACTATGCCCCGGTCTACTTTGATCAGTCTCACCACCAAAATAGCATGCACCACTTTTTCTTTTTTTTCTTTTTTAATGATCACAGACACACACTCTTTCAGTCTCTGCTCGATTCCCTAGTTGCCTGCACAGGCACCTTTGCCTAACAGCAAAAAAAAAAAAAAATTGCAGAAGACAAGAAACTAGTTTCTATTTTTTGTCCTCCATATTGATAGTAAACAGAAATGTCTCCAAAGACAATATCTCATTGCAATTGTGGTCACAAGTCCTCTATGAAATCTGACAAAACCGCAGGAAGGGTTAGAAATCTGATTGATTTTTGTACAGTGTAAACAATGTCAACTTGGTGACACTAATGGTGCAGAAATGACACTTCACCTTTAAACTGATTATTCTCTCTCATCTATCGTAAGATAACGTTTTTTTTAACATAAACTGGGACATATATGAAGAAGGTGCCAGAAAATGATCAAATATTGTTCCACTGGGCCAGTTGTTGTTTATATTCGGCTAATAATTGTATCGAGGAGAGCTCAGGCTCTGACAGTGCCACTTAGAGAAGAGATTAAACTTATGACACAGCTTGAAATGCCTTTTCCATTATGTGTGACTAACAGGAAATGGCCCATTGCTCAACTGTTGTGGTCATAACGGGATCATCCGCGCCTATACTTGCCTTAACTGGATAGGAATGAAGGGGTGATGTACACGCACCATGACAAAGCCTGAAATGTGCTCCACACAGGCATGTTGGGAAAAGCAGGAAGCAGATTTTGGCAGCAGACACCAATCACACAAGCACAGACTCAACTAAAAAGATCGTCATGGGTCATTGTCCTGAAAACAAATGATTCATGTGGATTAGAAACAGCATTTCCTTCTTGCAGAAGAAAGGCAGTTTTCAGGGACCAGTCATGGGCCAATAAAAGCAGCAGGTGCAGTGCATCATGGGTAACAGTCTAACTGCCCACAGCAATACACAAAGTCTTTTATAGACAAATTAAGGATTCCGCCTGTGGACTGTATCCTCAGCACGACCGTGTCCTCACATGTTGCACAAGAGACAAAAAAGCTTTTCCTTATTCTCAGTCTCTTTTATTGGCCTCTCAGTACTCCCACTCATCTGTCTTCATATCCAGGTAATTAAGAATATTCTGGGCGTATTTAACAGCTTGCTTACGGGCAATTTTGGTCCCCTGGTCGCCCTGAGGGTCCACAGCATCAAGAGCCAGTAGTTGTTTGGTCAGTAGCTCTTCCAATACCATGTAGCTCTTGTCTGCCCTCTTGCCGTCAAAGCCCAAAACCTGAGCCTGCAGGTCGCACAGGCTGGCTAAGACACGCCACACAGACGCATGAGACGGAGGCTCGTCTGCTCCGGGGTTACGCCGTCCGAGGGCTTCCCAGAGGTCTAGGAAGGTGATGAGAGCCTGAACTTCCAGCACGGCCCTGCGCCGTGCCTCACGAATGCAGGGATTTCGCCCCGTGTCCACCTGATCTAGGTGCATGAGGAGAGCTTGCAGCTCCGTCCCCTGTCCTGAAGCACCGTACCGGAGCACCTCCTCCCGTAGCTCAGAGACACGGCCCCTGATCGCCTCGATTTCACGGATCGAGTCATTCTGCGCTAGATCATACCTGGAGGTACAATGAATTCAGTAATATAGGTTAAAAATAGAAAAAGTGACGAATAACCCATTACAAATAGCTCTTGATCACATACAAGTGATGTTATATATATATATATATATATATATATATATATAAAAATCACAATTTGTTTTTATATTGTAAAACAAATGTTACAAAAGATTTCTATTTTAAATAAATGCTTTACAAAAATAACAATAACAATGTATCAGTTTCCTCAAAAATATTAAGCAGCAATTGTTTTTAACATTCATAACAAAAATTATTTGATGCAATGTTTCTTAATCATTGATGTTCAAGAAACATTTTCATTATGTTGAAATTATCTTGCAGCTTAATATTTTTTGTGGAAACAATGATACCCCAGACTTTTGAACGATAATGCATGTAAAATTGTAATACTTTTAATAAATAGAAATTAATATTTTCTCGTTTCTAGACTTCTGAAGGATCACTGAAGACTTGAGTTATGATGCTCAAAATTCAGCTTTGCATCACAGAAATAAAAGGACATTTAAAAAAATATTAAATTAAAAAACTTAAATTGCAATAATATTTCACCATATTACAGTTTTTACAAATCAAATAAATACCGCCTTAGTAAGCATAAGTGAATTAATTTCCGAAAAAAAAAAAAAAAATGAATTATTCAAAACTTTTGTATATGTACAATTTCATCTTTTAAAGGTCCTATTACATGAAAATTTCACTTTCTGAGGTTTTTTAACATTAATATGAGTTCCCCTAGCCTGTATATGCTCACCAAGTTTATATAAATTTGAATCTGTGTAAATCGAGATTTTGCTATCTTTCTCTGCCTTTGAGAAAATGGAAGCTCAAACGGGCTGATCTTGAATCTCCTCGTTGTGATGTTGTAACGAGAATTGTTACCTCCCAGGTGTTTCAAACAAACTTTTATGATATGGATTCGACAGCACTGGCACAAACTCACAAAGTGAGTAACAGTGTTCATTAATGCCTGATCTGTGATCAGTGATTTCTGATGTGTAGCTAATCATTCAAGTTCACACAGACTTTCTTTCTAAATCGTTTAATACTGTTTATGCATCAGTGAATCAAGACAGTGACTAAACAATCAACTTCACGTTGTTTCTCTTAGTAGCATGAAACAAATCTGTTATTTAAATTGTGATTTGACTTCAGAGAGCGATCAAAGAAGGCTCGCTTTTACACATCGCGAGTATATCTGCACACTTGCCCAAACTGCCGTTACAATGAATGACGCTGTTATGCTGCACAACAGAGCTTTTACTGTATTCATGTGTTTGCTGTTAGCTGTGGTGAAAGCATTTTGTGAGATAACGTGTTGCAATAATGACGAGATCACTGCATCCACACGATAAACAGACTCTGTCTACTCAATGCTCATCACTGCAGCCTTTCATGTGATGGGAAAAGATCGAAAAAATAATTATATAATCAACACTTCCACGATTCGTTAATCTCGACAGCTGTAATAGGAATATATATATATATATATATATATATATATATATATATATATATATATATATTTGAGAGGGGTTTCACATGTAATAAGCATTTCGAATGCAAAGATGTCAGCCAATCACAACAGTTGTGGTTTACTCGGAGTCTCACAGCAGACACGCCCCTTCAAACAGAGCATTCAAGCCAGAGGGCTAATGTCAGGATATAAAAATGCTTTTTATTTCTAAATTTTAAATGTAAAAATCATACTAACAATATAAATACACCTAAGGAAACATTAAAAAGCATTTAAAGAAAAGGAAATAATCCATGTCATGGGACCTTTAACAAGAAAAATAAAATTTGAATTTATATTTTAAAATTGCAACTTTAAATAAGACAAACTGAATGCTGCACACAGACACACACACAAAAAATTGCATTTCACTGGATAACTACATATTGTAGTGATGTGTGTGGGTGTGTGTATTTGGTGTCACCTGCGTGTTTCTTCTCCTTCTCCCTCCAGGTCAAGATGTTTTAGAAGACCATTGATCTCCTCCACCACTTGTTTTCTGTAGTTCCTCACTGCAGCATCACTAGACACATCCAGGGCGTCCAGTTCAACCAGCAGCTCAGTAAGGATCCTCGCCAGGTGGGCACAGCTATCACGCCCGCTCAGACCCATCAGCAGAGCCACCTCCTGACACCGGGCTCCACTCACCTACACAACAGGAGTTTTCTTTAATTTACTGCCAACACGGTTTAAGATGTTTCATAGATGAAATCAGACAATTCTTTCAGAAATTAGTAAAGAAGTCTTTTATGCTCACCAAGTCTCGATTACATTAAAAATACAGTAAAATTGAGAAGAATTATTACCATTTAAAATAACTGAATACATTTAAAAATGTAATGTATTCCTGTGATGGTAAAGCTGAATTTTCAGCAGCATTACTCCAGTCTTATATGTCTTCAGATCTTACTCACCCCAAACGTTTGAACAGTAGTATACATTTTGATTTTATTTTCTTAACTTATGTTAACACTTATAACATTTAATAGCCATTTTCTACTCTCTCTCTGACCGTTAAAATTAGGTGCTGTACCATCACATCAAATAAGTAACAGTGATTTGCTGGTAATGATTCGGGTTTGTGACTTCTCATAATATATATATATTTTTTTGCAATAGCACGCACCTGGGCCATGACTTGATTAATACGCTGCACAGCCTCGTGTGTGTCATCTGACAATGGCAGCGCCAATGTATGAGTGCGTACACGACCCTCCAGTATTTCCTGTACTGCACAGACCCTTGTCAATGCTCTGTAACGGGCCTTTCGGAGAGGAACGCTCCCTCCCGTCTTAACCTGAGCCAGCCGCATGGCCACGTCCTGCACAGCCTCCACCAGCTCCTCACTGATCTCAAAGGCATCTTGAGCCTGGCCCTGTCGGAACGGCCCTACGACCCCTTCATTCAGCAAGCACTGCGCCTCCTGGGTCAGTTCCTCAATGGCCAGCCGGGACGGATGCGTGGCATTACCCTCCAGGTAGCGAAGCAGACCCTCCACCTCTCCTGCCGCACACTTCCGAGCCTGCTGAAGCTCCGGCCGGCCCTCCGTCTCCACCTGGGTTGGGAAACAGTCGTGGTTAAGAAGAATGAACTAAGTGTGACTTCTCTTGAAGCAAAAGGTTTGTTTGGAGTTGATGGCGGGTCCTGACCTGATCGACCTCCAGCAGCAATCGGGTCAGCTCTCGCTCCAGTCGTTTGTACTCTCTGTCGCTCTGCAGGCCGCTGTAAGAGCACACCTGTGGGCCCAGGGTGGCAATCTCCCTTTGCACCTCGTCTAGCCGTAACAGGGCTGGGTGCTGCCCGGGGTAGGGGCCCTGGGGACGTGAATAACCTGGGAAGGGTCCTGGCATCTGCTGAGTTTGTGGCTGTTGACTGCCATGACCCATCGTCCTCTTCCCACCATCAAAGGGTTTCCTAAACAGGCTGAAAGAGAAAGAGAGGTGAGCTAATCAGGATGTGGAAATAGTGAGAGGAAGATGTTGGGACATGGTGTCAATACACTGGATGAAAAGTCAAATAGAAGGTTTTATTTTTATGGGTAAACATTTATGGGTAGCTGACATGGAATACTTTGCAGTTAAGATCAATTAATGCAGAATAAAATGATGAATTACCGAACCCAAAAGTTTACATAGAAAAAAAAAATACAATAAATGAAGGAATAAATAAATATAATTATCACAGGCACATAGTGGCCTCAAAATGAATTTGGAGATGTTGTTAAGATGATATTTTGAAGAATGTGGATAACTAGAGCCCCTTATGGCAAATAAAAGTTATTTAGCAACTAATCAATGACTAAATTAGTTGACAACTATTTTAATAATCGATTTTAATAGATTAAATCGATTAGTTGTTTCAGCCCTAGTCAGAAAGCTCTTGAATTTTATCAAAATTATTTAATTTGTGTTCTGAAGACGAACAAAGGTCTTATGGGTTTGGAAAGACATGAGTGTGAGTATTAATGATAGAGAGAACTATTTATTTAAATTAACCACATTCTTCAAAATATCTAAGCAAGTAAGTCATACAGGTTGGGAATGACATGAGGGTGAGTAAATAATGACAATTTTCATTTTTGGGTGAAATATCCATTTAAGAAAAAATTTAATGCATGAATTTCATTGCATCAAATAAAAATAAAACACTGAACCAAAAGACATCAGAAAAACATACGGTGACAAACAAAGGTTTCTTTTTTCAAATTACTTTAGTGTGTAATTTTTAGTGGATGCCTAACCCAGGTAAACATCCATGATGAAAAATACAGGAGAGGTTTTGTATACAGCGGTGATGAATAACGTTTATTCAGCCAGATGCGTCCAATACACCCATCATTAACAAAACAGTAACCGAATTATGCATGCCAGAGCAGGAAATGGGAACTGTCTGAATGCATGACATGATCACTAAAACAAACCTCCATTTATTAGGGTGGCAAACTTTGTGAACAAAAAGTTTCTGAAAACCAGAAGGTTCTTATAACTTATAACTTAATCTGTCCATCTGAAATGCAACCATCCATTGGTCCATGCGTACCAACTCTGGCTTTCTGTAATGAATCCATTCATCTGATTTTGACAACAACAGTCAGGTTATGAGTGACAACCCAACTTACTGGAGGGTCTAGAAAAATGTACTTCATACCTGCCAGAGTCATAACACCATGGGTCCAACTCATTTCCACAAAAAGATAGTAATCGTGGCTAGCACACGTTATAAAAAAGTGCATCAACCCAAATGCTCCAACAAACCCAAACTGCAGACCATGTTTAAAGAAATTCACTTAGTGTCCTTAAGTTCAGATGCCCTTCAAAAACACAGTCCATTCAGTGCGGTCTTACCTCTGCAGATTCAAGGTCCCAGACAATATTTTATTGGCAGCAGCCTGCCCTGCTATTCCCCAGGGAAGAGTCTATGATGTCACAGACGGATCATATTCGTGGTCCTTAAAGAGACAGGGTCCTTTAGGGCTCACACCATAGGGCTCACCAAATAAATTTGATAACAGACATGGAAGAGATTGCAGGAGGCTTACTATTGAGAACTTGCATTTAAATTAATGGTAAATGCATTCTGATACATGTAACTAAAAGATCATGGAGCAGGAAGTTAAAGATACAATAACAGCATGTGTGTAATTTATTATTATTGCACTATATAAAAATGCAGTTCTTTTGATCAACATTAGATGCACATTTCCCAAGGGAAGGCAGCAAAAGAATAGGGTTAAAGTATAGGTAAATGTACATTTTAGGCTTTGGATCTGCACCAGAGCCGCTTTGCTGTTGTCATTATTTTCAACACATCTCGGTTTATGTCAACTGCACACATGAATCAACACAGTCAATGTGACATGTCTTTATGCAGTGGAGATGAAACCAATCTAATATGTAAATAAATGCAATCATGAAGACAAATTGCAATTTGAATCCAAACTGCAATGGCACCTGAGTTACATTTATATTGATTTATATCAGTGTACATCAATGGGGGACGTAAACCTCAGCAGTACAATTTATACAATATTACAGCTGTACACACATTACAAACTGAGGCATAAGTCAAATTATTTTCTGTGGTAATCGAGAGTATGTCACATACATGCTGGTGAAAGAGATTAAACTGCATTTAATCCTGAACATAACTTTAATGCACACTACATTTACAACGGTGCAGTGAGAATGCGGTTCTTAAATAGGCCTGCCTCAGGATCTGTGATATCAAGCTTGTTCTATATAGCTTTTTTTTCCCTCCAAAAGTACGCCTTGGGTGCTTTATCCTTTTATATAACCAGGTAAACAGCCAGGACGTAGTCAAGAAAAAAACTCACGGCAGTATAAATAAATATGATTACAGTAGCCATATACAAGTAAAAATAAGCACCATACTTAGGCCAATCTCACAGAAAAGCATCATCTGCTCCAATCTAACAAAACCAGTTCCACATTACTGTCAAGTTCAAAAATATCAAAGACAAACTCCTTGAATACTCCCAAGAAACCCCCAGGTTCAGGAGAACTTATGAACAGTTCATCTGGCTTGCAGAAGTCCTGGTTCTCACAGTTGAGCAAAACTACAACGTTAATGTGACGTCATGCTGTGATTGTAGGAAGAGAGGGTCAGATAAAGAGGAGTCAGAATATCATCTGTCCAGATTCTCCACCTGCTACCCAGCTTCCGGTCGCCCCAACTCGATCCAGTAATTAAGCCACAGAAGATCTCTTATTATAGGTTGCAACTTCTTGCAAGTAAATATGGGCACAAACACTTTGGACTATGAGGAGACATAGAGCCAACGTGCCATCCATCAATGGGAACTGCCATATAAATCACTGCTTCTCTCACCATTCATGGCATTGTGCCACATCAGAGTCAAATAATTCTCTTCTAAACCTCAAATTCACATGGCCTGGCTGGGACAATATTTATATGGATGGTCCCCACTTTTTGAGCCAAATGAGTAAGCACTATTTCCTAATTATTCTTTTTTTGCCTTCTGTATCCCCAAGAACACTGTCAATAAGCCTCAAGAACCACTTCACGGACTACAAAACAAACACCTTATGTCACCAACACATTATTTAACACCGATGGAAATCGGCTTGTGAAGGATAGACTCATCCTCCAGGATCATGTCATATTCACAACTTTCAAAACTGTTTTATGAAGCTTTTGATAACAAAAAGGTTGAAAGTTTGAGGTTGATAGGAAACTTAGTCAGCTGAACAATCTGTATGTTGTTAAGCAACTGTACTTCTATTCTTGTTTGCCTTATTTTAAAATAATAATAGAAGGAAAAAAGTCACAGTATCTCTGTACATGGAGGCTGAATCCAATGTCTCATCGTCATCATCAATATAATCCTAAAGCAGGCCTAGTTTCATATTTTTTAAACGCTACTATTAAATTGATGGTTGCCAGAAATTCACATCAGAAATATTGTCACAGCCATCAGGATAATGTATACGTACTGATTTTCTCACGTGTGTTTTACCCATATTTTGACTTAATCATTGAGCTGTTTTAAAATGAAAGAAATGTCCGTTAATTTAATGGACAATGTCCTGGTAGAACAAGACCGTTATCTTTATTAAACTAAAAATGAGCAAAGTTCTGCTCTATTACAGTTAATTCAAACTTCAGCATCAGCACTAACAGGGAAGGAGTCGAGATTCTGGAACGGTCCACAGCAGCTCTGATGCTGATGGCAGAGAAAACTGTCTTCTGGAGGATGAATGCAACACACGTCTCTTCATCATCATCATCATCATCATCATCTGTGCCTTCATGAAGAGTCTCACATCTGAACCCTGATAAACGAACAAGGAACATATAATGCCCCCCCGAATGTTTTTTTCAGTGGCTGAACCTTAAATTACAACACTTGCTCGTCCCCCAGTACTGAATATGTGGCTACCTCCGTGACATTAACTATAAAATCAATGAGGCAGACTTAGAATATAACACAAACCTGAACATGCCTCACCAAGACAGATGCTCCCTGCAATCTGACAGCTCTGTGCCTGGATTAACATGAATGAAACCATCGTAGAAGGACATTTTTATTGCTTCTTAACACCAGCCAACCCTATCCGACACAATCTATCTCAGCACCTCCTCCTAAGATGCGCAGCACATTTCTCACCTTTTCAACGCGCCGAGGATGTTCGCGCACATGTCTGGCGGGCTCCGTTTCCATCAGACACGCTACTGAAATGTTTTGCGCGGTGCAACACTCCTGTAATGTCTGGATCGTGGACGTGCAGTGGCACTGACAGGGAGTGAGACTGGCGTTTAGAGCAGCAGCATCACATCGGTATGGACTGCATTCGTGCCCCTCCCTTTCCCTCCCACTATAAGCGCTAGTGATTCATCTCAGTGACTCTTTTGAATCAGTTCACTCAGTGACTCTTCATGCAGTGACATCGTTGCGTCGATAGGTGGCGACAAGTGAATGTGATTTTGTTATGATTGTGCCGCTTACTCATAGAAAACATCACCTGCAAGGCATACACACCTTGTTAATGAAAACTACTCGGACACACTGTAAACATTTCATACAAGAATTTTTAATTGTACAGACCTTGTTCTGTCTTTTTACTGTCTTTAGAAAATATTTGATGACGGTGTTTTGTTTTCATCTTCCCTCAATGTAATATAGGGTTATTAAAATCTTGCACTGCAGAGTTTAGCTCCAACCCTGAGTGGTTAAAAAGTTATTAACGTTTGAATGTTGAAATTTTGGACTGCTGGTGGCGCTATAGAGTTGGGCCTAGAGACCCCAAAGTTGGTCAGATCATTAATAATGACCATCTCTACAAGTGTGCCAAATTTAATCATTTTCCCATGTTCTCTTCATAGGGCTGCCATAGACTCCCATTGGAGAGGACGAAAAAGTAGAATAATAATAATAAAGAAACAACCAGATACAATAGGGGCTACAGCACTTTGGGATTGGCCCCTAAATATGAAAATGTGTATTAGTAAAAATACCATTTTATGTAGATCCCCCAAAACTGACATCAATTGCTTCGACATACATCTGATTTCTGATTGGACATTGCATTCATAAACTCAACAGAATCGTGTGGGATTGGTTATAATGCACAACGCCGTATAAAATGTGTAAATAGAAATGTGATGCAACATTAACAGATCCAAATTTATAGCTGTGCCATGGATTCAGTTGTCTTATAGAATTAAAAAGACTATTAAAATTTAATCATTATATTTATTGTACCAGAAATATATGAATCTCTATAATGACATATATTTATTCTAACTTCTTGAGCTCTTTAAAGGCAGGTAGATTCCGACTGGCTATCAGTGTTTTTTGTTTGTTTGTTTGTTTGTTTCTGTTCATCAGCCGAAAAAAAAAACCCCTCAAAATATGATTTTAATAATATCTTTCCTCTGTTATCCTCATAACGTGTGGACTTTATTGATATCGCTCTTAATGTAAATGGGCTGTAAGAGTATAATGGTAGCATGTAAAGATATAGATATATAAAGATATGATACAGATAGGCCTATAAAAGATATACACACATAAGATATTTAAAGACATTTCCAGTCTGCTACGATGCTGGTAAATCTAACCATTTAAATATCAAGCTACAGTCAGTGTCTGAAGTTCAGAAAGCAGTCAAAAGGGAGAGACTTCGGTAAATGAACTATACCAATTAATTGTATGGAGGTTAACAAGAATGACTCGTTCACTTAAAAGACTCGTTCAAACACAGCGACTCGTTCACGCACGAAGTCCCACTCTGGGGAGACCATTCTTCACATCAGGAGGGATCCCTCACACTGTAAGGTTTTTAACATGACCACATTTACCCGCTCAGTGAATAACCCCGTCTCTCCGGCACCCGGGGCGTGTGTTATCGGTGCAGCACGGGGTGCACTGCCTCACCTCTCTCCATCGTTTGGATAAACAAATAAAGGCGATTAAGTCAAACGCGAACTCCCTTCCACAACACTAAGTGGTTTCATCTTTTCTGTGCGACGACGTCAACGAATCTGCTGTAAACGTAACATCAGAGCTGCGTGAAACCGATCAAAACAACACAAACGACGTGAAATGATCCGCCTGCTCCTGCTGTCCCGTCCGTTTAAATCACGCAAACACACGGGTCATCTCTCGTTAAGAGCTCAGCAGTGCGAGGTGAGGGTGTGCGTGAATGAACAACATTGTTATACGAGTATTTTTCTTATTAAGCAGGAGTTATATCAGGCTGTCCATCCTACCTGCACATCCAGCGGACAGCCATCTGTGTGTTTTGTTTACAGATTAAAACAACGCCATTGTGTTTACACCATACACCCACCGATTGTACATGTCTAATGACGGAAACCAGCTGGCCAAGCGAAAACCACCGATGGGTTTGAATTCATTAAACACCAATAACACCTGTCCAAAAATGTAAGATGTTTGGTATCTCTGTGCGGCCTGAAGGATATTACATTACATTCAGTCATTTAGCAGACGCTTTTATCCAAAGCGACTTACAAAATGAGTACAATGGAAGCAATCAAAATCAACAAAAGAGCAATAGTGTTTACAAGTCTCAGTTAGCTTAAATGCACTACACGTAGCAAGGGCTTTTAAACAATATAATAAATAAAAATAAAACAGGTAGAATAGAAAAAGAACAGAGCAAGCTAGTGTTAGGTCTTTTTTTATATATATAATTTTATAATAAATGTAAAGAAAATAGAACCAAAAAGATTAGAAAGGTAGTAAGATTTTTAAATGTTTTTTTTTTTAAGAAACCTCTTATGCTCACTAAGTCTTAATTTATTTGCCCAAAATACATTAAAGCAGCAATATTATTGCAATTTTACAAAGTATTTAATTTATTCCTGTGATGGCAAAGCTGTATTTTCAGCATCATTACCCCAGTCTTCAGTGACAGTGTCACATGATCCCTCAGAAATCATTCTCATTTGATGATTTGCTGTGAGTATGATATATTGTTTTACAGTGATGATACGTCACAGTGATACATTGAAGGCATAGTCACAAAAACGTTTCGTAACTCATGGTATGTTTTGGTCGTCCAGTTTTATTAAATCACAAGTACATTTTGTTATCTAAATATAATTTACTTAAAACTCAATGCACTCGTTACAGGACGCGATTTGTTACGTTTATTATTATTATTATTATTTTCTCAGTAAGCAATAATATATATCCGAGGTGAAGGACTTTTGTTTTAAATTTATTCACCATGTTAAAAAATTCCTGAAGGGTCACGCTGTAACGGAGCCCAATGGAAAAAGTGTACTTACAAGTACAAATACAAGATATAAATAATATATTTAGTCAAGGTCAATGGCTCCTCAAAAGATGAATGTAAAAAAGGCTGTTGTTTAATAAGTAGGTCCCTGTGCTGTCGTGGTCATGTCAAGCGAGCAGAGAGTTGTCGTTCAGCAACTGTTTTCAGATTAACAGCAATGCAACTGTTAACTACACATCTATCACTTACATGCACAATGGCATGCATTATATATATATATATATATATATATATATATATATATATATATATATATATATATATATATACATACATACATACATACATACATACATACATACATATATATATATATATATATATATATATATATATATATATATATATATATACATACCCCAATTAAATGTAATTATTAATGCTTTTAATTTAGAAATGCACATATTTGCCTAAATTTTCATTTCAGTTTCTTAATGATTATGGAAATTTAATAATTTATATAAATTAGAAAAAGTCTAATTCAGTCTAATTGCAACCAGATTTATAGTTTTGTTTTTGAAAATTTCTTATGCTGCATTGTTTGAATCTTTTCATTGCAGAGGACTAGATTCAGTCCAAAAGCAACATCAGAATCTGACTGGATTGGTCAAGCCTGTCAAACCTGAGGCCGGTCATATACCACATCCCAGAGAAAGAGACACCCCTGGAAAGGAATTTGAGGCGTCTGAGACAGGAGACTGAAGACTGGAGCCACAAGCTCTGGACTAACCAGAACTTCACAATTAGCAAGGTGTGAACCACAGTTGTATGGTGCTAGTTTAAAAACAACACAGTTTGATGCAGGAAACACATTTAACAGGTTGAGAAATCCTCCATGAAGTTCTTTCTTTACCATTATTACCACTAGAGGGTAGTTTTGTGCTGTAAATGTTTATTTCCTTAGTCATATAGGCTTATACATTTTGCTGTAAATACATAGAGAATGGACTTTTTTGACCCTGGACTGCGAAAAAGCAACCACATAGCAAATTTTGACCCATTTATTTATGTTTTTTGTCTTACAGGAAAAGGAGGAATATGTGAGATCCCAACTGTCGGCAAAAGGGTTGTCAGAGAGAGATGACGATGGTGAGCTGTCTAAATAGGAACATTAACTACAGTACTGTATATGTATCACACTAAACTTGCAAAGATATAACCAAATGTACATGTTTAAGGATCAGTCACTTACGAACTCATATGGATCGACCTGATAATTGAATCATAAAGTTGTTGAGGACATGCCTTGTTGTGTATAATGTGTCATTTCCTACAGCTCCAGGAAGGAAAAGGACTTTATGTAGTGAGGAAATGGCAGTATTCTACAAACACTTTTTGGACAAAAACATTACAAGGCATGCCAGTTATAACAGGTGAAATAAATACACAAATACCTATTATTATATAATATGTTGTATATAATCTTCTACATTCCCTCTGATTGATAACTCATGCTTGCTTCTTTAAGAAGTAAAAGACTGTTTATTTGTTCATCTCAGTCATCACTGTATTACACTGCATTACATGCTTTGCACCCATAATAAAAACGACATAACTTTGATCATTAAGCATTTAAAAATCATCTTATTAAAAAAGCTTGTTATCTGAATCAGCTGTGTTAAATAAGACAGACATACAAAATATGCAGAGCGGTAATGTACTCTTCCGTTAATTCCCCTTTATTCATTTCTTACAAATGTTTTTGTTATTCAGGGAATGGTATAGAAGGAATTTCACCATTACACTTCTGATGGCGAGAGTAGCTCTACATAACACATGGAGGACACTGACTGGAAAGACCAGGGCAACTGGACGAGAGAAAGGCAAAACTACATGAAATGCAAATAAAGACTGAAAATCAATCACGACTCTATGGTGCTGTCTCTGTGTCGAAGTGAAAGCATTTAAGATTAGAGCAAAGATTGCAACAAAATCTGGAACTCTTGTGAAATACTAAAGATGCTTGTCTGCCTGTGTTTCTAAATATGAGAGTGTAATGCAGTTCATCAGGCTTGACTTTCCATTCTCAATTTTCAATAGAGCGAAGCAGTACTTTTTTACAATTTCAATCTTCTAACTAAGCTCAAAACCTGATCATTAACAGACATTGCTGTAGCTACACAGGTGGAGTGGAAAGATGCACTTATGTGTAGAGGCCTATAGAAAGCTACAGGCATTTCTTAAAGTGATAGTTCCCCCCAACCCAAAATTCTATAGTCATTTACTCACCCTCCAAAACTTTATGATGACTTTCTTTTGTGGAACATAAAAAAAAAAGATATTTTGAGAAATACAGGTTTGGAATGACGTGAGGGTGATTAAATTGTGACATTCAGTTTTGGTTTTAAAATGTTCATTTTTGATGAACTATGTATCTTTAAGTACGTTTTTCAAACTGAACATTAGACATAAAATATATTTATTTTTGAAATTAAAACACTGATGAAGTAAAAGCCTCACTGTAATTCAAAAATGGTTTTGGAAAATGTTTGGTGAGAAAAAAAAAGGATTACATTTAATTTGGCTAAATTATTTGCTACTTTGTCAATGCAGTTTATCACAGCTAAATAATAAATATCAAGGACTATACAATCCATGAATTGTCATATCGAGGTGTAAAAATACAGTTTAAGAAATAACTGTGAAATAAAGGGAAAACATATTTCTTCACGTCTCAAAGATGAAGCGGAGTGATTACCAAATGCTTTGAGCTCTTTTATTGCCACAGAAGAAATACATAAACTACTAGCCAATTGATCTCATAATCTTAAGATTAATCGATATCAGCTCCTTGTGCCTAATATTTAGTAAAGCAGCTTGCCATAAATAAAATGGAAAGTTGTCTAATCCTTTATGAAATATACAAAAGAAAAGCACAAGGTTCAAAGTAAAATGAACAAAAATGATACTTGAGGCTAATAAGAGCTTGAGTAATGTGACAATTCTTATTACTGATATTGCGTACTTAAACGAAAATAATATTTTATTAAAAACGTGGCATGATGGTTTTGATTAACGTGGACATTTATAGAATTTTCCAAATCAAAGCCATCATGGCATACCACACTGCATTATATTGACAATGTATCATTTGCAAACTAAAATGTTAAATGAACAGAAACAATCCGTGCAGCTAATATTACTAGTTAAGAGAGTAGAGTATTCTCACATTTCTGCTCAGAATCAGAGAGCAGACTGTCAAACAATAGCGCTCTCCTTCAGTCCTGGGATGACATCATGAGGAGGAGGAGGAGGAGGAGGAGGAGGAACACAACGCCATTTTCACCCAGAGCAGCTCCAGACAGATGCGTCTGCGCTGAGATCCGAGCGTTTCACCAACGACTGTGTGATTATGAGTCTAGTGTTTCTGCGCCACTCTGTGATTTGAGCTCGTGCTCGAGGAATCGGACTGTCAGGGACAGGAACTTCCCCGTCGAGCTCCGGAAGACTGGACACACACAGAGACACACACACACACAACTGCCCCGGCTGCCCGATTTCAGCCCCAACCCTCCCAAACAGGCTTCAGAGCGTTATACTGATTTGAGGTTCGCGGTGGGACGGGGAAGAACCAGCCCTGTTACCGTTGTGGGTGATCTGGATGTTCCGCTGAACGGTAAGATGTTGTTTATGCTAACGAGCTAACACGCGCTCAGCTCCCGTCCGACGCTCGCTGTCAATGAGTGTTTACATCGCGTTTAAACCACTCGGAGATCGCTGTCTCTTTATTAGACCCGGTAAAAGGTTTGGATTGATGCTCAGAGGCTTGATATTGAGAGTCAGACGTGTGATGTTGAGTCAGAGGGAGTCAGAGAAGGCAGGAGTCCAGTGAGGCTGTGACATGCATCAGATGAGCACCAGAGACAACGCTTAACCATCTAGAAGATCAATATTAACCCAGGGATACATCTGTGTTCATTCACTGTCCGTCACTGCACCAGAGCTCTGTTCATGGCACAGCACGTATTTTTGATCCATTATTGAATATACCAGATTCATATCAAAAGTTGCAGGACTGGGGTCTGCAGGATCGAGGACCGCTGCCTTGAAGGATTGTTCAACTTCAGTTGCTGATCCCCATTGACTTCCACAGTATGATAAAAAAAAAACACTAGTCAATGGGGACCAGCAACTGAAGGTGAACTATCCACTTTAAACCAGGAGATCATTAAATATCACTGCACCACATCACAGCCTGCCTCATGATAAGGCATTTCTACAATAGTATATAATCTATACACACACACACACACACACACACTGATAACCATAAGAACCAATATTAATTTCTGAGCACCAAATAAGTGATAAATACTTCTGAATGGTAGCTCAGCTATATGTCTGAGATTTGCAACATGAAATATTTTTGATGATAATGACTCAGCTCTCTAGATTTTTTTTTCCTATTAAGAACTGCCTAATTGTCTAATAAATGTCTTAATGAACTGGTTGTGCTGGTCTCAGCTTGTTAGACCAGTTGACTGAGTGAGGAATCGTATCAAATGAAATTGTTTGCTGCAAGAAATTGGTTTTAATTGTTTTAAATGAGAAGCATAATGTTTGACTCACCACCATCATTGAACTCATTCATTGTTACCCAAATATATATATATATATATATATATATATATATATATATATATATATATAAATTCCTGACAGTTAAAATCTTGGAATCATCTGAGCACAAGGTGCTTGACGTGGATGTTTTTAGTTAGTATGCAGATGGCTTGTTTTGCTCAGTGAAAGCGTTTGTGTGTTAGTGAAGGAATCTCAGTCTTTGAGCCGTGTGAATGTGTGGAGCTCGGGCTTCAGTGGCAAGTTCTCCTCCGGGGAATCAATGGCAAAGTTATAACTTTAGTTTATTATTCATTGACTATGCTGTCTGTAAATTTTTGAAACTGTCACAAAATGGGGTTTATATGAATGAAAAGCCAATAATAAATAATATAGTAAGTAGTAATATAGAAATGTAATTATTTAAATTAAATCATTTAATAATTTAATGATTTAATTTATAAAACAGCATAAACATTTACAATGTGTAATTTTAAAATAAAACAATCAAAATAAAAAACACTTCAAAAGATTCAATATTTGATTTGTTTACCTGCATGTCATGTGACTATTAATCAGCAGCTGAGAATGTGGCTAAATATTAGTAAAATATTACCTCAAAGGTAACTTAAGTGATTATTTTAGGTCAAAGAGGCTTGGCTGATAAAAAAAATGTGTATCCCTGACATATACATCATAATTGCTGAACAATTACCTTTTTCATATACCATGGTATTTATGTACATAAAATAATAAATGTTATTACAATGATATATGTGCAAAAACACAGGCACACTGCTATTTTTGTTGTGTTTTTGCTTGCTTTAGTATTAGTATGTAATACTAATACTAATGTCTTCACACTTGGATTTTTTGGAACACAATACACCTGATTTTTAATGATTTCCATTAAAAGTAACATCATAACAAGGGTTTCTTGATTCATTGTTTATGCTAACACTTCACTTCCTTTTTTGTTCATGCACAGCTGACACTTAAAAATTCAGACATCAAGATGCTTCCCAAAAATAACACAGAAAGAGTGTAACACAGTGCTTGAACATTCACAATAGTGTTTGAGAAATCAGAGGTGCTGAGTGGGTTGGACTGAAGTGTCAGGGCAATCACACTCTGAATAGAGATCATTTAAATGAAGCACCAGAATGCACTTTCACAGTATGCACTATGGTTCAAATGTTTGGGTATTAAGATCCTTTTTTTTTTTTTTAATGAAATGAGTGCTTTCATTCAGCAAGGATGCGTTTAATTGATCAAAGGTGACAGAAAATAAATTTATATTGTTGCAGAAGTTATCTATTTTAAATAAATGCCATTTTTAAAACTTTATTCATCGAAGAATTAAAAAAAAAAATGTATTGCAGTTTCCACATTAGTATTAATCAGCACAACTGTTTTCAACATTGATAATAATAAGCAATGTTTCTTGAGCAGCAAATCAGCATATCAGAATGATTTCTGAAGGATCATGTGACACTGAAGACTGGAGTAATGATGCTGAAACTAAAAACAAGAGAGTTAAATTGACACGTTATTTAGATGATGCAGGGTGGATGTCACTTTAAATATGGCTCTGTTTCTCATGCAAAGATGTTACAAGACATTATAAGGCTTGGAATATAGCACACAAAATGGATGGATTATTGTATGGGTTATTATTGTAAATGATACACACCCTCATTCACTAAAATTGTAGGCTACTGAAATAATGACCAGGATAGTCTTTAAAAATTTTGTGCAGTACTCATTTTGTGTTTAACAGAAGAGGAGATTTTGAACGAGTGAATGATAGAATTGTCATTTTTCGGGAGAACTATTTCTTTAATCTCTGTCCTGTTTGTTCCCCTTGGTGTGTGGCCTTCCTGTAATGTCAGCAATATCTCTTCCTGTGACTGGACAGCGTGGATGTTGTTATAGTTACAGGCATTAGGTTCGACCCCCTCTCCCTTCCCCCTGAGGCCACAGGAGAGTATTTCCCAATAGACGGTGTTGTGAGTCTTGCTAGAGTACTTCTATCGGATGAATAGCTCTAATGAGTCTTTCACCCAACCTGTTCAATCTCTTCAGCTCTCTGCTTTCAGGCCGTAACTTCCTCTGTTTAACACTGCATCTTTAGCGTTCGCTGTCTCAACCTCTCCAGATTGAGTAATAAAGAATTGATTGTTATCACGTATAAGAGGTGTTCAGGCCTGCAGTGTTTTTCATTTATGATCTCATTCTGTTGGGATTTGTTCACACTGCACTTTTGTCTTTGGAAAAGTGTAAATTTTCCCTCTGCTCTTGTCTATCATGAGATCTTGCCATGGTTCTGAACGACTGATGCTCACAAGACAACATACACGCAGGTGGTATTGCTGAATTTGACATGTTTATGCATGTGTTCTGTTCAAAATAGTTTCTTATGGTGTGTACTGCTTAGTTTAGCTGTGAATTTTGTGTGATGAAAACCTATTTAGCAACTGAAGAAAACAAAACCTTACTTAAAGCCTCATCTGTTTAAAATATGAGTAAAGGTTTTTATTTATTTATTTTTTAAACACGTACGAATGGATTTCAAGTTTATTTATTTTTTGCTGAACATTGATTGCAAACTGCTAAACGGACTAGTGTCAGATTTTCAAAATTTTCAAGACTAGAATTTTGGCGCGGGTTTGCGCAGAATTCTACTCCTATCCGCATTTTCTGCTCTTGTAATGTGGGAAATTTGGTGATTAAATACTATAAGGCAATTATAATACAGCATGTTATGCTGTTCTCCGTGCCTGTCAGTCAAGATTACTGCGCCACCCACAGGATAACGCAAGGACATCTTTGCCAAAAAATGTTCAGCATGTGTTCGAGATTAGAATATAAAGTTTACAAAATGTTTTTCATATTAGTGATTTGACCCAGAATCTGCCCCACCTAAATTTACACTCAGGAGCCGCTACTGATCAATAGTTTATTTTAAAATGAATTATTGTAATGATAATTGGCTTCCAGTATAATATGATTTAAAAGGGACACGTTTCTGTTAAGGTGTTGATAAAAAGGTACTTGAACGAATGGGGCTGTGAAAGGACCAGTTTAAACTGTTCTAATTAATACGCCTGTTACGTTTGCTATATTGTATATAAGATTTCATGAACAACACTTAAACAAACATAGTCTTAGCAAGTCTCAAAATTAATATACGTTTGTCATGTGTACATAATGTATGAAGCCACTTGTAATAGGTTTTAGATTTAGTTTGCGTTTTATTCTTAATTTGGACAAAAATAAAAAGTTTTTCCATTTTAATATCCGCAGATTATTGGTTATCAACCAAAAATGATAACATTTAATATTGTTTTTAACATTATTGGGGGTTCTAAGTTAAATGAGAGTGTTTAGTGGGTGCTGCCTGTTGGAAAAGAGCTATGGAAATTGGTTGGTTCTGAAGAGTTTGTGCAGCATTAATCAGTACTTTGATTCCCATCATGCTATGGTGTTTCCTGCTCAGTGGTTGTCACATGCCAGATGACAAGCTGCTTTATGGGTCACATGAATCTCTGCCGTCTCGCTTCCCATTTCCCGTCCCGCAGGAATACAGCACAGGTCCAAAGCACTAGAGCAGCTTGTAGACCAACCTCTTCTTTACATCAGCATTGTAGGGAGGAGACTGTAGGGTTGTTTTCACAAGAGAAAAGAAAGCTGAGGAGACGTGTTAATTTCCAATAAATGGGTTTTCCCAACATCTTCGCTTTATTCTAGATGTATTGCGTTGGAAAGGGCAACAATCTCCGGTTCTCTCTTCTTTCTCTTTGGGTTTTTATAACTCCCAGTACGCGTACGCTAACGTGCCTCACCCACTGCCTTAGCAACGGTGATCTGCCTTCGCAGGTGAGTAGTGTCTTGGCAATAACAGCGACAGCTGCTTTGTGTCACTGTGTCAGGCTAGAAAGAGTAAGGAGCCTCTCAAAATCTTGAAGGTTGCGTTGTTGTTGCACTTCAGAGTGAACTTATTTTTGGTCATTTTTAGTTTTGAATTCCATGTTTCTTGTGTTTGCTAAAGCAAGCTACTAGCTAATACTTATGATTGCTGATTAATACTGTAAGTATTAAACTTTGGTGTGTAACTCACATAACACTTGTGGTACGGACTTGAATGATCCCTCAAATGATGTGGTCTGCTCCCACTTTCCTTAGAGATAACACTTATGATTTCACCTGGTGGATGATAAAGGCCCAGACACATTAAACCGACATCAAAGAGCTAGCGGCAGTGGAAGTCTATTGTGGTGTTACATTAAGTCGTCCTACATTTGGGGTGGAAATGTTGCACTTGAGTACACCGCAAAGACACGGCCAACTAGCATGTGTCTCCAGCACCTGTGTGAGTGGAAATATCTCCATACCAGAAGGTGGCAGTAGTTTCTGTTTGTCATTAAAAATGAAAGGTGGACTCAAAACAAAGCAACTGTGTGCGCCCTCACCCACGGATTTTCACATTGTATTATTTGGCTTCGAATCGTGGCGCATTTATTTAATCACCATGAGTACTATCATGGGGATTAATGGCAGTTTACTACTTCAGATAGATAATCATTCAGGAAGATGACGTGTGCCAAAAATGGGAAGCGTTGTTCACTTCACATTTTGATTTATGGTTTTACCCAACACACATATGGTATTTATGGCTCTCAGAAGAATAAATCAGTAGAGCAAGAACAGTCTTGCTCAATAAGTCAATGTGATTTTTAATTTCATTTTTGATGAATACAGTTCCTTTGCACACCCGAATCTGTATTAGGGCCCTGCCGCCAATTCAACATGTGCAATGAGTCGAAAATCTACTGACAGGGGGTCCATCTGTGCAGAATACACTTATTTTCCACATTCCACTCTTCTTGCTTAAGGCATTCACTAAGCTTTCAAACTGAAGTATACTTTGGGCTTAATGTGCACAAGTGAAGGCTTTAAAACAAGCTGAAATCCCATAGATGTTCAATGAGGAAGAGATATGAGCCTAGATATCTAGAGACTAATGTTTGATCAGTAAGCAACCATCTAAAAACCACAAAATACACCTTAATAGCCACATAGCACATGCTAAAAATGTCTTGGCAATCACATAGTAATGGCCTGGCAGCCAACTAGAGCACCATAGCATTGTATCAGAGTGTTTTGCCCATGCAAGCACCACCCGGAAAAATGTGATTATCTAAGTAGTCCATCTCAGCTAATTTGGTTAAATCTGAGCTAACATGATCTTGATCTAGTTGATGCCCGTTGCCTCAGCTTAAATACTGTTAAGTGAAACTGTAATTTTTGTTAAGCTTTGCAAGTGGGCTAAGCAGATTTACTACACGCAAGCTATTTTATAGGTTCCTAGTTCTGTTATATAAGTTCCTGAAGGCAATGTGGATGTTTGGCTCAGTGAGGAAAAAAAAATCTGGATTAAAAGCAAATCAATTTCAGTTTGAGGAGATGTTTGGTTCAGTTGGCCATGTAACTTCTACAGCGCATTCCAGGTCCAGTTCCCATGGTGTTTTCTGGGAGTTGGTAGGGAATTCATTGTTTTTCCTCGAGATGTTGGAAAGTCCTAGCGTTTTCTACGCACCTCACATTTACAGTGACTCGAATTATTCATTAAGGGTTTCTAGAACAAGGACAAGACTAAGAAGAGACGACTCTCATTTAATTGCCTTCAGTGTCTTCACGTCTGATCAATTATACAAACACACTCATCTCAACAGGAGAAGTTCCCAGACTTCTGTTCTCATTCTTATGTCGTGTCTTATCTCTCTGTAGGATGCGTGAGGACATGTCGAGCGTGCTGTGTGTGAAGGAGACGGATGAGCAGGGGGACCCCGGAGAGAAGCTGTCCCAGGACGAGCTGCTATGTCGGACACGGGAAGTCATGCAGGGGCTGGAGGCGCTCCGGTCAGAACATCAGGTCATCCTGGAGGGGCTGATGGGGACCTTGCGCTGCCTCAAACAGAGCCAGGAGGGTCGTGCTGTTGAGGAGAAGACAGCCATGATCCAGCGCTCTATGGAGATGCTGGAGCTGGGCCTTAGCGAGGCACAGGTGCAGTGTGGGATGATGTGGGGATTGTTTTTTGAATAAATTAGCTTGTAACCATAGTAACACCACGTCTGCTCTCTCTCTCTTTTATCGATCGGTGCAGGTGATGATGGCTCTGTCAGGGCATCTGGGTGCAGTGGAGGCAGAGAAACAGAAGCTTCGAGCACAGGTACTGCACCACATCTAAAATTAATCTGTGCTCTTGGGTTCGGTGGCGTACAGGCACACAGGTGTGGTTTGAGTGCAAGATCCAAACTCAAATTCGATTCCATCCCCCCGCTCTAATTTGATATAGTATTTCACATTGTATTATTTGGCTCCAAGTTGTGCGAACAAGTCATAATCACATTATTAATCAAATTCTTGGTTAGTTAGAAATATCATACACTGTAAACAAGTACCCTGTTAAATTTACGGTAAAAACTGGCAGCTGTAAAATATATTACTATATTATTTAATAGTGATATATTTTTAGTAAACCAATGTGCATGAACAGAAAATCTGCTTTTTACTTTAAAATGTAGTGATACTGTAAGTCAAGTCACCTTTGTTTCTGAAGCAATTTATATACAGTAGAGATGTGTGATAAACAGGAAAACAGGCAAATCTATTATGGAAACAGAACTATGGAGGCACCATAATAATAAAAATACAGGTGGTGAATAAGAAAGATAAATTAATTATAAGTGGTATATCCATAAAATGAGGTGATACACAAAAAGACACTATAACGGGAACAGACTGAAATGACAAAGATGAGATAATGCATTAAGCATAACATAAATGTAACACAAACTCATCTTATTGTAAGTTAACATAAAAAATAAAAGGTAGAAACTAAACTTGTCTGTGTTGTTTTGTTTTTTTTTTCACTGTAAATGACATGGTAATTAATAGTTTTTAACTTTTAGAAACCATACAGTTAACAGTATTTTAAAATAAAATTACATAATGCAAGTATTTACTGTATATAGTAAGTTAACTAATAGTTCACCAATTAACGGGTTGTTACTATAATTTTTACAGTGTACAATAGTATATGGGATTTGCTCTGGATTTATTTTTCTTTTAATGACTATGGGTAGGTAAAATAAAAGGGAAAATCTTTCCTGAAGGAGGGCGGCTGAAAAAGTGGGCTGTCACTGTTTCTGTTCGCTTCTCCAAATGAGTGAAAATGCCCTGGGGCTGCTCTTCCTGTTGTCCAGGTGCGGAGGCTGTGTCAGGAGAACCAGTGGCTGAGAGACGAGCTGGCAGGAACCCAGCAGCGGCTGCAGAAGAGTGAGCAGAGCGTGGCCCAGCTGGAGGAGGAGAAGAAACATCTGGAGTTCATGAACCAGCTCAAGAAATATGACCAGGACCTCAGCCCTTCAGTGAGACTCCATCTTATTGTCCTCCTCACATTTACCATAGAGCCTTTATCTCACTCTGTGCTTCTCTCCATCTCACCCTCATCAGGATGATAAGGACTCTGTTTCCAGTAGGGAGACACTGGATGATCTTTTCCCAGATGAGCAGGATGAGCCGGGCCCTGGCAGTAAGTCGCTCTCATCTCTGGACCCCTGACCTGACAAAACACAGGACACATAGAAAATAGTCCAATTCAAAATATAGACCTGTCCCAATTAAAACACTGTGGTTTGAAATACCATGATACTAGAAAGTGGTGACCACTCAGGCGTATGGTATACAAGTCTCCGCAAAGTCAGAGACCATTAGTAAAAAGTTTCTAATTTTATACAGTTTGTCACCAATTTAGTTTTAACGTTATTTAAAAGTAAATTATAATGAAAGAATTGATCATTTATAATTAATTATAAATATAAAATGTATATTTTTGATTAAATTTCTGTACTAACATTCAGAACTTTTAAGTAAGATTTCCAGTTGTTTTTGAAAAGTCTCTTATTCTCAACAAGTATGCATTTATTTGACCAAAAATACAGTAATATTGTGAAATATTAATTCAGTTTAAAATTACAGTTAAATTATTAATACAGTTTTTTTTTTCTATTTTAAT
Source organism: Carassius auratus (assembly GCF_003368295.1). Classification (NCBI taxonomy): domain Eukaryota; kingdom Metazoa; phylum Chordata; class Actinopteri; order Cypriniformes; family Cyprinidae; genus Carassius; species Carassius auratus. The sequence continues at coordinate 19,056,057 of NC_039255.1, read as the reverse complement.
ATATTTTTAAATGTGATTTATTCCTGTGATTTCAACAGCCATTGTTACCATCTTCATTCAGAAATAATTTAAGTATGCTGATTTGGTGCATAAGAAGCATTTCATACACAGTATTAATATCTTCATATTTTTACGGAAATCGGTATGCTTTTAAGTTTCTTTGCATAGAAAGTTTAAAAGAACACCCTTTATGTGAAATTCAAATCTTTTGTAACAAGTCTTCACTGTCATTTTGGATTCATTTATTTAAATTAATTTATAGAAATATGAATTTCTTTAAAAAATGTACTTAATGACTCCACATTTTGAACAGTCATGTATATTAAATGAATCTCTATATTTATATAAATGTATATACACACAAACAAATATTCTATTCATATCTGGGTTTAAATGAGACCATCACAGATTTTCAGGGTGGTCTCAGACTTTTGTACTCCGCTGTATTTCACTGTAGTGTGATATCATAACACCATCTGATACCATCAAAGTGCACTTTTTTTTTTATATGAAATGAAAAATTTCAGTAACCTCGAAATATAATTTTCTTGAATGTGGGGGGGGGGGGGGGATTACATTCATTTTACATTTATTACATTCTCCTTTTACTCTTTTCAAATCAGTATACTTTACTACAATTGTAATTTAGTGAAATAAAAGGTGTAATTTATGGAAAACTAAAATGTGCAGTGGGTTGATGGGGAAGGGGAACAAACAATAGTTATTTTCTGCTAGAAAGAGTGTCCTCTCTTGTATTTCCTTTCATCCCCTCACTTTCTCTGTTCTCCTGTCTGATAATTGGCTCGTTGACAGTGGAGCAGGATCAAAGAGCAGCACGGCTCGTGTTGTGACAGAGAGCGCTCCAGTGCACGGGAGTTTGTGGCATCGTATGTCGCAGGCTGACACTGCTGAGTCCTGAGCGTCCTCAGATTAGCCCTCATCCTGAAACATGAATGCCAGGTGGCTGTTTCTCTCTCAGCGATGCATCTCTGCAGTCAATCATCTCCAGCAGGCTTTTTCAATAAGGACGACATTAATCTGCTCTAAGAAAGATTGCATTAATCTCTTCTTCTCATTCCTGAAGTGCTGCCAATGCAGTCCTTTCACTGTCAACTTGCCATGTTTTTTAATAATTTTTTGTTTATTTGAGCTGTGTAATTTGAAGTTTGCTTTGGTCTTTTAAGTCTGAGGCAGGTTCACAACGGAAAATACATGCTTTTAGATCTTGTGCACATAAGCGACAGTATTAGTAAGAAGAGCTTAGAAAGAAGCTACGTGTTGACTTTTGCTAATTGATCATCTTAACTGAAACACACTGATTCTGTTTGAGAAAAAAGTTATATGTCTGCCTCTATATGTCTGCCTTAAGTTGCTGGGGCATATTGCAGCCTATACTGTCCTGCATGCTTACAAATACTGTCTAGGTAGGCAGCTCACTAGGTATGGGACCTAGGATTGAGACTGACATCATGATTTTGAGCCAGCATCGTGATCCACATACACCGTCCGTATGAAGCCCAATTTTTTGTGACCGTGCAGACGGTTTCCGTGTCCAACTCAAGGTTGTTTTCAATGTTTTGGCAGATGGCCATCTAGTGAAACAGCCATAGACACAGCAGATATTGAGTTGTAAGATGTTCACCAAGTATAATACACTTTGTTTTACCGTATCTCATTCTCTCTCGTGCTTCAGTCCAGCCTCCTCACAGCAGTGCAGTGGCAGCAGCGCAGCAGGGGGGTTACGAGATCCCCGCTCGTCTCAGGACCCTCCACAATCTGGTGATCCAGTACGCCTCGCAGGGCAGGTATGAGGTGGCCGTTCCTCTCTGCAAACAGGCTCTGGAAGATCTGGAGAAAACATCTGGACACGATCATCCTGACGTAGCCACCATGCTCAACATTCTTGCCCTCGTCTACAGGTCAGCAGAACACGGCGTAATATATACCGTATTTTCCAGACTATAAGTCACACTTTTTTTCATAGTTTGGCTGGTTCTGCGACTTATAGTCAGGTGCGACTTATCAAATTTAATTTGACATGAACCGAGAGAAATGAACCATGAGAAAACATTACCATCTACAGCCGCGAGAGGGCGCTCTATGCTGCTCCATGCTCCTGTAGTCTACACTAAAAACATAGAGCGCCCTCTCGCGGCTGGAGACGGTAATGTTTTCTCTTTGTTCTTGGTTCTAAATAAATGCGACTTATATATGTTATTTTCCTCGTCATGACATATTTTTGGACTGATGCGACTTATATACAGGTGCGACTTATAGTCCGAAAAATACGGTATGTGTTCACTCTCCACTCAGCTGACTTTACTGTACAGTTTTAAGCATGTTAGTCACAAGTCCTGCTCACGTATGTGGACTACCATTCAAAAGTTTGGTGTCAGTAAGATTACTTAGTTTGTTTCGTGTTAAAATACTTTCTCCTTATTAATATGCAGAGTCAATATTTTTGTAGAAAAATGACTTGGTGCACCTCTATTGAACCTTAAACCGCACTGTGGTATCAGCAAGTGCTTCAAACAAATAGGTTGAGATCATCATCTATAGACGGTTTCAACGGCATCAACATAAACAAACGTTACTGCGCGTGAGCGCTTTTGTGGACCTAACTTAACTTCCGGTAGACTCCAAATAGAATCAATAACAACAGCCAAGTCCCTCTAGAGTAGATATTTTTTGATAACAAACAAAATGTGTTTTCTGTGTGGATCAGGCGGACTTAATGAAAATGCAATTCATTATTTGCCAGCAGGAGATGTTTTAAAGCACAGACATAAAGCGCGAGAAATAGAGGTTTCCCCAGTAACAGCTGTAAACGAAGCAGAGCTGGTACGCTCACATGCTGCTTTATCAGGTATATAACATGCAAGTCTTCTTTCAGAAATACAGTGATATAAAAACACCCGTGCCTCGTTTTGATATTTAAACATAAATGTAAGTAATTATTATTATTAAATGTGCAGTACGTTACGTAATGTTACGTTACTCATGTTTATTTAACGAAGCCTTTTTGAAAATCGATCAGTTTTAAAATTGTGGCGAGTCTCCAAAAATAAATAAATGTATGGGAAACGCATCCCGCAGCACAAACACCAGAGCCCAAGTTCAGTCTACTCATCACCTTGGCTTTAACTGCGTTTGTAGATGGCACCGCAGCCAGACCGATATACACAACACAGACCGGAAGTTAACTTAGGTCCAGGCGTGTGCGCCCGATGAAACCGTCTATAGCTTTTGTTGTAAACTATGGTAATATCTGGGTTTGCAAACCATTTGGGACATTAGGCTATTTTGCCATCACCGTGTTGCCGGTTTATTTTTTTCTGAAAGACCTTAGCAGTAGCCCTTTGTTGCCCAACGAATTGCAGTCGATTGATTTGTATGTGATTTCTGCTCTTCAGGGACCAGAATAAATACAAAGATGCAGCAAACCTCCTTAATGATGCACTGTCCATCAGAGAGAAGACCCTGGGCAGAGACCACCCTGCGGTAAGAACCTGGCTCTATGTGCTCTCCACATTACAGGAGAAAACTGTGTAAACCGCTTGCCTCTGCTGTGAGCATATTGTGTGTGTGTATATTGAAATACGCAGCACAGGCTGCTGACGTTTGGGTTTGTGAAGCTTATGTCTTGCCCTCTCATCAGGACCAGCGTCCCACAATTCTCTGCAGAGGTCAGATACTTTAACACCTCTTATAGATCTGTCTGTTTCACCTCTTCTGTTTCATTCTCTATCTTCTATCAGACTGTTTCCTAAAGCTGAATGATGTATCGATTTGATGATTTTTGGCCGATACGAAATTGAGCAACATTTCGTAATGATTTTAAAGCACTTTTCAAAAAGGTATCCTCCAGATATAAAACTTGCACCTCATTATTTGTTTGCATTTGCACCAATCAAAAGTCTTTGTATATAATATTTATATTATAAAAAAAAAAAAAAAAGTTGGTAGATGTATTATTAATGTGTACTGCTATACTGGTGAATGAAAATATCTAAATATAATTCTTCATCGTGTCATTGGAAAACTGGGGGAAAACATGCCTGGATTATTTACTTTCTTTTGACTTTTTTTTTTAGTGCTTACATGAAACCTTCCGAATCTAGTAATTGTCTGAAATCGCTGTTTGATGAAATGATGGTTCTGCTGATTGAAGAAATCACCCTTTTTGACACCATAATAAATCTCAGAATAAATACATATAGTATTATGAATATGTAATACCATTAAAAGACAAAATATTCGCTAGATATCGCCCAGCCCTACTGTTTCTCTCTTCCTGTTTCTCACTCTTGCCGTCTGTCACACAGATATGTGTCTCACATGCACGGAGGTGTCATAATCAAAGTTGTGTAACACAGCACACAGGGGGTTTATGGTTGCATGCGTGCTAGGTAGCCCACAATGGGAACATTTCATCTTGATCAGATTTCCAGCAACTAATTATTTTCAGTAAAATGAAATGACTGCTTGTATATAAATTATTGCACCAATTCACAATTGTTGATTTGTTCTTTTGATTGTTTTATTTGACTTTTGTAGCTGTATGATTGAAATGCATCTATGTATATAAATATATATTCTTGTTTTCCTGCGTATGCAGGTGGCTGCCACATTGAACAACCTGGCCGTTCTTTATGGCAAACGAGGGAAGTACAAGGAAGCAGAGCCTCTGTGTAAAAGGGCACTGGAGATCAGAGAAAAGGTGAGTGAGATCATGCCTATGACTTTATAATAACTTTAGTCTTTATTCCCAATCGCTTTTGCAAAGCATAACTCATATTCTGAGTTCTGCACATTGCCTTTCTCTCTCTACGTTTCATCTCTTTCATTAAAAGACTAAAGAACAAAGAATGGAACTTCAGAAGTTCTGACTTTTTTTAGTTGTGATCTTCCCCTTCCACAGTTCTCTGTTCAACTTTTTTCTCCTATCCAAAAATAACACATTGTAGAAGAGCACACCTGCAGCAGCCACACAGCCTGGGTGCAGATGAGGATGGTGTTAGACACGCGGTGTCACAGATTTATTTCCATCTCTTTATCTAAGCCTGTGTGATAAAGCTCTCGCTGGAAGTCTTGAGAGTCTTACTCCGAGTGCTGCGTCTCACACAGAGAAAGAGCTTAGACAACCTGCTGAATCCAAACTCTCATTGCTTCACCTCTGCAGAACTTCATTTCACATTGTCCTTTCTTGGGCGGTATTAACAAAATGTGCACTACCTTTCAAAAGTCCGTAAGATTTGTTTGTTCGTTTTTAAAGAAATTGAGCAAACGTGAAATTAAGACAGTAGACATTCATAATATTACTTGATACTTTTAACTTGAGCGCCATATTAGAACGATGTCATTTGCAAGACATTGCAAAAGACGTGAGACACAAATGCAATGATCAAACACATCCATTGATCAGATTTTTACATAGAAAATCTATAGAAAAGCAGCGCAGTGGAATGCAAAAATGCAGTTTGTCTTTAAAACACCTCATGCACAAGTTGCTGCAAAAGATGTGAGACGCAAGTGCAGCGGTCAAATCTAGTGCATATTTATATAGAATAACAATGCATGAAATGCAAAAACATTAGACGCAAGGCACTGAGATAAAAAAAATATATATTTTTTTTTTTAAAAGGTTGAGAAACATTTTGCTTGCAGCATTTTGCGCATGACAGCGTTCTGAAAACAGCTGTATCGTGCAAGACGCTGCTAAAGATGTGCTCAAGACACATCCGTCTAGTGGATGTTTGCATAGAAAAACAATGGGAAAGCAGCACAGTGGAATGCAAACACTCGTGCTGTGTGAATGGCTATTTTAACTAATAGACCTAACCTTTCGAAAAAGACGAATAACCAGGTGATCCCCTGTCTCTCTGTGTGTGTGTAAACTACTACAATCAGTGTAAAGCAGCTGAATAACCTGGTGTGTGTTTATTTTTGTTTGTCAGGTGCTGGGAAAGGACCACCCTGATGTTGCCAAGCAGCTGAATAATCTGGCCTTGCTGTGTCAGAACCAAGGCAAGTATGAAGAGGTGGAGTACTACTACCAGAGGGCCCTCGAGATCTACCAGACCAAACTGGGCCCCGACGACCCCAATGTGGCCAAGACCAAAAACAACCTGGTACAGACACACCCACACATTCATTTAAACATGCACACTTCCATTTGTACATGTACTGTATGCATTTTTTTGAGTTTGTTTAGAGACAACAAAACCTCCTGCAGACCGTCAGAGCTAAATAATAGATTAACTTCGCAATCAAATATCCCTTTACAATACCACATGTTCATTTTGAAATGATGATCTGACTCGGTCAGCTTTTGTGTAACTTTAAGAAATGTATCCATATGGTGTGGAGTCTGCGGTGGTATTTGCTGCAGGATATCTGTCGTCTCAGCAGATTGTACTCATCAGATACGGATCATTCAGCTTTTAGTGTAATGGAAGAAGCTTTTAGAGTAAATACTGCTCCGATTCAGACATTTTTCAGCAGACTGAGGTTTAGGTTTTCTGCCAGATATGATTAGACTTGCTAATGTATCAGCCAGTAATCGTTGATCAAATTAACACTGCAATCTGCAATCAAGTACAAGCACTGCTTTATTTCTAATTAATTATGTGCATTTATTGTAGTTTATGTCTTTCTGCACATAATGTAATCAATGAATATACATACTCGTGTGAAATCTGGAGCATGCAATTTTTTTTGTTATCTACTTATAATATTCAAGTAAATCCGTCCTTCTTATGATCCATCTGTTCTGTTTCTCAGGCTTCGTGCTATCTGAAGCAGGGGAAGTTTAAGCAGGCGGAGACTCTGTATAAAGAGATCCTCACCAGAGCCCATGAGAGAGAGTTTGGCTCTGTGGACGGTACATGATCATTTATTCCTGATCAAAGTATTTTTTTTTTTTTTTTCAGAACATATTTTATTTTGTTCTCTGTAGGGTATAACATTCAACTTAAAACTACAGCTCACAGACGTTCTGATGCTGTCTTATGCTTATGTCAGCAGCAGCTCAGTTAAGCACACTGGAATTTACACACAATTCATAATGAAGCTTAACGTGCTCTGTAGAGCTGGGGAATATGATTTTGTTCATTTTAAATGTGTGATGATGTTGCTGGAAATGTGAAGTTCGTCATCATTGTGAAAATGGCTATATCTGGCCGTTGTTTCCTAAAGATTGCTTCAGAAGACTAATTCTGTTATCACGAGATCGCTTGAGAGAGCTCAGCCCGAAATGGTTTAATATAGTCTCTGTCAGTATCTGTTGGCATGTGCCACTCATTTCAAACTATTGTCCATAGTTTCAGTGAATCTTTAAAACTGACCAATCAGCTTTGAATTTGTCTCATCACTCAAAAGAGCTTATTATGTGCCATTTTTCTTATCTTAAGATGTTTAAATAAAAGAAATATGTGCTGTTTATTACTGCTTCATTGCTATATTAGTCCCTATAGCATGTAATATATGACTATATAACTGTGAACATTATGTAAAAAAAAAAAAAACATAATTATAAATAAATTGTAATCTAATTAGTTAGATGTTTATTTAGGAAAAAATTTCTTGCTCTTTTTAGCCATTTCAGTGAAAATACATAAATATTGAGATGTATTAATTTATGTCAGAAAGCTAAAAATATCAAGACAATATTTATAGCACCCAGCCCTAATGCTTGCACAACTTTTTGACTTTTGCACTAGTATCCTCTTTCATTCTCTCTCACTAGTTCGCACACACACACATTTATTGACAAGTAAAGATTTTGATCAGTTGTGAAGCTTTAACAGAGAGCTCATTTGTAAGCTAAAAGCTCCCAATATGTGTGTCAGTGAACTCACTGTTCACCTCAGGCACTAGAACACCATCACTAATTATATTGAACCTAATAGCTCTCTGTGTGTGTGTGTGTGTGTGTGTGTGTGTGTGTGTGTGTGTGTTTGGGATTGAACTGATATTGAACTGATGCTGTTTTTATGTCCTTGGTTTCCCCCTGCAGATGAAAATAAACCCATCTGGATGCATGCAGAGGAGAGAGAAGAACAGAGCAAGGTAAGGACAATTGTTCTGTCCAGATGGTGCTTTCAGTGTTTCTGAGATTTTGCGAGATTAAGTGCTTTCTTTGTTTCAGGGCAAGCAGAAGGATGGTTCTCCGTTTGGAGAGTATGGTGGCTGGTACAAGGCCTGTAAAGTAGACAGGTCAGATATTTCCTCATCTGCTGCATACATTGATACAAACACACACATTTGTTTGTGCGGTGTTACCGCTGCAGCATCATAATGAAGTGTTTTCCTATCTGACCTTTACGCCTGCAGCCCCACTGTCACGACCACACTGAAGAACCTCGGAGCTCTCTACAGGAGACAGGGCAAGTTTGAGGCTGCAGAGACTCTGGAGGAGGCGGCTCTGCGCTCCAGGAAACAGGTCTGTGTGTGTGTGTGTGTGTGTGTGTCTGTCACTCAGGATTCAATAGGTTTTTATTAAGGCCTCATAAAGGTTTAGTTAGGCATGTAGCCAGGTGTTTAAAGATTTCTGTAATGCTATTACAGTTAAAGCTCATTTGGCTGCAATTATGTTTAGCAGTCTTTCCCTAATGAGAGCCTTCGGGGGGTGGGTTCACGATAGAAATGGGTTTTGTCAATGCCAAAAATTATTGTATGGTGTGTGTGTGTGTGTGTGTGTGTGTGTGTGTGTATATATATATATATATATATATATATATATATATATATATATATATATATATATATATATATATATATATATATATATATATATATATATATATATATATATATATATATATATAAACAGTAATATTGGGATCTATATCATTTTAAAATAACTTTTTTTATTTTATTTGAATGTTTTATAATTACCGTGTAAGTATACTGATGAATAGAAAGTTCAATGAACAGCATATTTGTTTTTAATATATGTATTTTTTGTAACATTTTAAAGCTCTTTACTGCCATTTTTGTAATAATCATATCTTAGTTATTCCAAACTTTTCCCCAACAGTATTTTATCATTACTGTTTATTTATTTATATTTATTTGTTTATTATGAAATAAAATGTGTAAAATATTTAACTTTATTCTAAATGTTCAAAATGCCTTTTCTATACAACAGACGTGTGGTGAGATTAAAAAGGTACAGAAAGTGTTGAATAAATGTCATCAAGGTAGATTTTCTAGAATACAGTCAGTGCCATTTTCTATAAATAGGTAATATGTATAGGTTGTTGAAAAAAAGATGTAGTTCAGATCATATTTGTTAATTCCCAGTGTGTTGCTGTGTCTCTCCTCCTGCAGGGTCTGGACACGGCACATAAGCAGCGTGTGGCGGAGGTGCTGGGAGACCCTGAAGTACGAGAGAAGCAGCGGAGCCGCGAGAGCCTGAACTCGGACACGGTGAAGTACGAGAGCGGCCCTGACGGAGGAGAGGAAGTGAGTATGAGCGTGGAGTGGAACGGGGTAAGTACAGCACACACTGCCCAGCCTCACACACACTACAATGCCCCGTGGGTCTCACAGTGGAAGGATAGTAACTCAGGACAGCTTGTAATTCTGACCAGAACAGACACAATGAAGCCCCTCATGGGCCTCCTGATATACCCAGCCCACCTCACATCCAGAATTAGATGACATGAAGAATAATGCATTCGTATCTGTTCCACTGCATTGATCAAATGCTTTACTTAAAACAGAAACATAAGTCACTGGAAGCAGATCAAACCTGAAATTAGATGCGGCTAATTATATATTTTTTAATTTCATTAGATGACTATTGACTGGTAACAGTGGCTTGTATGAGCTTTAGTATCAAAAGTATAAAAGTAACCAAGGTCAGTTAAGTACTGTGGTTCTCACAGACCAACAGTTTTAAAGTCATGGGGAAAAGACCCTCAAGAAGGCATCTCCAGGCCTGTGTTTCTCGAAGAATTAGTATTAGAGTTACTCTTTATACTTTGTGACTCCGTACATTGTTGCAGTCATAGTCCTCATGCTGATTAAGTGTCTGATCTGTTTGCTTGTAGAGCTGAAACCCTATTAACCCTTTCAACCCTGAATTAACTCCATTCATCATTGAGATTGTATTGTGCATACTGTTATATTTAGCACATACAGTATATTTTATACATATTCATTTATATGTAATATGCTACCAGTTAAACATTTAGAGACACTTGACTGAATTTGTTTGATTTGACAACCTTTTGGTTTAAAGTCTTATGCAGAAAGTTAATTTTGCAAGCAGATCCTTCGATGTACTTTGATGTTTATTATAATAATGTTATTATATATAATAGTAGCAATAATAACTCAATTATTGTGTTTTTAATATCTTTACATTTAATACATTCTGTTATTAATGAATTATCATTTTGTATTATTATTATTTTAAGAGGTGTTTCCAAGCTTTTAAGTGGTAGTGTATTCTTAAACACATTCTATATTCAGAGGTATCAATGTTTGTTAATTTTTAAGTTAATTAACTGTATTTATATGAAATGTGTATATGAAAAACGTCTTTAGAGAGTAAAAATAAAAATAATTAAAAATAATCGCCAAGCATTGTTGAAATGCATGCACTTGCTGTATTTTAGTAAGCACCCTAATATTAACAATTATTTCTGTGCCAAATACAATCAAAATATTCCACAAGTTGAATGAACACTGAATGATGTGACTCCTCTCAAATCGAAACAGAATTCATTCATTAACTTTTTCTCTGTAGCGGTTCATTAGATGACTGTTTGCTCGATCTCTGTAAAGCAGCTCTTTTGTAGCTGCTGTTTTGATCATCACCCCTCTGCTGTAGTCTCTCTGCAATTCTGAGTCACAACTTTTGTGCTGCCTTAGCAACAGTAACTATAGTGCCAAGACAACCAATCAGCACCCCCCAGTGAGATCCCGCCCCACTCAGATTGTGGGAGGCTCCCATCAAGCTGGTTTGGCCTCAGTAACCTGAATTTCCCTTTTCTGTCTTTCTTGCTTATATGTCCTTGTTTATTTCTCTCACACACATATAGCTCAGGACTTCACTATATACTGTACTGTTTTAATCTTTTGCAAACATGCGTTTGTTAATATTACACAAACAGGCACTCACATACATAGCATATAATCAGCAAACCTCACATTGACGTACATGGCATGGTCTCTCACATGTTGGCGTGGGCTGTGTGTTCTGTACTCCTGATGTGTTTTTTTTTTTTTTTGTCTTTTCTGATTTGTCTCATTGAATGCCTGCTCTAATCCTATTTGTGAAATGCGTTTTTGTTTGCACTCTTAAAATCTCCTATTGCATTTTACCTCTTGCCTGACCGTTTTCATGCTATTGTCCTCATCTATTCATATCTCTCTCCCAATCAAATTTGAGGTCCATAATATATCAGCTTGCACAAACCGATGAGTCCTCAGGGTTGATAGTGTGCCATTTTTAGACCGTGCCCAAGGTTGATGGAACGGGCTCATGGAAACCAGCCTGTGGCTGAATTTATGCTGAATTTATTCCGGCTGGCCATTTCCCTCAAAGCAAGCACATGATCCCATGTGCGATCATTGTAGCACAAGATTGTTTTCTCTTTTGGATCTTTTTTTTTACCAGCTTGTTTGTGCCTTTGATTATTAAGTTTAGCATTAGTTCTTCTGAGGAGTATATTCAGCTCATTTTAATACCCATTTACATGTTCCTTCCTGACTTAATAACATACTATATGCAAATGCAAACACAAATGCAGCAAATTGCTGATGCCTTGAATAAAGGCAGATCCAAATAAAATGGCAAAAACAGTTCAATATCATCCTGAAAGGCACATAAATCGGTCGGTACCTTGTAAACACAACTTTGTTAGAATTGGAAGTTAGCATCTCTCTGGTTCCTCTGACAGAAAACGGATAACATTTTGTCCATTCACTTTTGATTGTTGCAGAAAATAAGATCTGTGACCAATAAAAGTTTACGATTCTTTTCACGTTTTGTTCAAGGTAATCTTGACAAATAAACACACTTTTTATGAATTATGAAGCTTAATTATATTGCTAGAATTAAATGCTATAGTTAGGTTATAAATGGACTAGACCATGGTCATACAGCTTTAACATCACTAAGCTTCTGACTGCTCTTTATATCTTTATTTAAAATTAAAAGTTGTAAATTTGTGCTAGAATTGCTTGCAAGGGTCCAACTATAAGCACGAAGAGGCTGTAAAAGCAGAACTAGTGAGTGGATGAGTTTAACAGTTCAGTGTCATGACGTTTAATGTCCCAGACAATCTCTGTAGTCTTATTTCACCACTTGTTAGTGACCATCTTTTTCAAGACACCTAAAAACATCACAAATGGGATATTATTAATGTGTATTATGTCATACAGTAAATGTGAAAACTGTTGAGCTTGTGTTGACCACAGACCTCATTTCAGGAATTTAACCAAAAACCCATTCAAAATGCCCATTGACTTCAAGGGTTAGTTCACCCCAAAATGAAAATTATGTCATTAATTACTCAGCTTTATGTCGTTCCAAACCGTAAGATCTTCCCTCATCTTCAGAACACAAATTAAGATATTTTTGATGAAATCCGAGAGCATTCTGACCCTCTATACTATAGACAGCAACGCATCTGAAACATTCAAGGCCCAGAAAGGAAGTAAGGACATCATTAAAATAGTTCATGTTTTTTGTGTGCAAAGAAAACCAATGTCTCTGCCGCACGTTCACGAGATTATGATGACGAAGAAGACACATGCACTGCGCCTTGTTTACAAGCAGAGGAAGATGCATGCTGTACAGTACATAAAACAGTCTTCACAAAAATGTCTAAAGATTTCGACAGAGAGGATGACTTGCAATTTTTTGCCGAGCCTTACTTATTCGAACCATAATATGCAAATAATAAACTAAGACAGAACGCCGGCTCCTGCGTCTGCAGCATCACACGCATGCGTCGTAGTCTTGTTAATGTCTCGAAGACTGACACAGAAGTCTTTTGTTTTGTTTTTGTTTTTTCGCACAAAAAAAGTATTCTTGTAGCTTCATTATGGTTGATCCACTGATGTCACATGGACTATTTTAACGATGTCCTTCCTTTCTGGGCAACGAATGTTTCAGTTGCCTTGATGTCTATAGAGGGTCAGAAAGCTATCAAAAATATCTTAATTAGTTTTCTGAAGATGAACGAAGGTCATACGGGTTTGGAACGACAGGAGGGTGAGTAATAAATGACAGAATTAGAATTTTTGTGTAAACTATCCCTTTAAGGACAATGGAACTGTAAGAATAAACACAAACTTGTCTCTGGGTTCAAACCTTGTTCCTGCAAAAGTGTCAACTGCTGATTCTTGTGGAAAAGTTTTCCTGCGCATTGAACATTTTAACTTCCTCAGCAAAAACTGTTAGTTCACCAGAAGACTAAATTGACTAGAAGAAGACCGCTTGCTTGCTCTACTGCTATAGCGCCCCTTGTGGCAGTCTTTGAGAACACAATGTGAGCTGTGGCACATTTCAGAACCCAGCGACATGAATTCGAGCGTTTGTGTTAATTTGCTTGCGTATAGTATGTTTTAGATCTTTCTGCCATCCCATCTTTTGTTTGTATGTTTCCTATTTCTCTTTCTTCTTTTCTGACTCTTTCTTTGTAAGAACTTTCAAGTTCAGTCTCTGTAATAATGTAACGATTTGTCTCTGTTCCTCTTTCTCTATAACCTCTCCCTGCTTCTTGTGTACTTACTCTGCCTCCTCTCGCACTCTCTCTCTCTCTGTTTCTGGTGTGGTTGGCAGGTGTAACTCCAGATGCCTTGTTATGGTTGTTGAACTTACCTTCTGCATGATGGACACCTTCCTCACCCCCCTCTCCAGCTTTGCTGTTTTCCTCCTCCTCCTCTTCCTACTCCTGTGGGCTAAAGCCGGCCCAACTGGCCAAGATCCTTGGCCTTTCCTTCTGAAATAAGTCGCTCTTCTATTTTGCAGCGCTATAATAATCTCTCAGTCCTTAATATGTCAGTAGACAGATCTCTTCTTGTCTTTCATTCTCTATAACTGTTTATCTGTTCATCTGGGATGTAACTGTCACTGTGTCTCTAATGAACTTCCCGTTGAGCTCCTACTGTATAAAGCTCTCACTGTTTGTTTTCCAGAGGGACTGTCCTCCATTTTCCTTCCCATCTCTAACACTGACTGGTATTTTCATCTCGGCTATATTGTCTTAATTCAGCTGCCTTGGTGTTTAAGCAATAGGTCACCCAAGAATGAAAATTCTCTCATTATTTCTTCACCCTCATGTTGTTCCAAACCTATTTGCTGTTATTTATATTTGAACACACATTGATTTTTTTCTCGATATTGACCATATACGTCAAGCTACCATTAAAAAAAAAAGAGTCCATGACTTGCACTATATTCTAAGTCTGCATAAAAGAGAAAATAAACCTGCACACTTGGAACGATGTGAAGTGATTCTTTAATGGAAGACAGAACTTGAAAATAAACCGTAGTCAGAGAAGATGTCACATTTAACTCGGCTTTAAAAGAAACTATTCTGATTAATGTTTGTGCTGTACTTGTAACACATCCTCCATAAGCAATGTGTTCTGGGTTCAATACAGATTAAACACAACAGCATTCTTGGCATAATGTCAGTTACCACAAAATAATTTTAAATGTAAAAATCATGGTTACAGCAATGCAGTAAAATTTCAAGCTTCCTGTAAATTTAAAATCACGTTAAATAAAACATTATTCAATACAGTTTAGTTTTACTCTGGACTTGTGACCATACCTTTGAAGTATACAAATACGTTTTGTCCACAATAAGTCCACAAGACCAAAGACAAAATAATAGAATGATGGAGGAAATGATATGCAGTGAAAATTGCCATTATGCCTCAAATGCTATGAACAGAGCTTCTCTTGTATTTAAGTTCAAATTGGTTTACGCCGCAGAGCCTGTGACACCGTTCTCATTGGTTCCCCTTAATGTCCTGCAGTGCTGGGGCCATCTGAACTCTGACCTGCTCTGTCTGTCTGAAAGTCTGCTATCTCACACACACTTCATGAACGGTGCATTAATGTGGCATGGTTGTGTTGTTCAGCTTCCACACACTTTTTCAGACATCTCATATTGACCACTTTTGTGAGACTATTGTATATAGTAAAACAATAGAGAAGGGAGATGAGAAGAAAGAGAGGGATGAGTAGAAGCATGAATCGGATGCTCTTGTTTTCTTTCTCTTACTAACTTGTTCTCTGGTGTGTTGCTGCATTTTTGTGTTTCATAACTTCTAATAAAAACTGACTGCTCACCACAGCCTCTGCCTGTGTGCTCTTTCTCTTCATCTGTTTTTGAATGTGTGTGTGTTTTCTGGTGAAATACTGAAGCCTGATGTTGGTGTGTGTTTGTGAGTTGAATGTGTTGTGGCTGACTGCTGTAACAGCTTGTCTTTTCAATAGAGGGTGTTGGTCATATATTTTCTGGGTCAGTGTGCATCGTCTTCAACCCTCTCCTTCCTTCCCCCTCCATCAACCCCTCCTCACTTTTCCAAGCCCCTGGATGCTTAGCCAGGCTCTGGGGTCAAAGGTGAGAGGTCGCAGCAGAAGAGACTGCAGCAGAGATCGGAGTATGGGGGACCTACAGGATATTACAGGGTTCACACGATCACAGGGAAATTTCAAATCTAGGAATTTTAAACCATTTTTAAAAATTGTGATTTTACATTTTTCGATTTTTTGTAGTGAATATAAATCTTTGTATTTATGCTCATGTTTTGTTAGCTAGAATTAGCTGTTTTGTGAGAGCAGTCTCTAAATAGTTAAATATTTTTTTTAATTATTTAATAATTCGGAATCCTCATGCAGTAATCAAAATGAATGGGAAAGTAATAGAGTGGCATTAAGAAATGTTAAAAAATATATGTTTTTTTCTTTATTTAAAAATGAAATGTATGTTTGCATGAACTTTTTGCAAAAGCCTTAGATAAAAAAAAAAAAATTTGTTCTGCATTTAACTTTGTTAAAAGAAAGTTGCAAATGAAGATAAAAAGAACTAAATAAAAAATAGTGAATATTTAGCTGTGGTCGTGTGTAAGCTGTGTTTAAAGAGATTTAAAAATGAGTGTTTTAGGTAAATCAATTTATTGAATATAAAATAAAAGTATATATATATATATATATATATATATATATATATATATACACACTTTTAATTTTTGGTAATTTTGTTATGCTTTGAATTTTAGCTGTTTGTGATGAAAGGTTAAATGGTTCATAATATTGATGTAGAAATAACCTTAAAGGGATAGTTCACCCTTAAATTAAAATAGTCTTATACTCATCCTAATATTGTTCCAAACTTACAAGACTTTAGTTCATCTTTGGGACACAGGTGAAGTTATTTTTATATAATCCTTTACTATTGTTGTCTGTTGAAAGTCCAAGCAAGCAACATTTTCAAGCTTCAAAAAGATCATATACATTTTTGTCAAGTACTCCATATTACTCCGTATGGATTAATCCTATTCTTCTGATTTGCTTCATGTTAATTATAATTATGTGACTTATGGGTAACGCTAAGTCTTATGGTTTAGCAACAAAGAATTTGCAGGATTTTCATTTTTGGGTGAACTGTCCCTTTAAATCTTACACAACTGAGGACCAAATGTACTGATCTGGTAAGTTGGGTGTGTTAATGAGTGTGTGCTCTCTTTCACTAATGTGCAGCATGTAACTGAGGATGTGTGGTTTTGACGCTGAAGCTTTTCTGTTCGCAGGACGGCTCGGGCTCGCTGAAGCGCAGCGGTTCCTTTAGTAAACTGCGGGCCTCTATCCGCCGCAGCAGTGAGAAACTGGTCCGCAAGCTCAAAGGAGGCGGCTTACGAGAAAACGAACCTAAAAATCCGGGGTAAATATCATAACTTTCCCTAACTATTCAGAGACCAAACCTTCCCACTGTGGACTAAACAATGGCTGAATAAACTATGACCATTAAGACTCAGACACAACATACACTGGAATAATAGTTTTACTTGCTAAGGACTTTCTAAAAATAATTGAAAGGGTCATTGGGAGATTAAAGTGAATGCCCTAATCTGAATTACTCTTAACACTGGATGACACCAAAAAATAGCTTTTCCCCTCCTCAAAACAGTTTTGAAAAGCGATTTATAGAATGATCTCTTTAATGTGAGGGAGGCAGGAGGTTACTACATGGAGATGGGATTTTGCACATTGTGATGACGTTATATTGAAGGAAAGTCCTTTGCTGGTATATGCAAAGCCTTTTTCTCTTTCACCCAGTTTTAAGTGGATGAAGGAATTTGCTTGCTTTATTAACTGGACTGTGTTTTTTGCACATGCACAAACCTTGGTAACCCTGAATCGACATCTGCGGTGACGGGTGACATGATGATGCAGTGTGTCTGTTACTGGGGTCCCTGTAGCATCTGATTTGCCAGATGTGACTGTCTTTCTCTCCTTACCCTGTAAAATGCAATTTATGTTTTTATTTATTCCTTGCATTTTAACTTTATTTTCTGGTGAGTGTGATTATGGTTACTTTATCTTTTATGCCTTTCTGCTTGGTGACTTTTTTCAATGCCTTTTCATGTCTGCTTGGATCTTTTTATTTTATTTGAGGACTTTTATTTCTATGTGCTGTGTTGTACATTTGTTTAATTTTGAATAAACATTTCCATGCAAATTTGCTGTCTGCTGCATGCCTGTTTCCTCCAGTTTCTGTCTTGTGGTCTCATTTGCAATTACCAAGTTTTTTTTTTACCTCTCTTCTCATCTTCTTATACATTGTTTCTACCAACTCCCTGGCAAATGTCTTCTTTTTATTATTTGAAATTCCCTTTAGAAGTTTCATTTTCACAGTTATTAACATTGTAAATGTGTGTATATATATATATATATATATATATATATATATATATATATACACAGTACAGACCAAAAGTTTGGAAACATTACTATTTTTAATATTTTTTTCTTCTGCTCATCAAGCCTGCATTTATTTGATCAAAAATACAGAAAAAAATTATTAATATTGTGATATATTATTACAATTTAAAATAATTGTTTTTAAATTTATTATACTTTAAATGATCATTTATTTCTGTTATGCAAAGCTGAATTTTTAGGATCATTATCACATGATCCTTTAGAAATCATTCTGATTTGATGATTCATTATCAAAGTTGGAAACAGTTCTGATGCTTAATATTTTTTTAGAACGTGATACTTTTTTAGGATACCTCGATAAAAAAAAAAAAAAAGAAGCTATGTTTTTAAAATATAAATATTTTGTAATAACAATATACACAATACTGGTCAGTAATTTTTTTTTCTTTCTTTCTTTTTTTTTTATAAAATCAATACTTTTATTCAGCAAGGATTTGTTAAATTGATAAAAAGTGATAGTAAAGAAAACATATTATTAGAATATATATATATATATATATATATATATATATATATATATATATATATATATATATATATATATATATATATTTTTTTTTTTTTTTATAAATGCAGTTCTTTTGAAACTTTTATTCATCCAATATATTAGACAGCAGAACTGTTTCCAACACTCATAATAAATCAGATTAGAATGATTTGTAAATGATCATGTGATAGACTGGATGTTACATGTGACACTGAAGGCTGGAGTAATGATGCTGAAAATTCAGCTTTGCATCACAGGAATATATATATATATTTTAAGTATATTCAAATAGAAAACTATTATTTTAAGTTTTAATAATATTTCACAATATTACTGTTTTTTTCTGTATTTTTGATCAAATAAATGCAGGCTTGATGAGCAGAAGAAACTACTTTCAAAAACATTAAAAATAGTAATGTTTCCAAACTTTTGGTCTGTACTGTATATAATTTTTTTTAGCAAATATTAACAATACAACAGTTATTGTAGTCCTCTGTTCTCCACTCTAGATGTTTAGCTAATTATATCGACAACTGCTTCTGAAAAGACTGGAAATGTGAAACTGATCCATTGCAGATCCTGTTTGGCATCTCTATGATTTTGTGCAGTGTAATAAAAACACTGGACCTGAAGGAATGGTTAACCCTTAAAATGAACATGTCATCACGTACTCACCCTCATCTCTTTTCAAACATTTTAACACCTGTCATGTTCCAAAAAGGACAAGAAATCCGCATAAAGGAACCCTAAAAGTGGTCCAAATGACTACTACAATGGTTTTGTGTGAGGAACAGACTGAAAGTGAGCCCATTATATTTTTGAGAGATGCAAAAGTGAAAGAGTTTTTGTAAAATAATGTTTTTGCATCATTCATATTCAATCTAGCATGTCACGTTCAGATAAAATATATCTGAAAATGGCATTTTGGCATCAATGATGTCAAACGTGGTGTAATACATTTACATGGCATTTATTAATTGATTTGTGAACAAACACACCCCTTTTACATAATAAGTGAAACATCAGAGGCCTGAATTGAAATATCTCAGCAGTGTCATTATCACTGTACGTTTAAACAGATTTTTTGTTCCGTTTGAAAATATTTATCTGTGAGTAATGAGAGAAGTGTCAAAAACTGAATGGTGGATGACTAACGTAACACAGTATGTCAGTGCATGTGTTTCCACTGTGGTGTTTTGTAAGGTAACATCATTGAGTGAAATTTGCATTAACATGTTTTAACCCATACATTCCCATCCCACAAACCTCACCGTGACCCCTCACCCCCGGCCTTTGACCTAACTCACGTGCTTGCATGTGGCTCTCTCGGATGCAGCATGAAGAGGGCCAGCTCTCTTGGAGTCCTCAACGAGCCGGATAAACCTGTGGGTCAACTCAACGTAAGACCACATCCTTCACTGCTCTCTTTCCTTCTCTCTTCTGACAGCTCCATCGTCACCATATTAACACACGTTAATGAATGTGTGAGATCTCACAGAAAAACACCATTGGTTGTTTGCTAAAACCTTTCATCACCATTGATGGTGTTGGGTTATATAATAAACATGTTAAGAAACAATCCTAAAGTTGAGCTAGTGCATTGTTCAGTGCATTTAAAATATCTAAAGGCAACTGTACAGTCATCTCAACAATACTATATCAAATGATATTTTTCTGATTGTTCAGTTCTTTGGTCTATATCTAAATGCTAACATGATCCTTAGAGTTTTGTAACATTTAAGCAATTAAAAATACAATATTTTATGTTTCTTGGGTTGTAAACTAAACCTATGGTCCAAAATGAGGAACAAACTTCACGACTGTAAAAAAAGAAAAAGATTAATGCATGGATTCTGCATGTAGTTATTGTCATGTGACTTATGCCATCAGTTGCATCACTTGACTGCCTTTGTCATGTGACCTCAAGTGTCAATTAGATATGCACTAAAGAATCTCGGTGGACATAGTAGGTTGCATACTAGTTTTCACATATATAGTATGGGGACAATGCCTTTAATTATCCTTTTTGTGGGCTTCTTTTAGGTCACACCCTTTACCAAAATATGGCTGCTTCCCTACTGTATAGTGTATATATTCTTGGCTTTCTCCAACTCTGTGTCCTGGCAAAAAGTCAATTAATGCAATTTTTAACATGTCAATTAATGATGGGATTGAATGGTATAAGCTGTCAAATAGACTGCAAAACAAAGCTGCAGTTTATATGCTTCTTGTACTGATTCAGTTCACTAAACATCTTGAGGTGGCTTTACCCTGAACAGTTGTTCACTTCCATCAGGATGTTCTGTGGTCTGTTTATTGTCTCTTTCTTTTCATTTCCGTCAGGAACGAAATAATCGTCTAAGGAAGTCACGGGACCTGAGTTCCAGTCACACTGACCTGGCGCATTGAAGGTGTGCTGTCGGACGTCCCGATGAAGAGAGGTATGAAGAGGTCTCATCATTGGGCTGACGTGAACTGTGTTTTAGACGGGACTACCTTCTCCGGATGGGACTTTTGCTCTGGTGTCTCTGTACATGTATTTAATTTCTTGTAAGTTAGCTGTAGAAATGAAAACTGATGTAAAAAGTCAGACAGAACCAAAGTGCACAACAAATTTGACAACATTATGCTCTGCGAAAATTAACATTTATCGGAGCCAGAAAATAGATCATGCCATTGGGCTCAGGTTGAGACTAGACTCTCTAATGGCATTTTTGCTGCTTTCCTGTGGTTTATTTTCCTTTGTTTTATTTTGAGATGTACTTTGACGCTTTTTAAAACCAACAACTGTAGGACTGTTTTTAATAATTAAGGATAATAGAGACAGAGGTGTGCATATTTGAGCGTTTTGAGATAAAAATTGGCTTGTTTTTAATTTAGCTTGTACCAATTTCTCACTTTGTGACTTAATATTCTGCTATTGACATTAGTGTTGTTTCTACCTTGAGTAACACTAGAGGACCACGATGCTGAAGTACTGATTCAATCAAACGTATTCCCTTGATAAAGAGAGAACTGCACCGTGTTTATGAACTTCTATGTTTACATGAGTTATGGTTCAATGATGCACGTTTTTTATCGCTTTTGAGGATCTGGTTTGTAACAAAAGAAATAGGAAAATTCCTCCCTCGTGGTAAAAGAGAAAATGAGTTAAAGTGGTTTACGCATGCCATGGAGATCTGTACATTCGGAATATGGATTCAATCTCAGGACTGGAAGAACAGATTGATTTAGCGACGTAACACTGCACTTTGAACAGTTTGATAGGATAATGTTACACTATCAGCCCTTTGTGTGTTACAGAACTAAACTGAGATGCTAACCTCAGTTTTTATTGGTTACGTTTGGTTTATAGATGCTATCGGTTGATGGACTGGTTTCACCTCTCACACCAGCTCCAGCACTAAAATAGTTACTAAAGAGGTTTATAAACTTAATATAACAAGTTTAAATGAACATCTCTGTTATTTATGAGATAAAGCATGATCTCAAATGGAGTTGTAAGTACGGCTACTCCAGACTATAATGCACTGGAACGTGAATTCTGCCCCCAGATGTTGAACTACAGTACCTGTTTGAAAGCAGTGTGCCTTGTGAGTGCCTCAGGCAGGTTCTTGCGAATGAATGTGGAAGTTATTGATTTTGAGTGTGACGGCAGAACAGTTTGAGCTCTGTAAGGTCAAACGTGAGTCATGATTTTACAAAGTAATTAATAATTTGTAATACTGTTGTCAAATAAATGCCCAGTATATATCAGTGTATCATGTCATGGATTTATGCTAATATAGTGCACTGCTCAACTGACCTTCTCGACTTTTTCTACTTTCTTTGTTCTCCATATCCATGTAACACTTTCTGTGGGTCTTCCTCCTGTAATCATTCATCTTGTGTGTGTGTGTGTGTGTGTGTGTGTGTGTGTGTATAAGTGTGTTTTCTCTGTAAAACGCATGTTAATGCTCTGCATTGTGACGATGTGCAATAGGATAGCTGCTTTGTGTTGCTGGTTTTGATCTCACATGCAGTGTTTTACTGACAAAAGTTGGAATATCTGCTTGACTTGTGTTTCGGTTCTCTTTGTACTCTAAACGAATAAATATATCATAGTATCCAGATGTTTAAGTCACTAATTTCAGGCTTTGTTACACATTTGTGGGACTAAATGTGCCCTTCACATGTTTTAAGTTTTAATTTCATATGGTTTATATTCTGCCCTTTTTTTTAGCTGTTGATCAGTTTGTGTTATTATTTAGTCATTGCTGTAATTTTTTAAACCGGGTTATGGCACTCACTAAAATACTCTCAATGGTTCCAATTTAATTGTGGCCTGTATGATATAACCCTGACATACTGTCTGTTTGTGGATGTTGCATTTCTGTTTGTTTTCATAATGTTTTGTATTATGTTGTACGTGTCTATATTTGTGTGTGTATTCTCAACTTCGCACTGGACTCATGTATCTTCCACTTGCTCAGGCTTCATTTACTGCCATGTTTGTTTTGATGTGTATGTTTGGTGAACTTGAATAAAGACAACGGAAGTACTCTTCTACTGTAAGAGTTTCTGGATTCTAGTTCCCCCTGTTGGAAAGTCGAAGCGTTTTAGAACTTTTCCCTTTCATTCTATAAACTGTATTCTATGTTCTGGGTTCTTTGTGCTTCTTAATGGGGTTAAAAAGCTGATATACAGTTGATACACAGTGTAATGAAATATATTGATTTATCTTTATGAAGTTACCTGGAACACAATGGGGAAGGGAAAATAATTGTATTTATCATGGTACTATTAACATTTCTTGACTTGGAAGAGAAACGACTTGAAGGAATGGTTCACTTAAAAATGAAAATAAATTTTTCATTCTCGGGCCGTCCCAAGAGTTTCTTCATCAGAACAGATTTGGGGAAATCGCTTGCTCACTAGGGGATCATCTGCAGTGAATGGGTGCCGTCTAAATGAGTCTGATTAAAAACATCACAATATTATACAAGTAATCCACACGACTCCAGTCCATCAATTAACATCTTGTGAAAAGATGCAGGTGTGAAATAAACCAATCCATCAAGACTTTAACTTTAAACTATTGCTTTTGGCTAAAATACACGTTAGTATGTAATATGACCTTTCCAGTGAAAAAGTTGCTTCCTGAATCAGGAAAGAAATAATATGCAGAGATCAAGCACAGTTTAAAAGCAAAAACAGTTCTAAACAAATAAATCTGAGGATTTTGATATAGTGATGTATAAGGACAGCTGGGAATGGACTATTTCAATGGAGGAAGCTTTATTATGGATTATGGACTAGTATTTTGAAGGTTAAAAGTTAAAATGCCTTGATAATTAATTTGTTCCTTACAAACAAGCAGGTTTTTACTTCACAAGACATGACCTGATGACACGGAGTTGTGTGGATTACCTGTGGATTATTGTGATGTTTTTATCAGCTCTTTGGACTCTCATTCTGATGGCACCCATTCACTGCAGAGGATTCATTGGTGCTCAAGAGATGTTATGCACAATTTCTGCAAATCAGTTCTGATGAACAAACAAGCTCATCTACATCTTAGATGCCCTGAGGATGATTACATTTTCAGCAAAATGTATTTTTTATTTAACTATTTCTTGAACTAGTTCTTAGTGAACTATTTCTTTTTTCTTTTTTTGTTTACTTGATTAGCCTATAATAGTAAGGAATAAACACAGGCTTTATGTAAACATAATAGGTAATTGATAAATATAAATGTTACAAACTTGTACTTGCTTTTTAAAACCAGAATCACAATGCTTGAGCATTAAGGAAACAAATGTATTGCACATGATTGAGGCTTTTATTTGAATGACTTAAATACGTTTAGGCTTTCAAGAATTCAACATACACTGCATTGATCTTCCCTCAAACAGACACAGAGAAAAACCATTACAACACCATTCCCAATGTTTCACAACTTAACTCAAACCAGTAAAGTTTATTAGACAGCAGTGAGGATATTTAATCACACTCATCTTTGGCTAGATGGTCATGTTTTCCCTTATTCAGGCTACATACAACTCGAAACAGCCAACGCGAAGACTGTACAGCAAAATCTTTATGTAAAAATGTGACTAACCTTATGGCAAGAAGTAGTTCAAAGACACATAATAAAACTGGATTACTGATCTTTTCTTATTATTACTGTTGTCGACCCTCTCAGTATGTTTCAAATAGGCAGACCTTTCCTTCAAAACCTTTTCTTTCAGATTCAAAAAGATGTGATACCGCCTAAGCCCATTTTAAAAGGACGCCTTCCTCTTTCCCCAAACAACAATACTGATATCTGACCATCACATGTTTAATATCACCTTCTTCTTCTACATCCACTTTCATGCGTGTCATTTGCATCACAGACATCATTACAGTGTAAAGGTCAACCATTGCTCTCAATGAACCACACCAACCACAGGAACTCGTTTCTCCTTGCACACAAAGATGAAACGGGTCATGAACATGTGCAGAATAGGTCTGGAGAAATAATATTCAACGACTCAAAATACTTGGGTGCTAAAAATCAACAAACTTAACAATAGAAAATGAGTTGAAGTGATGCATTCTTACCTTCCTCTAGTTATGTATAAAGAGCCTTGCTTTTAATATGCAACATCTCAGTCCATCAAAGGTTGTTTTTTTGTTTTGTTTTTTAAATAACTCGACATGACTGGGAATGAATGGAATAACTAAACTGAACTGATGGACAATTATAGACATTTCAATATATGATTTGTCTCCTGGATAATAAGCGAGTTCTGAATGCTAGTATTTGTCCCCTGACAATTCAAGCAGAAGGAAGAGTGTCCCCAATTCCCAGATGAGCTTGATTGCCTGTCACAAAGTAGTTATGAACCAGACCTAAAATGTGTCTGTATTAACAGCAACAGAATCAGTGGGAAGACGAAATCTGGTCCGAATAAGTAACAAGACAATACAAAACCAAATAAATATGCAAGCAAACATATATTCTGCCACTTCTACCAAATACTGTTTTGAAGACATCACAACAATGTACAATACACTGCAAATCATACATATATGCATCTGAGAACGATTCTTTTGTGGTTTCAAAACGGTTTAAAACACACTTAAGCTATCAGCATAAAACACCGGATCTGACAGATAACAGAGCTGATGGGACACATACAGACGTACAAAAAGCCAGGTAGCTTGTTGGGAGTTAGTGTTAGCGAGGACGTGAATATGTAAGGCACTAAAGTCTCAAATCCACCCTCCGTTTGATCAAGGTGCCTGGGAAAGCCCTGAGGAGTCTTGTGGATGCAACAGATCTAGGGAGCTACTGTAAACCTTCCTCTTCTTATTCAAATGTGTGCTTGCAAAGTCACGTCTTTTGAGTGTTAAACCCTCAAACAACTGTAGTCTCAATTATAAGTGTGCATGCTTGTCTTTAAAAACAAATCACACTTTTCTGGGTACTGCTACATCAGTATGTGCAGGATTCTCCTCACCTTCCAGTCGTTACTTTGTGGACTCCTCTGGGTTTTGAAGAGGAGTTTACAGGGGTGACCTCATGTCCCTTCTGTCCTCTTCAGACAGTGATGAATCCCCTGCATGCTCATCCCCAAGATCAGGTGTACATCCTTATGCCTCCTAGATTGGTTGATGTTTTTGGGCAGGACTATGGGGAGGGGCAGTTTATAGTTTGATGAATGGGCCGAAGTGATGAGGCGCTCTGATCTTGGGTGAGGAGCAGGAGTTGGAGGACAGAGATGGAGAAGTGGAGAACGGAGGTGAGGATAAGATGGCATCTGCACTCAGAGAGAAGACTGTGGAGATGGCTACATCCACGATGCCTTGACACAGCTCAGGGTAGAGTTTCCTACAAGAGAGGAAACTTACATTTCAATAAACATTTCAATTTCATAACTGGAGAAACATCTGTAGGAGAGAAATATTTACCAACTGCAATCATGGTCTTAAATATACTTAATTATTGCAAAACGACTAATGAAATTAAACTCAAGCATGCAAAACGTACAAAGCACACAAATTGGGATTTTTTTTTTTTTTTTGTGAACAAAGTTTATTTGTATAGTTTATATCCCTTAAGCCAGTAGTTTCAGTTTGGCTTTAAATAATTAATTTAGGATTGGCATTTATAACAAACATTGTTTGTAATGAATGCCACTATTATTTATGTTTGTTTTATACTTACATTTTGCATTTCTGTTCTGTTTTGAATAGTTACATTTATAAAGATTTGTTATGGAGTGAAGGGAACTCAAATAGTGTTTATAATGCTTCTATACAGTACGTCTTGTTTTACCAGTATTTTACAATATTTCTAAATGTAAGATGTGATTTGTGCCGTTCTTTCTTTTTTTTTTTTTGCAACTTAAAAGTGTGCATTTCTGGAAAATATGTTGTAAAATATTACTTGGGCAAGAACATCATTATTTGCCAGATGAAGAAAAGCAATATTACATGCATAAAGCCACCAAATATGAAAATAAGGGACTAAAGCATGATTTTGAAATTTTTGGGACAGATGCAAGAAGCAAATACATTCTTGACATAACAAATGATAAGTGTGTACTGACTGTGCACAGGCAGGTGCCCCATTGATCTCAATTAGCCAGACTTTAAAGCTCTCGTCCAGCATGAAGTCAAAGCCGAAGAGCTGGAAGCTCTGGTAGGACAGGTGCTTCGTGCTGATGGCTGGCTCGATGCATGTCAGACAACTCCTGTTGAGACAAGAGTCAGGACTTCAGACGAACACCACAGGTGGTTAGACA
This sequence comes from Carassius auratus, assembly GCF_003368295.1. Classification (NCBI taxonomy): domain Eukaryota; kingdom Metazoa; phylum Chordata; class Actinopteri; order Cypriniformes; family Cyprinidae; genus Carassius; species Carassius auratus. Next base: position 19,028,816 of record NC_039255.1, on the reverse strand, counting down.
TCGTCCAATGACGCATTTCTGTAATGTGTCAGTGAGCTCAGTCTTGTAGAAAAAATTTTATGTTATAATTGATCTCTAAACTAAAGGAACTGTATGTTAATTTGGTTACTGAGAGTCACTGAAAGCCTGTTGGTGTCACTGTCAGAATATAGCGGGGTGCAAAAATCGGAGTGAAAATTATATATTTTGCATTAGAAATTTAAAAAATCCTTAGGTTTCCTGTAGCTCAAACAGTGTGTGGCACTAAAAACACAGAGCTCATAGGTTTTATTCAAGAACTGACAAAATTAGTTAGAAATATTCAAGATGCTGCCCTAATTCAAGATCATTAATTCTTTGTAAAAACATTTGATTTTCAGAAAAAATTGTGGAAAAAAAAGTATTCTCAATGTTCACTTAAACATGTAAGCTGTAATTTAATTAGCAACAGAGTAGTTAACTATTAAAATAGTTTTTGTTAATTGAAATACAGATGAAATAAAGAAAAAAAATTATATATATATATATATAAGAAACATAAAGCAAAAACCAAAATGACTCAAAGTTAAATGTAAATGTATAATCAAAAAATAAAAGCCAAATCTAAGTATTAATAAATACTATAACAATATACAATGTAATACTAAAATACTGATTTGAGGAGAGAAAAAAAAATACTTGTGAAAAATTCAACTGTAAAAAAAAGAAAAAGTAAGTTCTCAAACTTTTGGACTCCACCGTATACATCTCGAACACAAAAACAGTTATGCCATTTTCTACTTGTATAACTCATTTGCAGGCACACATGCAATCCGATTTTCGGTGAAGGCGCACCTGATGATATGCTTGATCTGAGGTAAAATCGATGTTTCCATGGCAACGCTGTGTGTGCTCAACAGGTACTGTCTGAACTCATCAAAGAACATCTCGTTGCCCTCCTCGTAGCGGCCGTAGTTCTGCGAGTGCTCCTCCTGGATGCAGTGATTGGTCAGGTGACTGGTCATGTCCTGCAGATCCGAGCTGTTGTAGGGCTCAGAAGACGTCCTCAACACTCCTTCACGGTACAAGTAGATATTATACTGATGGTCTACAAGCACCCAACTCCTGCAGACACGACAGCCAGACAGAATACCAACTGACTTTAGAAGTGCTTTGACTCCATTAGGATGGGGCATTGCAATTCTATGCTTTTCAAATCAAAAATGTTCTGCACACTGGATTATACGCATCATCTTACCTTATATCAAATTTGCGATGTCCCGGCTCTAACAGCAGCGGTTTTTCCAGATATTTCTGAATGACATGCACTTGGCCTTGATTATCGATGAACTCAAGCAACTCATTTGCATCATGAGATATCAAAATACCTGCACCTGAACAAAGTGAGGAACAATCTCATACTATTAAATCAACCTGCTTCTTTTAACCTGCCATTTTGGACCGATGGAGGTACGTACCTTTTGCACCTGCTGATGATTTGGCGATCCACACCGTTCCCTCTCCGCTTTCCTTTCTGGAGTTATAAGAAGCTAAGAAGACCTCTCGCTCATCTGTCTTTGGGTTGCTCTTCATGTGGCCGATGCCATTGGAGGCCGGGGCCACTGGGGTGTTGAGGTTGGTTGGGTATATGATGTAAGACTCAGGGAACCAGTTACAGGAGTCCTTTAACTCTGGACTGGTCTTGATAATCCTAAACATCAAACGTACTTATTTAAACATAATTCACAACTTAAGAACTGCAGGGGTTTCAAACTCAGTGACATGGCAAAAAGGAAATTAGTGTGATTTGAAGACATTATTTACTTAAGCAAGCATTAACTGAACAGTATTGTTCCGAAGATCATTTTAAAACTCTCATTAAAGTCACTTGTGGTTATAGAGAAAATCTGATCTGATATGTTTAAATAAACCACATACTTGACCAGTGATGCTTTGCGACACAGTTTATCAGCTCCTCTGTAATAATTCACCAGCTGCATCAGTCCTGGTTCGTGACCTGTAGAGGACACATTGAAATGTGTTGATCACAGCGTCCTGCAGCTAAAAGCACAAATTTCAACGATTACAATGAAATAATAAAATAACAGTAAAAAATATTTCTTGAGAAGTAAATCAGCATATTATAATGATTTCTGAAGGGTCATGTGGCATTGAAGACTGAAGTAGTGATGCTGAAAATACAGCTTTGATCAGAGAGATAAATTGCATTTTAAAATATCATAATTTTTTACAATAAAAAGTTATTTTAAACTGTAATAACATTTCAACAATAATACTGCTTTTCTGTATTTTTGACCAAATCAATTCACAATGCCTTGGGGAACAAAAGAGACCATCAAAAACAAAAACAAAAAAATTAATACAAACATTACTAACTTGTATTATTTTAACACTTGGGCCGATGTACGCGTGTATGTATATACTTAAGGTACACATTCTCTTTAACCTTTATAAAATCTAATAAATTATTGATATTAATGCTTAATATTTTCATGTTAAAAAAGTTGATGTCAACCTGATTACATATTACTACACAGATACAGATCCACAAGACTGCATTATAGAGCTACATCTTTGTGATCAGCATGGCTGTGTCCTGTTTTCAGTGCTCAATTATTAATAATTGATAATTATTACATTGCTGCATACATGCACCGTTTCATCATTCATTCATTATCATAAGTTTAATAGCTTGTACTATCCATTATCTCCAGAAAAAAAAAAAACATGATTTACTGAAATTGTGCATATTGTAGGTTAGATGCATTATAACTTGCTGAAACTCCTAACTTTCAATGCATACTACAACATGTAAACTGCATGGAATTATAAAACATATGATTATTACGAGATGGCAATGTATGTTTAATATGCAGCTGTTGAAACCCTTTACCCAGCCGTCCGAAAGGCAGCCGATTTCTCTCTCCCAACATTAAATTGAACCGAGGATTGTCCTTCTTCAGTCGTTTCCATTTCCCAGTAGAGATGAGGATCTTGGCGACCTCGGCATACACAGTACTGTTGTCATCTCTCAAAACAAACGTGTACATCGGTGAACACATAGTCTTCTGCTAAGAGCACAGAGCAGTGATGATGACCACACACTAGCTAGTCGACTAACGTTATCTGTCTTCTAACAAAGTAGAGTGAAACCGGACATACATGACTTTCTTGATGCGTCTTAGTTGTTTCAGCACAGAGATCTTTGCAGGGAAGAGTCCCGCTGTAATCCGGACCCAGAAGCGTGGCCGCGCATCTGTACCCGCGGTCGCGTGGCCGAGGGAGGACAGTGAACACTAGGGTGTGACTCTTGAACGATTCGGCTTCTGAATTCTCGCAGCTAACAGTCTACATTAGCTTCCTCCGTTCCTATGATTGTATATGAACAGCCGATATTAAAAACACAGCTGGCTTAATACAGAGTCTAAAGAATAGAGGTCGACTACGAGACTGCGCATATAATTCCTCGCTTCCTCTGTGCTCGTCTAGACATCAGTTTAAATCCCCATATGAAGCCTCTTTATCCCAGCAAACTCATGATGTGACGTACCGCTGGGAGTCGACGCACGTACGCCGCAAAGACTTCTGGTTACTGTAGTTTTATGATACTTGTGCGCGACTTCAACAGCACGAAAGATGATGCGAATGATAATAGTCTGTGTGTCAGCTAAAAAAGAAGAAGAAAAAAAAGAAAATTCCCGGCACTTTGAGTTTGGCCTATATTGGAACAATTTGTCATGATTTTCTGAACAAAAATTATATATATTATATAAGAAGAAAAAAATAATAATTATGGTAAATAATAATTATGTCGAATATAAGACGAGAAATTACGAGGTGTAATTTTTTTGTGTTTTAAATTCGACTTTTATGTCAAAATTATGACTCAACCACACTGTAAATAAATATTTGTTGAGAAAACGTAAAATTTCAAGGCACCTTGTTGCGTTCAAAGTTTTAAGTTCTCTAAATTATTGTTTTAAAACTAAATGTGATTAGTGTGTTTTGTAATTTTGATTTTACTAAATGCATCGTTTAGCCAATATATTCATGAAGACAACAAAATATTTATTGTTTAGTAAACTTTCTTTTATTGGCGCAATAAATTAATTTCCTGATCTGATATACCATATCTGTGATGTGTTAACCATATGTGAACCATGCTAAATGTTTGTAAAGAGAATAACAATTGTTTTTTAGTGTATGTTATAATTTTGATTTTTTTTTTATGCCGTATGTCAATAGATATGACTTTTCCCTTAAATGTGACTTTTTATGTAATACTTTCCACTTTTCTTCTCATAAATATGGCTTTTGTGATATAATTTGGCTATTTCAATATTTTTTATAATTTGCATGGTAAAATATAACTTATCTCTTCATTTCTCAAAAGACTATTATGATTCATACAAACAGGCCTACTTATACTTATGATGTGAAAATTATGATTTATCAACAAACTTTTGTTTATGAACAATGTTATCATAAATCGGATGCAGTCTCTTTTTTATATAAAAGTGCTATCAAGGTCTTAGAATGAGACTGAAGAATCTAGGCAAAAATCACTTTCTAGGATCCCGTCTTAGTCAAAGTGACATTTCAGACCTGGACTGAATAAATATGTTAAGAGAACTGAAACTGATATTTATTTATTTACTGGGACATCAGTGTTCAGTGTTATACAAGTCAATAAATCAAATCAAATGAACACTAAAACGAACAATTAAATTACATCTTTAATAATCTATATAATTTATTTCATCTATCAACTTTTATTTATTAACTTACTAGCTAAATAAATAAATTTATTTATAATAAAAAAGTGAAATCTGTGTTTGTTTCGCCAGGCGGTGGCGCGCGCGTTCTTAGTATGGCGTGGCCGGAAGTTGCGTAGATCGGCGCAGATCAAGCAGGAGGCGCGAGGTTTGGTCAAAGTTATGGTTGTTTTGTTCCACGTCGCTGTATAGATTTTCAGTTATTTCTGAACTTTACAGCATTCGCACAAGAAATACCTTTATCCCAGAGGTAGGTTTCTACTTTCATCACCAAACACAAAACGAGCACAAGAGTGTGTTTGAAGCTGTATTTGTGATGTGTGTTCCTGCTGTCAGCTCCCGAGTTTAGATAAACATTGTCCTGTTTGTCTGAATGATCTACTCATATTTCATACTGGCATACTTTTAATACAACCTTACTTATTTAGTACATTATTAGGGTTCAGGTGAAAGTGGGCTTTCGTGTATCACTTGTCTGTCACATAACATTTGGATATGCTTGAATTTATTATAAGTAAAGTACAAGTCAAGTGCGTTTTCTTTATTATTAACACATTAAACAATTTAAAAGAGTAAGTCATCAAAACAATGAAAAATTCAGTTGTAATTGTTGAAATTTTGACTGATATTTCACTTTACCCTCTCTCTCTCTATGCATGCATACACACTAACACACACACACACACACAGTACACACATATATATCCAGTGTAACTTGCTGGTTACTCTTATTAGATGTAATTTATATACAAATACTCATAAATTACTGTCTCACTTAGAATTTTATATATATATATGTATATAAATTGCCACAGCCATTGTAGCCAAGTTAAATTTACATAAAAGTTGACAGCTTTTTTAATAATAAAAGTCATAATTCATAATTCAAATGAATCATTTTTGAGTTGATTCATTAGAATAGTTTCAATGGATTTCACATGAATTAAGTTTAAATTATTAAACTATTACACTATTAAAACATTTCTGCCTTCATGTTCTTATACTCAAAAATCACACTATAGGAAAATGTGCTACTTAAGTGCATTCAAGTTATTGTGGTATTCGCAGTGTTGCTGAAGTTTTATATCACCTTTTATGTCATTATAAAAAATAGTATGAATATTTGCTATAATTCTCAGCCCTATATGAACTTCCATGCTATTGCTGTGTGGTATTTCTATACTTTTATACATTATTGATTGATCCTGTGCCCTCTTCTTATGCAGTTTGGAGCGCGCCAGGCATGAGCAGAGCACACCTGGACGAGTGGCAGAGGAGGTCCTTTGACATTTCGTCTGGCTCCTGTACACCTGAACAGACGGCCGATGCTTATCGGGCACATGTCCTGTCCATTCAGTATGCATGGGCGAGTGCTGAGCTCTCTACGGCTGGAGCTGGCAGCCTGCTCAGGACCTACTCGGAGAGGTACGCCGCAGTCCTGGACTCAGACGACCCACGCACAGGGCTAAACAACTATGCAGAGAGTGCCCTGCAACTAGCTCGCAATCAAAAGAACCATAGCGACAAATGGGAGTCGTCCCTAACATTCGAGAACGTGTTCAACCTGCCGTGTGTGCAAAGGATGATGCAGGACAGGCCAAAAGAAGGTGCTCTCCCTGTAGATCCGGTAGATGTTAACATCACTGTCGGTGTTGAAATCTGCAGGGGAGGGGAGAAAGGCAGTGATCTCTCTGGTCCTTCTTGTGGATTAAAACGAGAGCCTCTGGCACATGGGCCCACTGCGCCTCCACCTAGGGCTGAGATAGGAAGGGGGGTCAGTAACCTACTTGGCGGTCCTGCAGAGCGGGCGAGAGGACTTCAAGGAGCCCCGCTGCATATGTCCTTGGCACAGAATGTTCCAACAGGAACTATGCCTATGTTTACCCATAACAATTTCAGTTCCACAGGCAATACTAACGTGTCTCACTCTAGTTTGGGTTGCACAAGTGGATCTAATGTGCATAATCAACCTGTGTACTTTTCCTCCACAAACCCCTCCAAGAGGAAGAACTTCTACGGCTCAAGAGCTGAAAGCAACAGAAGCTCATTCCCATCACAAGGCGAGCAGGAACCCCGAGGGAGGGGACAGAGGAGAGAGGAAGGTGTCAGCATAAATTTTAGATCAGCACGAGAGCAGTTCATCGTTGACCAGCAAAAAAAGCATTCCCATCAGGGTCAGCGAGGTTCTGCGGCCAACGTTGCTGCAGTCACCAAGAAATCCCTTGGGGCAAATCGGGCTCGTGGGGCGTCTTCCAAATTCATCTCTCCTATGCCAAGGCAAGAGGAAGAGGGCAGCTCGAAGGAAAACGCACCACAAGACATGCAACCTGTTGATGAGCGACTAAAAAACTTTGAGCCCAAAATCATTGAACTTATCATGAGTGAGATCATGGACCATGGCCCCCCGGTAGCTTGGGATGATATTGCCGGTCTGGAGTTTGCCAAAGCCACAATCAAAGAGATTGTAGTTTGGCCCATGTTGAGGCCTGATATATTTACTGGCCTTCGAGGTCCACCTAAAGGCATTCTTCTCTTTGGTCCTCCAGGAACTGGTAAAACACTTATAGGGAAGTGCATCGCGTGCCAGTCCGGAGCCACTTTTTTCAGCATCAGTGCTTCGTCACTCACTTCAAAGTGGGTTGGAGAGGGCGAAAAGATGGTACGGGCACTCTTTGCCATTGCTCGGTGTCACCAACCTGCCGTCATCTTCATCGATGAGATCGATTCTCTTCTTTCTCAACGGACAGATGGAGAGCATGACTCTTCCCGTAGGATCAAAACAGAGTTTCTTGTCCAGCTGGATGGTGCCGCCACCTCAGCAGAAGATCGCATTTTGGTGGTTGGTGCCACCAACCGGCCACAAGAGATTGACGAAGCAGCTCGCCGTCGCCTGGCCAAGCGACTCTACATCCCTCTCCCAGAGGCTGAGGCTCGCCGGCACATAGTGACTAACCTCATGACCCGTGAGAAATGCCAGCTGGGAGCAGATGAGATGGAGAATGTTGTACAGGGCACAGAGGGGTTTTCAGGGGCAGATATGACACAGCTGTGTCGAGAAGCAGCTTTAGGCCCCATCCGAAGCATTCATCTAAGTGACATTGCTACCATCTCGGCAGATCAGGTTCGGCCGATACTCTACAATGACTTCCAGGAGGCTCTCAAAACTGTGCGGCCCAGTGTCTCTTCTAAAGATCTGGAGCTATATGAAGAGTGGAACAAGACATTTGGCTGCGGTCGCTGAGCATTTGTGCTCCGTTTACACTAATTTATCAGTTTTATGTTAGTATGACTATGATGCTGGGTTAATTTCTTAAAATAAAAGGTTGATTTGTCTTGTGTCTTTTTCCATCTTATTCATGAACATTCTTTTAGAGAGCTGTGGTGTAAAAAGACAATCTGTTTTTTGTTGTTGCAAAGTTTCATATTTAGTGTCATTTATGCAGTCAGAATGGATTGACTCAAATCAGAACTCATGATTTTGTAAAACTGAGCTTTTAACCGTGTGCATGGCCTCAAAATTAACATACCGCAGTTGTGCCTTCCTGAAAACAGTTGCATCACTGATTGGAGCTGCAACTCTTTTCCTTGTAATGTAGAGGAAATGTGCCAAGTTTGCACTAAAAGGGAACATGGGGTCTTGAGTATGTTGTTTCCTTCTGAATGCACTTATCCAAAAGGGAACTGTCAGCTAGTACAATGTCCAGCTCGCCCTACCTTCTGTGTGCACAGAATGAATTCAGCAGCTCTCCATGTTTAACTGCTCTCGCTCTTGCATAGATGGAGCGTTAGACACCTTAGGGCCAACTCTCCCATTGTGTTGTGTCTTGGTGAATGGATTTGGAGGGGAAGTTGGGCAACACTGCAGGCATTCTGGTCTCATGATAAGAGTTACCCACAGATCAACTCTTGCAGTGCTCTTCCTGTTGCTAAGCTAATGCGGTCTCGGCCCACATCTGGTAAACCAGAGGAATGTCTTTGGGCCCTGGAAGGGGTTTTAAAGATGGTCTCTCAATCCTCTTCATCCTCCTCCTAAAGGACAGTATGGTTGGTTTAGTTTTTTCAGTTACACGAAAGTTGGAGGGAAGCCCATCAGAATTGCTGTTTTCATTAACTACAGGACTTCCAGGTCTTAGAAAGAGAGGTTTTTATGATGACACCAGTCATAAACCTGGTGAAAAATGATGCATTGTAGAAGCAGATAAGAGCTGTGGCTTGATGCGTTTACTGTTGATGGATGGAGAGGAGCATTGTGGAGTTTTAAATGAGTGGCCACAGATGGCATGAGGGGTAAAAGTTGCTGGTCCAGTGGTGAGGAAACTCACCCAGGCCAAATCACAAAGTAATGAATGAATGAATTTGAACACGAATGGTTTTGGCCGGGTTACAAAATGAATCATTTTTTGTAAAGTTTGTATCTTCAGCAGGTTTTGACTTGTCACTTTATTTGGATGAGACTGGCGTCCCTGAAATGTCTTTGTGTTTGTTGTTTTTATGCCACTGCATTAGCGTTATATTTTCACTGTCAAATGTACGGCTGATTTGTGTTGGCGTAAAACGCAAAGTCTGTGTTGACTGCTGTCTGGGAAAATTGAAAGAGAGACGGCTGATTGATTTGGTTTGCTTCTTGCAACTGCAAAACTATTCTTTCAGGGAGTCAAGCTGAACTGTTAATAAACCTCATAAGGAAAATGGGATTTAACAGTCAAGACTCTGACTCTTGTGTCGTCTTCATCTGCATCCGATTATAGATTGTGCTCACATGAAATGAATCAGTCATCTAATTTTCATGAATCAATCTTAGAAAGACTGGAAGCCCATGAAAAAAGGGTGTCATTTATTTTTTATCTTTTTGTCAAGAGGGTTAATTAATATTTTAGGATTATGTGGTTGGCCGGAGTGTTGAAACTTTGTAAAATTAGCCAGCAGTGCAAGTAGTAAGTCCATCCCCAAGGAGAGGAGGAGGGCTGTCAGAACAGCAGGGGTAGCCTACAGCTGGACTATAGAAGGACAGGCACACAGAATTCCTCCACACTATATCTACAACTAATATTAACCATTGCATCATCTTTTTTTCTTGTTTGTATAAAGCTACAATGTTGTTTTCCATTGTGTGTTTTTAGACAATTAGTTATTTCAAACTGCATTAATAGATCTCTCTTTCTGTATAAAGATTGCTTGCTTGGGTTCATTTTATTTTTACTTTCTCCTTGAAAACAGCCTTTGGTGCTGACATAAGATTGTTTCATCGTAGTGTTTGACCACTATTTTTTATTAAATGGCTAATGCCTGTGGTCATTATGATGCTGAGATATGGAATAGTCTTTAATATTAATTGTATGTATAGGGTGTAATATACATTTACTTTTCTTATATTTGCTCATAATTTACAAAAAAATAAAAATAACAATATATATATATAATATAAGTATTTATATTATTCTGATTAACTGATAAATCTGGCAGTAGATTTTTAAACACAAGGGGCATTGATTTATCTGCCTGACCAATTTATTCTTGTCTCTTATTACTGCTTTTGACATCTTTAAAGTTTCTCTGAATGGGTGTGGTCTATTTGTGCTTAAGTATCATAAGTCAAAGAGGAAAAGAGAAGTGAGATTTGGGATTGAGGCGGATGGGGTGGTGTGAGGGGGTGCTGGCCAAATTATCCCTTTCATGCAAATGCACTCTCTCCACGGTTAGTTCCCACTGAAGCGTGGGGGCTCTGCGTTGGCCACAGCTGCTTCCCGTTTCTACCCAATCACACAACAACCATCTGGACACGCATGTCATGACGAAAAGCTGGTGAGCTTTTGGGTTGGGCTACCTCATGCACTTTTGACAGATCTGCTCTTCTTTAGTTTACTTCATCTCCCTTTGGTCATTGCGCACTTTTACAGATGTCTATTAGTGCCAAAGCACAAATACTTAAACATTTTAGTTCACAAGAAACATGATGTTTTGTATATTGTTAATTGTCAATACCTGAGAAGTGGTGATTTCTTTATTACAATAAATCCACAGTACTGTAAATGCTGTTTCAACCCAACTACAAACTACAAACCCTACTAATTTCAACTACAAACTTAATCAGCAAGACTTTTGAAGACTTTTTAGCCTAAAGTTCTCAAAATGCAATTATTGTAACAGAGGTAGGTGTTCAATTTTATTCTCAAATTCTTGTTCAGCTGTCTCTAAGCAAGTTGTCTGAAAGATGACAAATCTTTGACCGATGTTCATTTAGCTCAGTAATTTAGATAAAAAGTGATTCAAGTGAGCATTATAAGTGTGATGCTTGGACTTTAGAGTTTATGGAGGTTTATGAATTATTAAGTCTATACTAATTATTTTAGCATATGTTTATGATTATGTGACAATAAACACCATTTCATAATTTGTGATTTGTTAGATACTCAGTCTGGATGAGCCTTTTACCTCCAATTACCTTTACAAAAATTGACACGTTATCAGAGGTTGAATAAATTATATAAATTTATATTGTACAATTTTTTGCAAGCATATTTAATCTAGGATGTTGATGTTAATATGTAGTAAGAATAACTTTCAAACTGTATTTTTAAATACAATATAAAACAAGCAGGGGAAAAAAGCTATGAAATAAAGACAAAAAACAGGTACAATATGTACTGCCATATATTTGGTTCAATATACAAGGGGAGCATTTCAAAAGGGAGTCTTGTTACATAAAATGGACATATCATGACATATTCATTGTAATAAATTATAAAATGATATGAACTTCCAGAACTTCTTTAAGCTGCTTAATATAAAAAAATATATTTAAAACGGAGAGTGAAAAGTTGGAACACAGGGACGTAAGAGTTACGTAAGAAGTTTACATCTGTTGCAAATATTTTATAACCATATATCTATGCATTATTTTATTTAGGGCAGCAAAAACTTCACTTTTATGTGGAATGATACAAAATGTAGCACTTTCAAACACCCATTTTTTTTCAGTTACAGTTCTCTCTTTTTCAAAAGTCTAACTGGTTTACATACAAGTCACACCATTGTAGAAAAATAGACAAGACAGTGAAATATATAGGCAACTGTATGTACAAAAAAAATCAATGTTACACAAAACTCCAGTGTTTGGACAGTGTCTAAAAAAATACTGAAATGTTAAATGTGTTCTGTGTGTGTGTAGTCAAGTGTATGTGGAACGTCTCTGTGTGTGAACTCAGAAGCGGTGCTCTCCACGCGTGATGTGCGATGAGAACTCGTAGCGGTCCTGACTGCGGTAACCACACAGGTTGCACTCGAAGGGGTCTCGGAAGCCATGGCATCCCATGTGGATGGTATACATGACGTGGTCCAGGAACAAAACTCTGCAGTGGACGCAGCGGTACGCCCTCAACTCTTCTCCTTCTCCGCTCAGCACTTTAAACCCCTCTGATGATGCCATACTCAGCTCAATCCCCGCTGCCCGCAAGGCCTCAAAATGCCGCTGCTGCTCTTCCTTCACTACTGGCAGACCTCCGTTTCGCATTCCTGGAGCCATGTGATTGGTCAGGTAGATGAGACCACCTGCAGCCGCTGCCCCGGCCTCGTTGTTGCTCTCGGTGTCAGTGGAGTCCTGGCCGCTGGGGCTGGGCGAGCCATCCTTCTCCATGGAGGCTGATTTGGACTTGGACAGCAGAAGGAGATGCTCTGCAGCGCTGTCTTTAGCAGATACACCATTGACTTCAGCTGATTGTGACTTGTGGAGGTTGTAAATAGGGCTGACCACCATGTCGGAGGAGCCAGGGGAGGTTTGAACCAGAGGCCGCAAGGACTCCGCTCCCAGATAGCTAATGGCACTGTTGATGGCCTGATCAATCACATGAGGCTGCATGAGCTCACCTGAGCCGGCTTCGAATGACAGCTCCGACAAACGATTCTCTCCTGTGGAAAAGCCAAAAGAGCAAAGGTTTTAACTCCTCTGAGTTCTGTGAAATGTTAAATGAGAATTGATGCATCATTAAACTGTACTGGACCATTACTGCACAAATTCTGACAAATTTTTATTGTCTTTATTAACTATTATTACTGTGGAAATGAAAAGACACTTAGTTGCATTAAACTCAAATCCATCCCAGAAAATAAGGAACATTCTCAGAACTTTGGCCAACATTCTGAAAAGTTTCTCTCAAAGTTATGAACAAACATTCTTCCTGTAACGTTAATAGAATGTTTGTTCAAAGTTTTCTGGTCTTTAAACGTTCTAAAAAAAAAAACATTATTTATACTTTGTTCATGGTTCAATTTTTTTTCTGATCTTTAAAAATGTTTAAAAAAAAACAACAACATTATTTATACTTTGTTCATGGTTAAAATTTTTTTCTGTTCTTTAAAAAAAAACACAAAAAAAAAAAACGTTATTTATACTTTTTTTCATGGTTCAATTTTTTTTTCTGAAACATTGTTTGGTCTACTATTTTTTTTTTATATCATTACTTTATTCTGAATGTTCAAAGAACATTAAAAAATAACAGTCCCATAATGTTTCCAAAATGATAAAATATAATGTTCCAATAACCGAGAAGATTTTAATTCATGACATTTTGAACAGTCGGAGAACATTCAAAAGAGATGTTTTTATAACTTAATGTTAACATTAGCAAAATGTTCCTAGAACATACTTTTTTTGTTAGCTGGGATCATAATGGTTTATAAAGGTTTTGAGATACTGGAAAAATATACTTAGAAGTACTATCTTAATAATATATAGACTGCAAAAGGAGGTTTTCGCAGTGATGCAATAGAAGCAGCATTTTGGGTTCCCCTAAGAACCTCTTAGGGGAAAACCTTTCAAAATAGACAGTTCATTGAGAGATGCTTTTCTGAGTGAACAGTTCTTAAAAGAACATTTTATTAATCTAAAGAACCATTTTCCACTAAATGAACCTTTTGTGTAATGGAAAGGTTCTATGGGTGTTAAAGGTTCTTCATGGAACCATAGATGCCAATAGTTTCCGTTAAGGCACCTTCAGCAGGTGCCAACAGATCCTCCAGATGCGTCTTCCAGTCTGGCAGTCTGAGAAACCTCAAATGGGGTCTCCTTTTAATCTTTATATTTTTACAATAATCTTCAGTAAAATACCAACATGAAAAGAAGAGAAATGGGCTTAGTAACACATCACATTACTCTAATAGCACTTCATGAGCTATTTTTTATAAAAGATGCAAATGCAAATATATAAGAATTTATAAACCAATAAGCAACAGTGATGTTGCATGCCATTATAGTGTTTCTTTTCCAGATTTTTTAAAAGTCATTTCATTAGAAAAGAAAGCAAAGAGGGAGCTGCCTGTGTCTTAATTCTTTCAGTCAAATACATCAATGCATTTTGACAATGATATCTGGATGATCTAGGATATACACTGTACAATGAAAGCAAACTTCAACTCTTACCCACAAACCTCTGTGGCATAGAGCTCTTACGCTTAGCTACATTGTTAGCTATCCTGTCTAGCACCAAGGCTCTCTCAGATGCAGGCATGTCCTCCCTCTGCTCATTCTGGCTGTTCTCTTCCTTCACTATGGAAAGCAAGACAAAGAAACCACGCATAAGATTCAGATGTCCTTATCTAACCTGAGCTCATCCTCTGACATGTGCTGCTAACTAAAATAGATGAAGATGTTCCTTCAATCATGCAACTGATACATGGTTTTCTAGCCCTTACTCTAAGATTTTTTTTTTCTTAAGATAATTTTTAAGCTTTGGGACTTTACAGGCATGTTGCTGTGCATCATTTTACACATTCAATTATAGCTCTGTAATTCTGAATATTTGGGACATTTTTTGGCTTTGTCACCATTAAGTACTACCTGGACGTCAACGGTACAATTTATTTTAATTTTCATTGTAGTGAAAATAAACCACATTTAAGCTATGTTAATGGGTCATAGATTAGCAGCATTTCCATTTATTAAAGAACAGAAATCACTCACCTGTATAAATGCTGTTCTGAAGGCCCATGCACTGCAGGTAGTTATGACATCTCTCCTTATGTTCCTCCAGCGAGCTCCGTTGCTTGTAACTGCGCCCGCAGTATGCACACTTATGAGGTTTTCCAACTGAAAATTCAAAATAAACAAATTCCACTACAATACAGTCTCATGCAATCAGTGCAGGTTTGAGTTAATGAAGAAATGAAGGCATGTTTGAATGATCCAGGTGACAGAGGCATTTACCCGAGTGCGTGCGCAGGTGTCCGGTGAGGGCGTCTCTGCGGCGGCAAGCGTAGTTGCACAGGTGACATTTGAAAGGTTTCTCGCCAGAGTGCAGTTTGATGTGTCGGAGCAGGTTACCCTTCTGAGTGAAGGAAGCACCGCACTGGTTGCACTGGAACGGCCTTTCTCCTAGGAGAAGAGAAAAGTAAAAATACTAAATTCTGTAAAGCATGCATAATGATAAAGGAGCTAGATTTTTCAGCATGTTCTCCTTTCTAGTGGTCCCAAAACATATTTGGACACTTAATCCACCTTAAAAATGGTTGAGTTTATTGCAATTTGAAACAATACATTAAACCAGAATATTTTTTTAGGTTGTAAATAATAAAACAGTAGATGTACTGTTCAAGTATTTGGACACTTTCTTGCAATCAAATGTTAGTAGAATACAGTTAAGTGCAACAATATAGGACACCTGAAACGGTCCCACTTTATTTTAAGTGGCCTTAACTTCTAAGTACTTACATCAAAAATAAGCACAATGTACTTATTGTGTTTATATTTTACTGTAACACACTTTTGCTGCTACTGAGGTGGGATACGTAAGGGACAGGTTTGGTGGTATGGGTGGGGTTAAGGGTGGGTTAAGGTGTAAGGAGTTATGAAAGTAATTACAGAAATTAAGTACAGATGTATTTCACATGCAGATATTTTTAAATACAAGTACAATCTAAACATTGTTATGTAAAGTACATTGTTAAACATGTATGTACACAATAAGTGCATTGTACCAAATTTTTTATTTAAAAGTACATACTAGTTAAGGCCACTTAATAATATAAAGTGGACTTAACTGAATTGAGTTGGATAATGACACTAACTTTGTAACATCAACTGAACTGAATCAACATTGAACTAAGCTGAGCTGAATAGATACACTATTGCCTTAATTACAGCTGTTTATAGCTGAATTTACCTTGTTTCATAAATAATGAGTTTTGCAATGCAGACACTTATATTGAAATTAATATTGTCTTCTGTAGACCTGCTTTATTGCTGAAATTGAATGATTCATAAAATAAACGGTTCCATTTTATATTGCTGTAAAGCTGCTTTGACACAATCTGTTTTGTATAAAGCCTTATGTCACTTGACTTATATACATCTTATTTATAATGGACTTCATCCAAAGCTGCTTTGGAGCCTATTGCAAAAACGAGTGGCTTAAAAGTGCAAATACTTTTTGTGCCTTCTGTATACCCTTGTGAGATAAAGTTACTTGCGTTCACAAAGAAGTGACTCATTGTGATGTAACATGCACTATATACACCTGTAGTTCTTTCTAATTGTATTTCGCCTGAACATAGAATGCCAGCGACAAATGGTCATGTAAATGGCGAGCGTCTGAGACACTGCATCGGCTCTCTGGAAGCAAAGCGTCCGCCGCTGTAGCGCTATTACGCTGTGAATGCGGGGTCACTGTCCTACACGGCTCCACCGTGCTGCAACATCTTCAACAACGCTGCGCCTCGTGCCAAAGCTCAATCAAACACGCGGGCGGGACCCCGCACGCGAGCGCCGCTCTCCGCTCTGCGCGCGCTGCCTGGCTCCTCGAACAAGAGGCTTTCAGACGCTGCCTGCCAGTTTCGTAATGCACCACTGCCTGGGTCAATTTGATCTGAAAATCTCATTTTTTCCTCTTCTTCGGCTCTAAAATAAGAGCGGCCCATCACAATGCAAATGCAGAGCTCATTTAAATAAAGTGAAGGAAACACTTTGTGTTTTGAGAGCCAGTCTTCCTGATCAGCGCCCCTGGAATAAACCAATATCCAGCTCCTCCGACTGTTGTGGCATTCTCCGAGAACGCTATTAATACGGCGCTCTCTTCAAAAGCCCTATAAAATAAGAGTCACCAGTGAAGCAGCAAGAAGACGGAGAAAGAAACTCATTAAAAAGGCATTTGAGGAGCACGGCACCTCCTGCGAATATTTAGATTTAAACAGGAAGCACTTCATTGTATCTTTTATTATACGTTCTTTTCTGAATTGACATTAGCCCACTGTTCCTTTCTTGCATTTTGAGTTTCATTACTACTTTGTCAAGTGAGGAAGTTAAGTGCCTTTTTTTGAAAAAAGTTCTCACCCACTGGTTTGGCTTCATCACAGTGGAATAATTTGAGAAAGGGAGAAAATAACTACTGAAATAATTGTCATATGAGAGAGACTTACTTAGTTTGGTTGGTGCTGCATTTGGAGTGTTATAAAGCAATCTAAACACATTTTCAAACCTCTTTTTTTTAATGCAAAAAAAAACATATATGAACATCTCATCATAATTATATCAACAATAGGTTAGAAGTAAGCTTTAAAAAGGATAATTCACCCAAAATGGAAAATTCTGTCATCATTTACTCACCCTTACTGTTTGTCATTCCAAACCTGTATGACTTTCTTTCGTCTGTGGAACATAAAAGAAGATATTTTGAGAGATGTCTCAAGGTGTTTAGTCTGTTTACAGTGGAAGTCAGTGGTAACCAAAACGGTGTGTTTCTTTAAAATATCTTCTTTTGTGTACCGCAAAAAAAAAAAAAAAAGTCATACAGGTTTGGAACGACATACGCAAATAATGGCCGAATTAACATTTCGGATGCAACAAACTGCGGACATTATCCAAAAATGGTGTCCTATAATGTTCTAAAAACAAATCGCATTGGTCATTTACATCAATTTACAGCATCCGTTCAAGTCAAGCCATGCACATTTACTGTAGTTTGCTCTACTCTAGCCTCTGCTAAAGAAAAGGATGGTTACATTTAAAACACATCCAGCGTCTGTCTCTGTCCTGCTCTCTGTGTGTCTCTCTCAACCTACCCAGCCCTGCGCCCTGCGCCCTGTGATCTGTGATCTGTGAGTGATAGTATAAGGAGGGAAGAGTAGATGGCAGTTGTGCTTACCAGTGTGACTTCGCTTGTGCACCATTAACACATTGGGCCCAATGCAAACCATCCCACAGATATCGCACTTCAGCTTCCCGTTGGGGAGGCGGATGCCCCCGGCCGTGGGGTAGGCGGCCGGCTTGCTGTCAGGGCCTGCGTGGGAGCCGTTCACTTTGGCCCCTGAGCCATCGAGCACACGCAAGTCCTCGGCTGCACATTCCTCCTCCTCCTCTCCATTCATCTCACAGGCCAGCCCGTTTTCCTCGTCACTCCGAGCCTCAACTTTTATATTACAGGCTGGAAAAGAGGGTAGTGGGCCTGTTAAGTACAGTGGCAGGCTGGGTGGTTATTTTCTCTGACTAACTAACAGCGTCATCTTTTGTCAATCTTATTGTTCTACAGCAAAAAGTGCACCTGCAAAGCAACTATTTTCTTTCCTTCAGCCTTTTATTATCAGCTTTTGTGTGTGCGTATGTGCAAATCAACACCTTTTATTACATGTTTGAAACATTCACTTGGCATTAGAGAACATTAGCAGCATTTGTTGAGCACCAGTGTAGATATTATCAGTGTTGGTAGGTAGCTAACTGCAAGTAGTAGCTAGTTACTAATCTAAAAACATTTTCAGCTGCTACAGAAAAAAAAGCACACAGTCTTGCAGATGACATCAATCTAAAATGCTATTCTTATGAAGCACAGTGAAGGCAGGTTCATTTGACTGAATCATTTTGTTCTGATGATTGATGTACATGTTCATTCATTCATATACAGTAGTGTTAAAACATTTTTATCAGTAGTTTGTAATAAAAAATAAAAAAAAAGAAACTTTACTGTAGTCCTTGAATTATGAGTAGCTAGGAACTTTAGCTATTTAGCTAGCTACTTTAGCTATGTAGCTGTTTCAACTTAGCTTCCCCAACACTAGATATTCCTACCAGGTGTTATGGATAAATAAACTGACAATTATGTGTTATAAAGATAAGACATGTACATAAGACATTTGATTACATAATGGCTCCCAACTCCCTTTAAGAAAAAAGAAAAATATATATATTTAAGATACACTTAAATAATCCAATGTTCTTCTATCAGACCGCCTGCTCTCAAACCATCTTACCATCTCATTCACCATCACACTTCTCTGAAACAAATGACTGATAAACAGGAAACAGAGACACAGGAAGCTCTGTGAAACTGAGGACTCTCAGCGGTGTAAACCAGACCAGCAAACCGTGGTAAACACACACACATAGACTCACATTCGAGCCTACAGAAGCATGCAAAAAGGAGCACACAATCAAATAAAAATTAAACTGTTAAATATTCAGATTATTCTCTGTAATGTCCAAATATATAAGCAAGAGCATTGTTCAAATGCCAGTTTAGTCTAATGAAGTAAACATTTCGAGTCTTTCAGGCAGTTAGAGCTCAGGGTAAAGGTCCTGTGGTTAACATGCTGTGGTACCAGGCTGATTTCCCCACGCTTCAGCCTCTGTTTGTACAGCCTCAAGAGGAACAAGCAGAAATAATGAAATATGGGAATCCAAGGGAAAAGGGGAAGCTTCAGCGCCCGAGTCGGCCCAACCGAAAAAAAGGACAAGAGTTATGGAGAAGTGACAGAAAGGGAAGCACAGACAGGGAATTGTTAAGCACAACAAGTGAAACAGTTTTTCTTTTTCATTTTCTGCATTCAGACTACAGGGATCACCAACTGAAGCATGTGATTGAGCTGGAGAGTACCGGCAGACAAAACTGCGTTCAGTGTTCAGGTTACTCTCTGACAGTGAGCAGCCAGACTCTGTTTCCAAAATAGATATAGAATTGTCTTGTGTTTTACAGCAAGTGATCCAGTTTCCAGTATAATCGACTCCAATGACTAAGAAAAAGACTGAACGCTAATCAAATAACTATCTAAAGATAAAAGCTAGTTGACTAAAAACTTTATATTCTTTCATTTCAGATAGGGTCTTGACTGAACATAATCACATAATAAAATCAAGCCAGAGATTTTCATCTTTAATGCATGTTCCTGGTCTTTTTGTGCACTATTCATTGGTGGACATTGTTCTGCATAACAAAAAAATCTTTGACTTTTATCAAAATATAATAACCCCATGACAGCATTCATTTTCAGCTACGTCATAAATCCGTTGTAAACTCTCACACAAAAACAACTGGGGCAGTTTATTTAGCCCTAAAGGAAATGATTACCTAAATGTAAATTTTATTACTTAAAGTGCACCTAAATTATACACATAAATACTTTTTTGAAAGGGAACTGACCCAGTAACAGTTTTTGTTATGTACTTTTTAATCCCTCCCCTCCAGTGTCCTGGCTATATTAGTATTTTCACAATCCAATCAAATAGACCGTCCTACATTTTATTTCTTGCTTAATATTCTGTTTAACTTTAATAAAGCTTGTCTGATTTAGTAAAACAGGTTGTAAACGGCATTTCATGTTGACTTTAAAGAAGGTTTATATGGATTTCAGTGTCAATGTGTGAATGAATTATAGCAGTTAATAACATAACGTCAATACAGGAATGCAATCTCCTATTAACACCCATAAAAGGATGTATCTCTTCCTCTCACTCACACACAAACACACACACACACACAGAGAGAGAGAGAGATCCACTGACAGTCTTTCTGCTTAAATGATATGATGATTTAACCAGTGTGATGTGACCTGCGTTTGGCAGAGGGAACTAGGCTTGTTGTCATGATACGGTCTCTCATGGATCTTTTGGGGAAGTTGTGACTAAACTGGGGATGGGAAGAGGAGCTTTTACTTTGTATAACGTTTGTCACACATCCTAATTTACCCATTTTGGGAAGCAAGTGTCAAAAGCCACAGACAAGGACAAACAAAAGAGCTCTACATAGAATAGAACAGGCAAACCTCACAAACATCAGTGACTAATTTTAAACGGGATTAAATTAGATTTTTTTTTTTTCAGAGCAATTCTCTGGAAGTGCAGTGGTTCAGTGTCTTGAGGACCATGTTAGTGATAAGTCAGTCTTCCTTTGGCTGTTTGAACCTATGACTCTCTGTGACATCAATTACAACGTTATCACCACATTGCACTTTAGCAAGGGATTTATTCATGGCGAGGGCACTATAAACGAATATAACGCTTTGCTAGTACAATTAATTTTCGTATGTGCTCCAGTCGAGGTGCTGAAAATGACTATGAATAGCTTATGCGGTGTAGGAGAGCTACATGCACATTAACCACGGCTCCACAGCGAGTGGGTGAGAGAATATGTTTGAGCATGCATGTGAATGCATTCGTGTGTCGTATGTGATAAAAAGAACCCTGCTTTCGCTCACATTTTTAGGAACTTGCTAGTGAAATGTTTGCATCTGATATAGCAACAGGTTTAAGGGCAGGCTGTCACCCTCATACATTTAAAAAGAGGAATTACATGATAAAATCGGCCCTGCACCATGAAAACATTTCTGCACTTCACTGGACAGCATTATTTTTCCATTCAATGCTAATGCTCAATGCTTTAAGTCAACATGTAATTAAAATGCATTGTTTATTGCTAATGGCTGTTTTGTGTCTTGATATGTTTGATTTAATGGAAATAAATAGTTTATATTCAGAATCTTTAATTAAAATCAAAATCGACAAAGTCTTTTTCTTTTCTGCTGCCATTTAGCTAGCTTTTTTTTTTTTTTTTTAGTTAATTTAAATGAGTGTCTTTTTTCAATAATGTCACATTACGGGAACAAATTTGGTTGTGAACCTTTTGATACATTATTTTTGGACACTTCATTGCATGTTACAGGTATTTGAAATTAAATTCTGAGTTTAGTTAATTAATATTACTTAAATTTATAATTACACTGTGACAATGCCACCATAAAATAAAGCATCAACCCTTTTTTGACCCACCTGGGTCATGACTTAAGTACATTAGCTCTATGGTCTTGTGGTTAACTTGTTCTGCTGAAAGCACTGACATGCCAACCGGATCTCACGGCAATTCGTACATTTTTCACAAGGTGGCTTATTTGTACGAATTCGTACGACCACACTCGTACAAATTCATACGATTGTTGCCAAATCGTATGTATTTTACGATTTGCACAATTCATATGAATTTGTACGCATGACCTACACCTAACCCCGCCCCTAAAATCATATAAAATAGTATAAAATCGTACAAGTGAGGTCGTACAAATTCGTACGAATAAGCCACCTCGTAAAATAAGTACGAATTGGTCGTGAGATAGCGTTGGACACGCATATACTGTATGGCAAAATAAAATACACTTAAATGTGATTTCTATTGAAACTTGTATGTCATAATTAATTATATACTTACAGACTTACATTTGTAATGATGATGTTGCAATTTAGAACATTTGAAATATATATTATCTTGAAATGTATTATTAAAAACACTACACTTTAAAGCACAGCAAAATATTATTAAAACTAGGAAGTGTATTTTTTGTACTCTTAAGTGGCCTTTTATTTCATTAAAAATGTATTGTCAGTTTTCAAAAATATATACATTTAAGATTTGAAGGATTAAAATGAGTCTCTTTGTACTTCTCACAGATATTACATTTCAATCCTCAAATGTTTTCATAAGTGTAGAGGAGTCTTTCATAACAGGAAAGCAAAGAGACAGCGCTCTTTAAGAACCATCTCTATATGTTTTGATTTCCTGGTGTTCTACGCTCGTTGCTATGCGTCTGATCGAACCGTGTACTGCACAGTCTGCACAGATACTGCCTTGATACACTTAATCAGAGAGGCAATGATGCACTGTGAAGATACTGTCTTCACATCCTCTTGCACACTGGCTGATTATATCTTCAGGGACAACATGCAGACAGACAGATGCACGCACACGCAAACCTTTGCAGAGGAGTTCAGAGCATGTGAATTTTAATTCCTTGTTTCTCTCGAACAATCCTCCGAAAAAAAATTAAAATTCTATGTCTAAATCCTAATGAAATTATTATTCTTTCTGTACATCCCAAATACACTCACATCTCAATCAGAATTTTAATCAGTGTAAGCATCTCTAAAGTTGTGAATAAGTGGGCAAAAAAAAAGGGGGTGGTGTTGAGTTAAATATTGTTTTAATACTCTTATTAGTGTTCTTAATGTCAATCCTGACTGATCAAACAGCTGACTAACAAGGGGTCTCTTTTCACCAGTCAAGTAATGAGAACACTGCAGCCTCTGTTAGCATCTATGGTCTCTTATTACTTTATCGATATGACTTTGCTCTTATATACATAACACATGAGTGATATATGGAAGTGCTGTTTTGCTTAGAGTGAAGCATGTCTTTTGGACTTGCATTTGAACGTGGGTGTGTGTGGAAGTTTGTGAATATCGTGGCAGTTGAAGTGAAAGCATGGCATAAGTGCAGGTGCAGAGTTGTGTGTGTCGCGTGTCAGAGAGAGCGTACGCTCGCATTTGTTGCGATACTGCGCCTATCTGCTTTTGCTCCTGAACATTTTATCTCCCTGAGTGAGCGCTGAAACTGAGTTTTGGTAAGTTCTTCTTAGGAAACTCTTGCACATCCTATTTCAGTTTCCTCTCGCATCTTTTTTTTTTTATCTTTCTTTCTCTCTCTCTTAGTCAGTTTTCTTTACTTTCAGTAGCTTAAAAGTGAGCAGGTCACACATTAAGTCCAAGTTAATCTGGAACTTCTGGAGGGAAAAATTCCAAACTAAAATACATCAAGATATTAAACAGGCCATCTGTTAACTTCTGGTTAGCCAAATTTATTCCCACCCATTTTCGCCTTCAGTTAACCCACTTTCTATTTACACTGATAATGGTATATTTCTTAATATAATGACTAGCTTAAACATTCTGTTACTAACTATCGATCAAACATGACACACTATCATTCAAAAGCTTGAGGTCATTAAAAAGTTTATTTTTAAGAAATGAATACTCCAGCAAGGATGTCTTAAAGTAATCAAAAGTGACAATAAAGGCATTTACAATGTTACTAAAGGGGCCTATTTCAAATAAATGCTGTCCTCTTGAACTTCCTATTCATCCACAATTCTAAAAAGTCATGGTTTCCACACAAATATCAAGCAGCACAATTGCTTTCAACATTGATAATAATAAGAAATATTTCTTGAGCAGCACATCAGCATATTAGAATGATTTCTGAAGGATTGTGACACCAAAGAAAATTTAGAGATTAATGACATTTTAAAATATCTCAAAATAGAAAAGGGTAACACGAATTATAATTATATTTTACTTTAATCCCTATTTTACTTGATCAAATAAATAAAACCATAATTGTTGCGCATTATAGACTTTCAAAAACATTAAAACTTTCTTAGTGGCCCCACACTTTTGAATGTTAGTGAACCTTTTACACAACACTGATTGTGTCAAAGCAGCTTTACAGTGTCAAACAGGAAAACAGTTTGTCAATAATACAAGAGGACAATAACTAAAAGTCATTTTTCCAGCTAAAGTTAGTTAATTGATGATTCTTCGAACAGTTTTGCAAGAAATTTTTAATTTGCATTTAATCCTTAAGACATTTTATCCAAATAGGACTTATGAATGATGAAGAAAAAAATTATAGAGAATTTCAAGAGTAAACCACAGAAGTAGTAAAGGAAGAGAAGTGTTTAAAAAAAAAAGTAGAGAGAAATATTTCCTAATAAGTGGGTTAAAGAGTTCATGGCACAACTGAGCATGTTATGTGTAGGCTCAGACTGGGAGTAAACACTGTTTCAGTGCATTAAATTAGCAGTCTGCTGTTTAATTGTCCCACAGTTTCAGGAAACAGTAGGTATAACTATCAGTCTTACAGGTACACGTATTTCTTTCTATACGTGCCAATATAAAAAAGAGAAATCATCTCATTCCAAAATCTGAAGATGCGCACCATGAGCTAAATTGAATGCTTTGAACCCTGCGATTGTGATTGTACAATCCAGTGCATTTGATCTGTGATCTTGTAGGGACGACAACATGCACTCATTTCATCGATAGTTTTACATTTTAAAGCGTTCTGTATGAGGCTGACTTTAAAAGTGGGCTACAGTGGTAACTATATCAGACTGAGTATTGCGTTAATCTGTAAATGAGGTAGTTTTGTGGTTGTGTCCCAGCTTAGGCTGGGCTGACTCACCTAGTGGTTTGTCCGTGCGGTTGTTGTGTTGGAGGCCAGTGCTTGCTGACAAGTCCTCAGGAACAGGCATTGCCTCATCTTGGTCCTCTCCCCCCTCGTTAGCATTCGGGCTGTCCCCTCCTGAACAGAGAGTAGAGAAGTCACAAATATAGATGCTGGTCCATCCATTTTACATAGTTTTAAACTGAAAATTGATGGATGTCATTTATTTGTTTTATATGCTGAGGCAATGGCCATGTACAGATTGTAACAATCACATTTTACAACCAAACTGACTCCCAAAAATTCAGGTAGTGATATCCAGGGGCGGACTTTACCAATAAGGGAGGTAAGCAGCTGCTTAGGATCCCCCGGGAATCAGGGTGCACCATCTGATATTGGCAAAACATATTTGGTGCATAAATGCTCCCGTGTGTATTTGTGTTCTGGAGAGCGTCAAATGTTCACCTCTCAAAACACTAAGTTTTTGTCAAGTGCAGAGTTTTGCAAGAATGCGAATCCTCTCATTATAACAATGTGTAGATAGGATGTAAATAAGAGATTCACTGAGCAGTGCAGACAGCTTCATTGATTAATGGGACATCGTGAGACTGCGATGAACTGAAGTGAATGAGAGCTTTAGTGGGGGCATGAAGTGGGGGTGGGACTATCTGTGTGTCTGACCAATGACAGGTGATGGGAATGTTCAGGAGAACTGTTTGGAAACAGTCATTGTGTCTGACTTTATTCGGCTCTGATCTGTGTCTCACTTGGAGCAATGCATTTTGCTTAATTGAGCAAATCTTACCAAATGGGTACACCATCCCAAGTCGAGCAAACCTGTTTTTTTTTTTTTTTTCATTACAAGTGTAAAATTTGCACACTTCCCTTCAAAGTAAAAGGGTTGTATTGTGGTTGCTCCAGGATGTATTGCATCCCAGTGTTGACAGTCAGGGCATTAAATATGTAACTCTTGCTAATGCAACAAGTTTGGATCTCACTATAACAAGTCTTGTGTAATTTTGTAACCTTATTTAGATATAAAAATGTAGTCAGAACACAAATGCTGACACTTTTCCTGCCCGCCCACTGTGTTCCCTTTTCCATTGAACTTTTTTCCTGGAAAGTGTTTGAATGAACCCCGGGCCGATTCAAGATCCTTGAGGTGTTGTGGCACAGAGCAATATTTCTTGCTTCATGTGCAAGAGTTAAAATCTTGCTGAATATACAATTTAAAATTGAATCTGTTTGTCAGTAGATGTATATCAGTAATGGGGCCACATTTGGATAAACTTGATTTGGTACTTCACTGGAAAAGGGAGCTTTCTGATAAAAGATAGACATCGGTTGTGTCATTCCAAACCAGGGTGACTTTTTTCTTCTGCAGAACAAAAACATTTTTGAATAATGTTTTTGTTTAACCTCTTAATAAAGAGTTAATCCGACATTTTTGTCAGTGGGAGTCTCCTCAGTCTGGTCTAGAATCACCTATGTAGACCTTAATATATAGCCCGTCTGAACAGTCAAAAAACAGTTATCTTTGCTCGACTATTTTTGATCATCCAGACTTCACTGTGGCTTTGAACGTCTGACGGTCTGAGAGGCGACTCTTACCTGTTATCTGGGACATTTCCTGTGCCTCCTCAGTCTCCATCCTGTGCAGGTATTCTAACAGGAGCAAAACCAAGAGAGAAAGAGTATCATCAGTGATCGCTGGCTCAAAAAATAAGCCTGTATAAGAGAAGTGGTTGGTGATTAAAGAAGAATGCCCTTTCTTTGTGTATCTCCATCACCCTGGCAAGAACAGCCCTATTCCAGCCATACACACCACTGTCTTCCACATTACATTACAATGAACTACAGACATTTTCATTACCGCTCTGACAAACGGGGTGAACTAAGAGAATAGGTTTGGTGGGCTACAAGGCCGGCGATGGAGTGGGGAGTCTCGAAAGGAACAGGCTTTCAGACCACATTTGTTATTTATTGTTAATTTCCTACCACATAATCATCCAAAAATGCAAACTGACTGCGGCAAAATTAAGCAGAAAATTAGATGGCCCGGGGTCATGGAGGATGCGGGTGTTTGGCATCACCAGCTGATTGGCGCTCGTGTTCACTCTAATTTACTGAGCATGCATGGGTGAGCCCGGCAGACCAACTCTTACACACACACACATAGGAACACACAGATGTATGAACACAGAGAGTGCAATGAGTAAGGTGACAGAAAGAAGAAGACACAGAGGGTACTACACAAAGCAGGTTTATCAGAGACAAGAAATGAATAGATTAAGAAGTAAGGTGGAAATAAGTCCAGATATTTTCTGTGAATGAGTTTTTCTGAAACACTAAAATGTCCAAAATTGAATGTTTATTTTAATATTCTAAGAACATTAAACTGTCCAGTTTTCTTGTTGTGGTTGTAATGTTAATATAAGGTTACAAAAATGGTACTAACTTTATTTCCACCCAAAATAAGTTATTTCAACATGTCATTTGATTTCTTTTTGATATTCTAAGAACGTTAAATTGTGCAATTTTCTTGACATAACTGAAATGTTAATTCAAGGTTACAAAAAACATTTCTTAGAAAGTTCATCAAGCACAAATGACATTCTAAGGACGTTCCGGGAATGTTGATCTCAGAACCTTATGACAAAGATATTATGAAGGTTATAAGAAAGTTCCGCTAACATTACTTTAAGAATGTTTTGTCTTTTGCTTTTAAAGTGAAAGTTGTGAGAATGTAGCAAACTATTTTGTGCTGCA
Organism: Carassius auratus; assembly: GCF_003368295.1. Taxonomy (NCBI): domain Eukaryota; kingdom Metazoa; phylum Chordata; class Actinopteri; order Cypriniformes; family Cyprinidae; genus Carassius; species Carassius auratus. Next base: position 19,001,050 of record NC_039255.1, on the reverse strand, counting down.
AATCAGTTTAAGTTTGTGATAACAATACATTAAAATAATATGAAAACCAATACTAGTTTGCAAAATCAAGCAGCATGACGGACTGTTTTTGAATGACACCAGAAGCTTCTTACATTTGAGTTACAAATGGCCGCACACACTCTTATCTTAAAGAGGTAGAAAGCATGAGAAAAGGAATTAGAGTGGAGGGGCAGAATAAATGTTGAAGGAGTCAGTGGTGAGCACTTCCTCAGGCCAGGCCTGCATATCTGAGAAGTCACCAGCGCTCATGGCCCCATTAATAATGTAGCGGCCACTTGGGCCCACAGCAGATGGGCACAACAGCCTCGGCCTCGCTGCCACTTCAAGACGCTCCGCTAGGGCCCCACGCCCGGCCTCGCCAGCCACACAGGGAGAAGTGAAGCTCCTGAAAATAGCCAAGCAAGCTGAAGAGAGCTCCTGGGAGAAGGGGGACATAGGCCTTCCTGTTTTTAATGACAGATGGCTCCATGCACTTGGAACAAATAGTGGGAAACCGGCGGCCCACCGTCTGTCGCAATGTCCCAGTCTTCCTGGGGAGCGCGCTTCTTGCAAGACTTACGACCAGCTCGCACACCCAAAACCCTGGTGTGGGCTCGCTGTGACTGCTTTTAGATACGAATGTGCATGTGCCGGGGCGTCATTGTGTGTGTGAAATGGAGAGTTTAAAGGTCACTGGTGCATGAAGGATTGCAGGTGGACATGATAAGCTAGACACAATTAAATTGTATTTAGCTGAAAAGTAATACGTTTTCTGTGTGTATTTCTCATATCCTTATATGCAAAATCTCCATTGTCTCCATTAATTGATTCTCATTCCGATTGTGTTGCTAAATAAACTGGATGCATATTTATTTAAATGATATTTTCTACAAACATACAGTATTATTTTTTATGGTTTTACAGTATTATGTATAAATATAAGTAAATATAAAGTAGTATTGGTGATATTTTACAAGCAAATTGCAGATCAGATCAGCTGTTATGAAGACCAAGGAGCTGCTCATGGATCTTCGCAGACCTCTTTGACTGTCTAAATGGGACATCATTTTTTTCAACACTTCACACAGTTGGCCACTAAAGATAGTGGCTAGAAGAAAGGCATTTGGCTTCTTTGCCATGTATCTTGGGCCTGGTCTGACTTTGATTTTCACCAGGAGGCGCTTGTTGCCATCAAAAGCAACATGGGATGGGTAAATACAAGCTAATTCTATTCTTGACTGTCCCAGGATCTCTCAAGTATGATTGAAAATCTGTGACAGGACCGGAGAAATACTGCATTTAACTAAGGTGGAAAAAAGTCAAAGTAAAGGTTTGACTCGTGGATTAATATTTTTCATAAATTAAACATCCAATAGTCCTTTCTGAGAAAATGTTTTGATGTTTGAAATGTTTTTCCATTCAAAATATATTGAATTAAGTGTCCCATTGAGAAAAAAAATTAATAAATGTATTTATGGTATTATTAATAGGATTTTACAATACTATAAACTATATAAAAAAAATGCAAAAATTAAACTAAAGAGTGTGAATTCTTTCTAACAGCTCTGTAATTTTCCATATTGAATAATAGCATACACTGTAAAACAAATCATGATTTTAACATAAAAGACTGTAAAAATACTAAAGTAAAAAGCTATTCATTGTTTAATGGTAAGTTCCCCGCATATATACAGTGAAAATCTATGATGGAAATTTCATGTAATTTTACAGTAAAATAAAAAATGTTGAAAACATAAAGGAATTACATCTAATCTTTTTCTGTTTATTTTCATTCCGTTAGTGTCGTGTGTTACCATGATGGTGTTTAGTATTTGTGTAAAAGACCTTCTATATATATTAGCTTGTGAAGAAGCTGTTTGTGATGAACTTTGGTTCATCAGGACTTTCTCATCACCTGCTTTTGGTGGTTGTCAGAGTATTACAAAGGTACTAAACAGGTTGGTATATACGTTATATCAGTTAATAAAACATGTTTTATAATTCTAAATTGAAATTAAATTTGTAAAACAATGTTGCTACTGTATTTTTAATGCTGTAACCACAGCTGCCAGTTTTTTACCGTAATTTTTAATTACACGGTGTAGGGGAGAGCAGTTTTTTTACTCTCTCCGTCTATGTAATACACTTGGGGTTCAGATCATTCTTTCCACATTAATTTCACCAATATGTACAAATATGTGTTTCATTAAAACACTGTGCTCATTTCCTTTAATAACCCCCAAAGAATGGGAGTAAAATGTGACAACATGCCCCATACGCTGGGCACACTCTAGCATGACCATTTAACAGCTTAAAATGTTATCTTGTCCAATTCAAAAATATACAAGAAAGACTCAAATGTTTTGTCAATAAAGTACAGTACAATAAAAAAAATATTCTTAAATTAATGGCATTTTTAAGAAATGAAAAAATATATTCTTTTTGGAAAATGAACACACCATAAAACATAACTATAAAGCATAGCTCAAAACAATGTGGGCAAACAGATGAAGAAACACAAAGGGAAAAACACTGAACTGAACACAAGCCTCTCTAGATGAGCTAGTAAGAGTGCTTCAGTTTTATTCTGAAATATTCTTTCTGAACCTATATGTTCTCTCTCTCAGTTTTTTATTCACGGTTTCTCAATCGAATTAATAAGAGTTATATACTGCATGTGCTTTCTGCTGTTTAGATTAGCATTAAAATCTATTTTGGAGATTAAAATAACAGCAAATATGTCTCATTTAAAAAAATTCTAAAGCACACACACACACACACACACACACACAAAACTGAGATAAAAAACTAACTACAGTAAGAAATGTACTTTTGATATGCTTGATTAAATGTTCAGTGATATTTACTTTAATTTAGGCACATTTTTTTTTTCTCTCTGTATAATGTTAATATGGCGAGTAGTAAATATTAGCAAAGTTTGGTAATGTGTTCTAGCATGTGTGGAAACATTAAAACCATGAATGTTGCACTAGCCCAGCTCTCACTAGATTAAATTGGCTGAGGTTAGAGTCAGGTCAGGTTTGGGTTTGTGTTAGATTCAATAAAAATGCATCATACGCGACACATTCCTCATGCCACAAACTAACCATCACCAAGTTTGTTGCACTATTTTTTGGTAACTGAGCCAGATGAACGAGCTTTATGGAGTGGAGAAGTAGAGTGTATGTGTGTTGGGTGGGTGGCGGTGTATGGTATTCCCCTGCGCCCCCTATTCTGAGCAGATGTGAGACGGGAAATAGTGATGGTGTAGACAAAGAGGGGGAAGAAATGTAAAAATGCTCCTCACTAATAAGCCTCTTCATACATATTTTTTAAACCAGCACTTTGTTCTCCCACTCTAAAAAAGCGAACAGCTCTGGACTAGTTATCATACCATAATCAGCTGAGAGCAGGCAACTGGTATGACTTGTCCAGACTTTATTTATATACAGGTAGTGCAACTGAAATTGTTACTATCCTACATGTTATCTCAGTCCACACATTCAGTTACCTCTTTTTTTCAGCATTTTTTAGAATGTGTTGTCAAACCCCAGTATGCGTGTAGGACACTGTTCACAGTCAAGACAGGAGATTAGCATAGTCAAGCACATTATCATAGTGACAGGAAGAGCACTGTGGGTTTTAAAACACCCTTAGGGTGTCTTTGTGTTTGTATGTTTGTGTGTGAAAAGACAGAGTAGTAAGGGTAGGAAAACAGATCTATGTGCGAAAAAAAAGTTGAAGAGATGGGTGGAGACTCGGCTCTGCAAAACCGTTAAACAGACAAAATGTCATTGCTGTGTTTTGAAGCATTCAAAGGTGAGTATGACTTAACTAAAGAACTACTTGCAACAAGTGCCGTTTCATCATTTTACTCAGGGATTGTTACATAAATGAAATCTACATGTAATGAGTCAAGAAGGATTGCAGAGGTTAAATGGTGGAATTTTTTCCTTTGCATAAAACAGCAATATTCTAAAAGGATGCAAAACAATTCTGGGAATTTTTCTTGGTTTCAATAAAAACAAAACTGATTTAAGTCATAACAGAAATGTTTTAGCCACTTTAAATATGGTGCAATTTGAGTCAAACAGATGCTACATTCAAAGAAATATATTGGTGTTAACACAAATGCAATATTTTATATATATATATATATATATATATATATATATATATATATATATATATATATATATATATATATATATATATATATAAATATGTAATTATTCATTATTCACAGATTTATTTGGTCAGTTAGATTTTAATCTTAGATTTAAAAAATGTAATAGTTATACTTGTGGACACCTGAATAATTTTTTATATTTAAATAATACTTAATAATATTTAACATTTCTCTCGTTACAAATAATGTTAAAAATACTGAAAAGCTTGACTTTCTTAAAAAAACTATGTTTATATATATTATATTTGAATAAACATGATTAAACAAAACATTAATATAACCTAAAATAAACATTTACAATTCTGGATAGTTAGTGTGAATATCTTAATAAAAATAGCATTGGATAAAGGGGTTTGCACCAGTTAAATAATGTGAAAATAAGGATTTCTTAGGAGAACTGAACTTCTAAACAATGTTTAGCTTTTTCACTATCTTTTGTCAAATGGGATATCCATTGACTGGCCTGTCTTGCATCAGTGGGGATTTCATCACATTTGAGGGCGTAGGATAGAGTGATTACTATCTGTCAAAGATGATATGCAGGAACTGCTTTCTGAGGCTTTCACAGAAATAAAAGAAGCTGACTTTAGAAGCCTCATCTACACTGGCCACACTTCACTACACTGCCATTGAGAGCACTCATTTCATTCGCTTCATCACTGCATCTCTCTCTCTTTCTCTGCCTACATTTTTAATGTGCCACATTAATGTATACAATATGCTTTAAACGTTAAAGGTGCCTGAAACAAAGTGCCATAGATGTAGTCGTGTGGAGATATTATGTTTTTAAAGTGCGCAAAAGTTATAAACAAACACTGTGAAACTTATTTTAAGAGCGCGGATGTGAAAACCATTCTTTTTTCCCCTTTAAAAGACAGAATAAAGTTATTTTAACGCAGCAGCAAACTGTACTCAAATATAAAGTGGCTATTATATTTAACTCTCTTAGCTTCAAATGAAGGCCTACATTACAGATTTGGTAATTATATTTTTAATTGGTAATAATTAATTTAATAATTTTTTACTGTAAATTCGCGTTTATTAGTTTCTCAGTGAGAAGGTTTGATGAATCAATTCTCTCAAATAAATGTGAGAAGTGTGTTTTTGTCTGTCGCACGCGGTGTATTTTTACACAATCGCTCAATACAGTTTCTCTTGTGTTGCACATATAACCTGTGCCATGAGCACTAACGAGTGTACATGAAACCAAACAAGGGCACAAAAGAGAAGCTCGAGAAACACAAACATCACCGGAGAAAAAATGACCAAAGAATTCGTGTAAGTCATTTTCATATGTTTTACCTGGAAAAAGGGGGAAACTCGCACAAAAAAATAATTAAAAAATGTAAGGATTATTAAGTAAAACAAGCTTGCTGTGATCACTTCCTTACACTTTTTTAATCCACTTTGAATTTAATTTCTGATGAAGAAAATCAAGTTAAAATGAAAGTGAAATTAATGGAACCAAAGATTCGGTTCTATAATAATGAAAAAAGTCCTCAGTAAAACTTCCTAAAACTATTTTTGAAGAATGCATCTGTAGCCTAGTTGGATGGAGAAAACGAACTCTTCGATTTCATACATTTCCTTAGACATATTACTCATATATTGTATGTGTTATTAAAACACACTTTTTTTCGGACAAAATGTTTTCAAAAGTCCACATTGATACAAGTAGTGAAGTTGTTTTATTTTTATTCTGATCAACAGGTGCGTATCGAAAGATAATGAAAGTAACGTTCAAAGTTGCATTTAAACAAAAAATAAAATAAAATAAAAATAAATAGCAACATACATAACTAAGAAATATATTGGGTTTATTTAATTTGTATTATCAATTAAGTAATTGGAAAAAAAATTCCACACAGTTCCACGTTTGGGACATCGGGAAACTTTTTTCCATATGGAAAACTGGAAAAAAGACGATGAGCCGAAAACGAAAAGAATAGAGAAAGAAGAGCAAAACATATAAAGTACATTTAAAACTTCCGATGAAGAAGCCCTAGCGCAAAATAAAGTAATTACGCGCGCGACAAACACGCCTTTCGCCTTGTCAAGAGGATTGAAGCGCTTGCACCTGCTACAGTTCAGGACAAAAACTTCCATTACGCCAGATCTCCTCGCTCTCGCTTAGTTGAACTGTACATTTTTATCCACTCTTCAATACTAAGTCTGTGATATGTGTCACTTGGACCGGCCAGTGAGAGTTATTTACCTGCTATTCCTTGAGTGTGCAGTATGAAGCTCTTCCAGCTGTCCCCCGCCGCTCCATGCGCACAAGTTCTCAGCGCCGCGGCTGCAGTCTGGAACTCTGCGCGCGGTCCCTCCCCTCTCCACTGCACTTCCTCCTTCCAGCCCAGCATTGCTATGTCTCTGTGCTCGTGCGAGGTATTTTGCAGGCTTTTATTCCAGAGGCCGAGTCTGCTCGGGGAATCGAGGCAGCAGAGCTTGGCACTTCGCTTTGTATCGTTCCAATAAAAGCTGACACCCAGTAGACCATCACTGGCAGCCATGCATGAGATGGGATGAGGCGGGTTGGGACAGTGGACTGATCATTTCTTATTTATTTATTTCTCTCAGAGAGACAGGGGTCTCTTGATCTCATGTCACCTGTTTTAATGATGCTAGTAGAATACCTTTCTTAAATGAGAAATGAAATGATGTTAATTTAAACGAGAAACGGAAAAGGTTTCATTAATTAATTGCTGTGTAGGGGAAGGGCCGGAGCCCACTAGAGGGCCTTATTAAACTTACAAGGGACACCAGATGATTTTAAATGATTTCCGATACCTGATTTAAGGAATAGCAGTAGCAAGAGTGATGTTTTATTGAATTTAAACACATGCAGCTTATGTTTACGGCTGAACCACAGATATACTGCTTAGTGATGTCTGGTTCACGAATGCTTCGTTCTATGAAACGGTTATTTTTTGCGAACTGCTCAGTCCTTTGAGTGATCACAGTCTACAGAGTATGGAAAGTTCACTCCATGATCCACTTCTGCTCCGGTCTGGAATGCTGTGAATGGATAAGATGGTTCAAACAGTGAAAAGTCCCAGTGCTGTTATACTAAATATTGGCACGCTTGGAATGCTGCTTGACCAATCAGATTATAGGACAAGAACTAACTGTTATATAAAGTGTGCATGTAGCTATTTATTCCTTTTAATTTAATGCCATACAGTCATCTTTATCAAATGCTGTATTTGTATTTAAGAGCCATAAATTAAATCTATGAGAAGTCATTAAAGAGGTATGGTGGTGGGCTTTGAATATTGTCTGTGGGAGGATTGTAAGTTAAAAATGTCTATGCTAAAGTCTAAAGTCTATACATGCATTACCTACAAAACAAAACTATATTGGAATATACTGCAATAATGTGATATTACATAATACATATTGGAAACCAGTGCTTATATTTTTCAATCTATATTTTAGCAATATATGCATTGACAATATACGGCTATGTATTGATACAAGTAAATATATTTAGAAATTAAGAAATAAATATTCATTGTTTGATTTTTTATTTAGTACTGTATATATTGCTCATATATTGCTCCCATATAAATGTGAATCTATGTACACATATATACACACACAGCAATTTCTAGTTCCCAGCATGCTTTGCTTCTGACGGCTAAAGGAGAGTAAAAATGTTCAAATTAAGTGTTGTTTCATGTGTTTTTGCTCATTATTTAATATGGGGGGATCGGTTAGTGTTTAATGTTGTAATTTAAATGTAAAAGGGTTTCTGGTGTGTGAAGTTTGTGTTTGTAAGTTTGTGCAGAAGAGTAGAGCCTTTAGTTAGAAATGATGACTGGACAAATATCATTAGAATTTATGTTATTTTATTTAAAACAATAATGGCTGTGCAATTTTCAGCACAGTGATAGTCTGTTCACTAAGTGTGTAGTATGAGCAGTTTTTGTTTATGCTATTGTGTACTGGCTGTATTTTAGAATATGTAACGTTTATATGTTTCATATATTTTAGACATGCACCATATATTATCTATATATTATAAAGTGTATAACTGAATATAAAATTACATATATTATGAAATATAAGTAAATATATTGTCACATATTTTTCTATATATGAAAAGCATCAATTCCTTATGCATTATTCAATATATTATAATATATTTACACAATATATTATTCCGTATAATATATTGATCATTCATATATTAGGAAATATATTTTCTTAGCATGAGGGTATGCGTAACAGTTAATGCAAAATATGATATATATGTCTAATTGTTTGTAAACATAACACCTGGTCATGAAGCGCACTTGATACATTTGCATCTTATAGGATTTCAATTAAGTTTTAGAAAACCTGACATTAAACAGATGTTGTTTGAGATGAAAGCTGTACATCCTGTCAGTTTCTAGTTTGTATTTTTACTGTACGTATGAAGGGTACTTCAAGTTCACATCAAGGAACAGTAGTATACAACTGAGACTGGATGTACTTACTTAGCTACTATCTTCTGGTGCACAGAATTTGTTTTTGTTTTTTCAGCTTTTTTTTTCTTGCTTATTGATTGATTAATTGATTAACAATAAAATGTCCATGTGACTCTATAAAGCACGAGTGGTTTGGAGAATGTATGGAATACAAATTTCATTCTTTTGACATATAGTAAGATTGTGACAGCGCAATCTGACCTGTTACTTTATTGAAATACATCACTAGACTCAGAATACTAACAATACTGCTACCAATCATCCAAAAAGATATAATTTTTGAATTAATATTTATAGAAATAGTCAATAAATAATGAGTTAGAAAGCAATTTTGGCTTAAACAAATAGGGTCATTTAATTTCCATGTTTCCCCCTTATATTTTTAATGACGTTTCCGGTACATTGCCTCATGGCTGTGGTATTGGCGTAATAAAAGAGTCTTTTTGGCTCCCGGTGATCCAAATGTTTGACCCTTCCAGGTAGCCATATCTCAGGAGCTGCTGGTGCTGAGTCATGTTCAGAAGGAGGCCACTCTTATCTCCTGTCTCCAGGAGGACTTTTCAGGCAGTTGGGTGTGGGGTGAAACGGGAACCCTGGATGATGTGGGCTTGTTTTTTTTTTTTCAGGACAACCTGTTGTTTGTGTAAGTCAGTAAGAGCCAGAGAGTTCTCTTCTTCTGACAGCTTAATAACTAGAGTAAAAACTGTCTGTGACATGGACAATGTTGTGGGAATGCTCTTAGTGTAGAGTGACTCAGCAAACTGTGTTCTAGCTCCAGTCATTAGAGCAGAGAGGAGACTTGCTGTGCCACAGAGGCGCACCATGACACTGCACAAACTGGTGTGACTGAGAGCATGTGTAGCCTGTCATTTTTGGGGAGAAATTATTATGAATGCGTTCTATTCCGTTGAATAAATTTCGACAGACTGTTATGTTTTAAACATTAAATAGAGAAATTAACATTTTGCATTAACAATTATAAATTAACAATTCAAGAAACAAATATTTTTGCGATGAATATTTGGTTCAAAATGTGTGTAAGAATTTCAAATTTTGTCTCATATTCTGTATTCTTTTAAAAATGTTTTGTTGAAAGTTTTTATCCAAGTTCTAATTGTTTGCTGAGTAGAAACAATTGTTTATTGGAAACATTTTTCACACAGAAATTGCTAGTAAATTTAACAAACAATTACAAATGGCTGGTAAAATGTTTAATTGTATTAGATTTGAAATTCTGAAGTAGAAAAACTTAAATAGTATTTTCTTGTAAAACACAATACAAAAACATTTAGAATAAAATATAATTTCAATAGTATTTATTATTATTATTTTTTTTTTTTGCAGTGTTAATGCACTACCCTTACGTTATTTAAATAATAAATTCAGAAACACCATCTATCCATCCATTCTCCAAACCACTTGACCTACAGGGTTAAAAGGCTAACAAAAACAAATGTTAATTTTTAACCTAGATATCAACTCGCAAAATAAAATATTTGCTGTGGTAAAATGATTTACATGGAAGTTAAAATAATATTTTGAAGGCAGAAAAACATACTAAAAGTACTAAATAACTGAAGTAAAATATATGAAAAATTCTAGTGATACTTTACAATAGGTTTGCATTAGCTTATATTTATAAAACAAAATATCAATGAATAATGTAAATGTTAATTTCTACCTATACACATTTTAATGTCAAGTTCTGTAAATCATCAGCTATGTATTATTAACAAGCATAAATGAACAATAAACAATAATATATTTCTAAATTATCGTTAGCCTAGATTAATAAATGTTGTTATAAAAATTTGATAGGATGAACATTTGCCAGCTGACAACAGCTAATAAACATATTATCTTATGTTATCCAGTAGCAAAACAGAGACGTCCTCTTATTGCTGATTTCATGGATCTTTAAGCAGCTTTCACACCCTCTTAATTTTTAACTTTAACAACATGTAATCCATAATTGGTTTAACTACCTAAATAAGTTGGAGCTGTTCGAGATTGGTGATCACGTTAATAGTCTGCTGTATTTAAATTCTTAATCTTGGGCTGAAAAACTTTCTTTCTTTGGGAATGCATTATGCAGGGGGATGTCAGAGTAAATTAAATTCCCCTCTGCACACTAAAGCATCAATTTCCTTATGGTAATTATCTGCGGGAATGGATGTGTCACTGGAGGGAGTCAGGCATGCTTGACATTTAGCCTCTTTATGTGGAAATGACACAAAAAAACTAAGCGGCGGGAGGGAAATTAATCTCTCGGCCGAGCGAGTATGGTGAAGACCCTAAAGGACTGACGCTGAATCAGTCATTATGTTTGTGACCCCATCTTGAAAATTGAGCCAATGATACGATGTAGACAAGAAAAAAAAACTAAGCTCAAGGAGTTAGTCTAAAACGATCATGCCTCTACATTTTGGAGAACTTTTTGAATAGTGCAATGAGCTTGACTAGTAAAAAAATATGATAATACTTCGACTGGACGGAGGTTAAATGTCACATGGCATTGCTGTGCACACTGAGGTCAAAGGTGACTCTATAGCCTCAATTAATTTTGTGATCTCTCTTCATGTTTACTGAAAACATCTAGATTTCTGAATCAGTTTATTACAAAACATGAACATAGGCTCATTGGGAAAATGTGTCTCTAAATGTATTAAAAACTCCAGCCAGCAGGTAAAGTGAACACTCGTAAAACACCAACAACGTTTATTCCTTTTTAAAGAAATTATGATTTCAGGGGAAGATTATTGATTAATAAATACTTATTTTTGCACAGTTCTTCACACAATACTGTTATGATTTTAAAACATTTTTAAGTTTAACATTTGCATCACATAACCAGCTCCATATGTCTGGCATATGTTCTGACATAGTTCAATATTTTTAGTTACACTCACTGCACATTTCACTGTGAAAGTGTGGTGAAATAAAATATGTCCAGAAAAGTCAACAAGAAATCAAAATGTACCTAATTTAGTTTGTAAATACACATTTCTCCTCCTGACTCTATTCAGTTGAAGCCTGTCACCGCCAGATTGTGACTTTTTATCTGCCAATTCTGACTTTCTTCCTCCTCAGAATTGCAAGATATGAACATATGGTGAGATGTAAAGTTTATATCTTGTAATTCTGGGTTTATATCTATTTTCTTCTTCTACTATTCTGACTCTGGTACTTCTGTATCAGTGCTGAATCAACACCACAGCAGACAAACACCTGATGGATATTATGGCTTAAATTAAGCAACAGCTATAGATTTCATGATTCAAAGTAAATCATTTGCATGAAAAATTAAGTGAAAATGAAAATTCAGATTTCGCAGCAGGTTCAAGTGAACTACACGGGTTTGTTTCGCCGGCCAGCAGAAAGGTACCTGGTTTGAGGGTGACTTCTGTGTGAGCTGTGTGTCATACATCTTCACAATTTCGCTAATGTGGCTGCACCATCATAATGTCAGATTTAGTAAATGTATTGACTGTTCACTTTTATGCTTCACATCTCACTGCATTACTGCGAAACTGCAGGTAAAGCTTTAAATCAATTTATCTCACAGATGAAGTGACACCTACAATCCTCAGACATGAGTTTGTAGCCTTTTTGTAGATGAAGATCTCATTATTAAAAATACTTAGAAAAATCACAGTAACATATGAGACTGTTTAAATAACTATTTGTTGAGTCCTTCTTATTTTAGAAAGGCCTTCACTTTGTCTTACATGGGCTCATAGTGATGGGCTGAAGGTCACCTTAAAGAAAACACTTCAGACCCTGAAACAAAAGACTAGTCTGATCCCTTTTATTGGCCCCAGGATGGACGTTAGCTATCAGTTAACCACATCTCCATCTCTGGAAATACCACAGAGAGGGTTTTATTCCCACCATGGCTCAGCTGTCAAGCTAACTGAAAACAGAGAATGTTTTCCCATCATGCAAAGCATAACTTAGAACGACATCTTATTTCTGCAGCTCCGTGTGTTCAACGTGAGATTTGTAAGTTGAACACCGTTTAGGCCTTTTAGAAAAGAAAATGTTTGGTTCTGAGCACTTTTCAATCATGAGTGTTTGCTTTAACTGCTGGATTCGACTGAGCCGCTTCCAGAGCGGACTGTTTTCAACACAGAAGCGCAAAGACGACAAAGGGGGAAACAGGAAACCAGCATGTTCCTATTTCCTGTAAGCAGGTGAAGCTGCACTGGTATTCTCTCTTTTATTGTCCAAACCACAGTTCTTGGGCTGCAAAACTAGAGCATTTGAGAAATGCATGTCTTTTGTTTTCTTTTATGATAACAGGCTAGGTTTTATTTGCATTGCTATTGCTGCATAACCACAAAGAAGCTTTAAGCTCCACAAGCAGTTTGAAAGTGCTGTTCGTATGAGCCAGAATAATAAAAGCATGCGAAAGAGGATCTGTGAGTAGTCAAATATGTAAGCCCACACACACCCATACCGAATGTTTAAGACAATGGCATAACCTCCACATTTTCAGAAGCGCTCATCTAAATCAAGGGAAATTATGCTAATAAAGCATCTAATTATTCAGGGCTTGGAGAATCAGCCATCGACAGCATCATTATAGATCTATTCGCAAACACAGATTTCATCAAAAAGGAGACTTTCATTTCCCAGACTTCTTCATCAATTATTCTTCTTTTTATAAAGAACATGCTGTGTGTGCTTTTAGAGGTTTTTAATGGAAAGTACCGGGGCTTTGGGATGAAGGAAAGGGTTTCCCGGTGGGACAGTAGTGATCATTCCTGACAGAGGAGCCTTGTGTCCGAAGTCGAGGGTGCTCCAGGTACCAGAACCACTCCTAAAAATGGAACACTTGTCAAACTCGGAATGTTCAAATTAAAGGAATATTCTGGATTCAATCAGCAGCAAATGTGGCAGAACCCTGATTACGAGAAAAGCATTTCTGATTACCACCAAACTTAACATTTAAATCTGTGAATGTTAAAATACTCACTGTTTTAGTCACATAGCCACAAGACATAATCAATATGCATGTTAAGATGATTTGAGTGAGAAAAAAACTAAACAAAAAATTACAGTACCTACTTTACATCTCAAATAATACTCTAATTTGTGTGTGTGTGTATAAGTTATATAGGGCAAGATTTACTAAACAGGGCAAATAAGCGTGAGAGCAGAGAGCGCAATTCCAGCACTATTAGGAGTGAAATATCTGCGGGTGATTTACAGATGATTTAATGATTTACCATAAATTAAAGAACATAGAAACTATATATCATTTCTATAAAGACCGCCACAATCTACCAAATTAGCGTCTGCTTCAAGACATGTTTTTGGAGCATTAAATAATGGCGCAAATACCAGTCATTTGACGAGCACAAACGTTGGTAAATCGAGTTACCTGATTCATTTTAACCCTCTCAAGGCAGGCATTGCTGATTTGCAACAGTTAAAAACTAACCACCTTATTAGTCCAGATACATATTTTATGTATCTGGAGTACTAAAAACTTGTTACTAAAACTTAATTTGAGCCTGAGAGGGTTAATATTCTCATTCTCATTCAATAAGGTAATATATATATATATATAATTTGTCACACTGCAGGACATTTTTAGTTAAAAAAAAATTACATTTAAAAGAACTGGAGAAGAGTCATATGACCTAAAATATAGCCTACATTTTTCTTATATAGCCTATCCCAATACATTTTTACCTAAAATGTTGATGTTGATGGAAAAAGTCCATAGACTCATTATGTGTCAATAAATGTTTTGAAAAGGGAGTTTCATTCACTTGTGTCTGATTTTCCATAAAACAAACAATGTCAGAGTCTGACTGAGTGTTGCCAAAGCTGCAGAGGAACCAAAATGGTTTGGAGACATTTAAGTTATCACCAAATAAAACAGAGGAGAGAGTTAGAGGAAGCTGTAAAGGTGCTGACTGTCTGCTGTAAGGAAAAGAGATGGGAGGCCTGTTTTATCGGCAAAGGAAACAGATTTCAGAACACCAGTGACTCCAGGAAAATGGATCTGGGTTGAGCAAAAACCACGATTACCACCGGCAACAAGAGCAGCTCAGCTCTGGATAGGGCCATCTGGAGAGGTCTGCTCCAAAAAGACGGTAAACCAGCTTTTCTGTGGTCCAGCTAGGAAACACGTTTTCAAAAAACCACCCGGTCCCTGGGTGAGGAGTTTGGTTTTCCTCCAGTGCTTCTCTCAAACACCTCCTCCTCCTTCTTCCTCTTTACTTGAGCTGCAGATGCCTCATTCATTCCTACTCATTCTGAAAGCCGAGGACTTTTTGCCGTTGCAGGCGGAGGGTGGAAGAAAGCTGTCTGGTTTTGTTCCCGGTACTGTCTTTCTGATTTGACTCTTTAGAAACCCACAGAAAATATCAATGCCTCATGATTTTTCCTGGAGAATTATAGTATACTCTTCCACTTTCTATTCTTTATTCATCCTGTCTGCTTTATGAGATGACCTGAACATAGTTCAGCCATAAACATCATGTTGGGTTCTACTAAGTGATGCTGTACGACACGGTTCACACACCTCCAGTCAGAGACACACGCTGCAGAGCGATGAAGAGCTGTAAATCTAGGGCAGACACTGACAGAAGGGGAACATGCAGGAGCTTGAAAAAACTAAGTTTGACATTGCACATACTAAGGCAGAAACAGAGAAAGAGATCAGAAGATAAATGAACACTCTAACGCCTCTTCAGAGTGATCCTGTGATGTGCTTAATGCTACAGGAGGTGTTTACTACTGTACCACTAAAACCTGACACAAATCGGTGCAATGACAAACATTAGGCTTCAATTATTAGCATTATCCATTAGATAGTTATATATGATCACCATTAATGTTTTTATAGTGTGTGTGTGTGTATGTGTGTGTGTATGTATGCACAGTATACCCCAGACCCCTTTACATTTTTCACTCTTTGTTACATTGCAGCCATTTGCTAAAATCATTTAAGTTAATTTTTTCCCTCAATGTACACACAGCACCCCATATTGACATTTTTGCAGATTTATTAAAAAAGAAAAACTGAACTATCACATGGTCCTAAGTATTCAGACCCTTTGCTGTGCTGTTTTTCAGCTACAGGGACAGGATGACTGCTTGCAATCGAGGGAAAGATGAATGCGGCCAAGTACAGGGATGTCCTGGATGAAAACCTTCTCCAGAGTGCTCAGGACCTCAGACTGGGCCGAAGGTTCACCTTCCAACAAGACACTGACCCTAAGCACACAGCTAAAATAACATAAGAGTGGCTTCACAACAACTACGTAACTGTTCTTGAATGGCCCTGCCAGAGCCCTGACTTAAACCCAATTGAGCATCCTGAATGGGGAGACCTGAAAACGGCTGTCCACCAATGTTTCCCATCCAACCTGACAGAACTGGAGAGGATCTGTAAGGAGGAATGGCACAGGATCCCCAAATCCAGGTGTGAAAAACTTGCATCATTCCCAAAAAGACTCGTGGCTGTATTAGATCAAAAGGTGCTTCTGCTAAATACTGATCAAAGGGTCTGAATACTTAGAACAGTGTGATATTTCAGTTTTGTAAATGTGCAAAAATGTCAACAATTCTGTGTTTTTAAAAAGTTGTAAAAAATTTAAGGGTGTCTGAATACTTTCCGTACCCACTGTGTGTGTGTGTGTATGTGTGTACTTGTTTTCCTATTCTGGTGGGGACTCTCCCCATGCTGATTGGTTGGATAAACCTGAATACACACAGACTCATGGGGACTCGTGTCACGGTGGGGACCTAAATTGAGGTCCCCACCGGTAAACAAGCTAATAAATTACACAGAATGAAGTTTCTTGGAAATCTAAAAATGCAGAAAGTTTCCTGTGAGGGTTAGGTTTAGGGGTAGTGTTGGTGTAGGGCGATAGAAAATACGGTCTGTACAGTATAAAAACCATTACGCCTATGGAGAGTCCCCACAAGGATAGCTGACCAGACATGTGTGTGTGTGTGTGTATATATATATATATATATATATATATATATATATATATATATATATATATATATATATAAAATTAAATTATGCATTTAGCAGATGCTTTTATCCAAAGCGACTTCCAGTGCATTCAGGCTACCCAACATGTGTTTCCTGGGAATCGAACCCACAGCCTTGCGCTGCTAACGCAATGCTCTACCACTTGAGTCACAGGAGCACTATATATATATATATATATATATATATATATATATATATATATATATATATATATATATTATTAATTCATATTATTATTTAAAAAAAATCATAAACTAAGTGCCTTATTTCAGAGAATGTGTGTAGTTTTGTGGTGTTGACCACAAAAGGTAACTTACAGGAGAACTTTTTGAAATCAAAGCACTGCTGCCACCTACTGAGACAAAGTGGTCTTACAGTGAGGTGTAAGACCACTTTCCCAAATCACAGAGAGGCTGGAATAAGTGCCAGTGTCTCAGGCCCTAGGCAGGGAAATGTCATGGAGGGATGGCCAGTCCATAGCAGACAAAACAAAATATCTTAAACTGAACTGACTTACCCTGCTGTTTGTGGAGTATATGGTAAAGAAGGTAGACTGACACCTGAGGTCCTTGGTCTGTCAAACCGGGCTTTTCCAGTGTAACCAGGTATAGTAGTTCTGCTACAGAGAAAACAAAACACCTTCATTATAACAAGCTCTGTAGAATAGTTTTGATGTTTATACGGATACACAGATCAGAGTCATACTAGCTGGCAGGGGTGTGAGGAGGTATTGTGGTGCGCAGAACAGTCAGAGGAATGAAGTCCTCTCCTGGGACGTCCACACTATCCATGTTCTCAGAGCCCACCGTACCGCTGTACAGTACAGCGAGATCACAAATATTATTCAAAGCCTTAAAGAAAACAACTGACATGATTTGAATTTATAATGTATACAGGTGTGTTTAGTAATGTTCATTATTTTACTTGAACTCTCTAAGATCTCTGCATCTGCTTACCAGTATAAAGGTATATGGCCTGATTTTGGACATGGACTGGTGCTGTTAATTGAAAACATAATAGAAAACAACTGAGACAACACAATTTTTAATACACAATCTGATATACATCTGTAAATATGCAAAACCGATTCCTAAAAAGTTGGGACACTGTACAAATTGTGAATAAAAACAGAATGCAAATATTTTTTTCAGAATACAACATAGATTACATATCAAATGTTTAAACTGAGAAAATGTATAATTTTAAGGGTAAAATAAGTTGATTTAAAATTTCATGGCATCAATACATCTCAAAAAAGTTGGGACAATGCCATGTTTACCACTGTGTGGGATCCCCTCTTCTTTTTATAACAGTCTGAAAACGTCTGGGGACTGAAGACAAGTTGCTCAAGTTTAGGAATAGGAATGTTGTCCCATTCTTGTCTAATACAGGCTTCTTGTTGCTCAATTGTCTTAGGTCTTCTTTGTCGCATCTTCCTCTTTATGATGCGCCAAATGTTTTCTATGGGTAAAAGATCTGGACTGCAGGCTGGCCATTTCAGTACCCGGATCCTCCTTCTACGCAGACATGATGTTGTAAACCCCATACCATCAGAGATGCGGGCTTCTGAACTGAGCGCTGATAACAACTTGGGTTGTCCTTGTCCTCTTTAGTCCGGATGACATGGCGTCCCAGTTTTCCAAAAAGAACTTCAAATTTTGATTCGTCTGACCACAGAACAGTCTTCCACTTTGCCTCAGTTCATTTTAAATGAGCCTTGGCCCAGAGAAAACACCTGCGCTTATGGATCATGTTTAGATTTGGCTTCTTTTCTGACCTATAGAGTTTTAGCCGGCAATGGCGAATGGCATGATGGATTGTGTTCACCGACAATGTTTTCTGGAAGTATTCCTGAGCCCATGTTGTGATTTCCATTAAAGTAGCATTCCTGTATGTGATGCAGAGCCGTCTAAGGACCCGAAGATCACAGGCATCCAGTATGGTTTTCTGGCCTTGACCCTTACGCACAGAGATTGTTCCAGATTCTCTGAATCTTTGGATGATATTATGCACTGTAGATGATGATAACTTCAAACTCTTGAAATTCGCAATTTTTCTCTGAGAAACTCCTTTCTGATATTGCTCCACTATTTTTCGCCGCAGCATTGGGTGAATTGGTGATCCTCTGCCCATCTTGACTTCTGAGAGACACTGCCACTCTGAGAGGCTCTTTTTATACCCAATCATGTTGCCAATTGACCTAATAAGTTGCAAATTGGTCCTCCAGCTGTTCCTTCTATGTATATTTAACTTTTCCGGCCACTTATTGATACCTGTCCCAACTTTTTTGGAATGTGTAGCTCTCATGAAATCCAAAATGAGCCAATATTTGGCATGACATTTCAAAAATGTCTCACTTTCAACATTTGATATGTTATCTATGTTCTTTTGTGAATTAAATATAAGTTTATGAGATTTGTAAATTATTCCATTCCTTTTTTACTCACAATTTGTACACTGTCCCAACTTTTTTGGAATCGTGTTTGTACACTTAAGGCTGAGACTCTTAGAATCTAAAAAAAAATAATAATAATAAAAGAAAAGGTTATTTAAATCACATACAAGCTGATGGGTTTCCTTGCATTAAATGTGGCACGTAACTGATGTTTGTTCCAATGGGATCCAATGGCCTGAAAGCAAGGAAATCTCTCTTAAAGAAATAGTTCATTCAAAAATGCTGAAATTTTACTCACCCTCAGGCCATCCATGGTATAGATGAGTTTGTTTCTTCATAGCAACAGATTTGGAGAGATGCTGCATAACATCCCTTGCTCACCAATGGATCCTCTGTAGTGAATGGGTGCCATCAGAATGAGAGTTCAAACAGCAGAAATAAACATCACAATAATCCACAAGTAATCCACATTCATCAATTAACATCTTGTGAAGCAAAAAAGCTGTGTTAACAAACAAATCCACATAAAAAAAAACAATTAAAATACACCAACATGTTTGCTAAGAACTGTTTTCACTTGTATCTCTCTACTTATTAATTGTTTTAGCTGAAAGCAACAGTTTGCAGTTAGAACATTGTATTGATATATTGCCTGGAGTCATGTGGATTACTTGTGGATTATTGTGATGTTTTTATTAGCAGTTTGGACTCTCATTCTGACGGCACCCATTCACTGCAGAGGAAGTGATGTAATGCTGCATTTCTCAAAATCTGTTCTCATGAAGAAATACAATTATTGATATCTTGGATGGCCTGAGGGTGACAAAATCCTCAGCAAATTTACATTTTTGGGTGAACTGTTCCTTTAATGTCTCAGATCTTCACTGGAAGTAACCTCACATCCAGTGCAGCAGACTCACCTGCCAAAGCTCAGGTCTGCTGTGGTATCGCTTCAACACAAAACGTTGACTCACAGGGTCAGCCATTTTCTCCAGAGTAGTTGAGGGTGGTTTGTGGCGAGGAGGTAACTTGAAGTCCCAGTCTACATCCTCATAAGCTCTATACCAAAGCATATCACAATCACATGTATCACATAATTACATGTACTATATAAGGGGTATAAACACTCAGCTGGCACATTGGCTTTTGGTTGATAACAAATAAACAAATAAATACATGGACATGACACATTGATTTCAGTTGAAATTATAGCAAGAAAGATAAGCTATTTATACATTTTTGTTTTGTTTTGTTTCAGCATATAATCTTTGCATCAGCATAGGTGTTACTATGGCTCTAGCAATGGCAAGGTCAAGGGTTTGATTGCCAGGGAACACATATATTGACAAAATGTATACCCCGAAGTACACCTTGAATGCTCTATAAGTATTGGATAAAAGTGCCTGTCAAATGTATAAAGAGACAAATGATAAAAAGAGAAATCTTTCAAAAATTTGGTCAAGTTGAGAGAGTCTTGCGAAATAAAATGTGGTAGCTGTGCTGTTAAGAGAGTTTTTAGAGCAACTAATCAGACCTTTGGGCTGCAGAGGTGTAGATGTATCGTCGAGCTGCTGGACTTGCAGAAAGAACAGATGGTTCTGCATCCTATAAAGGGATAGTACAGAGATACAGTGGAAAGATGGCAATAATTTAGCAAATGTCCCATATAAAAGAGTGACAAAATAGGGAAATATAATATATAAGCTAAGTTCATTCTTTCTTTCAATTCTTTCTTTCTTCCAAAGAGCACAAAAGGGATAATTTAAAGAATACACTAGTTTTAGCTCTTTTGATAATGAACATGGACTGAACCCTTGTTAAAAAAAAAAAAAATATATATATATATATATATATCAATATATATATATATATATATATATGCAAAAGCACCATAAAAGTAAGCTATAATAAAAGTAGTTGATGACTCTATGCATGCGCTTTATGCTACATATGATGCCATAACAAAAGTTTGGATTGAGAAACAGACATGTACAGTATATTTGGCGTGCTGTCCAAGGGAAGACTCAAAGCTCAGAATTTGGCCCAAATCCAGAGTACTCCGCAGTCCTTGACTGGGATAGGAACCAGGCGTTGGAGCGTCTCGGAACAGAGGTGAGGAACAGCTATAAACACAGGCCTCTCCCCATGCTGATTGGTTGGATAACCTGTATGTTCCTCCCAAACCTTGTTAAATAATCTTCATCTAAACAGGGTCATGGGGTCAGTAAGTTAAACTTAAGAGACAGATCAGTTCAAATCATAAACAAATTATTCAGTTAGTCCAACTTATCAAAAACATAACAATTAATTCAGAAATTGAGCATCGCTACCCCTCTCATAGATGTGCCAAGGAGAAGGCAGAAGTTAAGGAATGAATAATAAGGTCTGTTCCTTGCACAAAACTAGTTTAAATTCTGAGAATATAGAAGCATAAATTGTATAAACACATTTTTGATACCTTTATGGTGCTTTTGTTTTTGAAGATTAAAAGCTCAATCCGCATTCATAGTACAGTACCTGCATGTATATAAGCAAAGGCTACAATTATTGTCCTTTTCTCCTTTTATGTTTCTAGGAATGCAGAAAAGTGGGTTTGGAGCAACATAAGTAAATGATGACAGAATATTCATCTTTGAGTGACCTATTTAATTTCAGCTCATTTAATTTGCATATTTAATGTATAGTGCTGTAAAATAGCCTACTACTATCAGTTTTATAATCGCAATTAGGCACATCGCTGCTTGATTATTTGTTTTGTAACAAATCAGCCACTGTTTCGACTTCTGATGTAGCTACATTACCATACTTCCAATGAATTTAAATCGTAATTCCTCTTTCTTTTCAAAGTCACTCTCATTGTGCTCCTCATCGACGCTGCTGTTCACACTGTAAGCTGTTAACTGAGGAAGTCTGGAGGTAAATGTCCCAGCTCTGTGGCTGCAGCAGCGTGTCGATGAGTGCAGATCTGCGTGAGTTTGAAGCAGAAGATCCTCGGCGCGCAGAATCGCATCCCTCCAGCCTTCAGATCCCACAACCACAGCCGGAGGAGCGCACTGGACCGACCGCTTCATGATCACGGCACTCAGCTACTAATTCACCATCAGTGGAACCATTCGAATAGATACAAAGTGTTTGGGTTCAAAAGTGTTGGTTGTCTCCAACGTAACTGTTCCTCAGGGGACGCGCACAGAGCTCTGATTGGGTCATGCGAGAAACCAACGAGCGTCAATGGAGGCAGATAATTCAGCCCCTTTCACACTGTAACTCAATTATTGAAGATCCTGTTACATGATGAGAACGGATCGTGTGCTGTGAGGGGCATCAGAGACACCCTAATCAGTGTAGCATACTGTATAAATTATTAAAAGTAAATAAGATGTGATTTAAAGTTAGTGGATAAATAGAAGTTTTATTATTATTATTTGTTTTTGTAATTTTGTAATTTTTTAAATGTATGTACATTTATAACACTATTCTTTGTATTATAACCAAAAAATAAAAAATAAAAAAATATGCGTGGGTGTTTCTAATGCAGCGTCTATGGGAGGGAGGAGTTTTTCACAAACTGAGACTTGTTATAGTTTACTTGTGTATCATTGCTCTTTTGTTGATTTTGATTGCTTCCAGTTGTCGTCATTTGTAAGTCACTTTGGATAAAAGCATCTGCTAAA
Source organism: Carassius auratus (assembly GCF_003368295.1). Lineage (NCBI taxonomy): Eukaryota > Metazoa > Chordata > Actinopteri > Cypriniformes > Cyprinidae > Carassius > Carassius auratus. The sequence goes on along the minus strand of NC_039255.1, from coordinate 18,978,297 downwards.
CAGTGTTGTTAATATATTACTCATTACTAGTCAATCCTTTCAAAAGTAATAGTGTTACTTTACTTAATACTTTCTAGCAACAGTAATTAGTTACACTACTAATTACATTACTTTTTCTTCACACCACACTGAAGTCGTAACTGTGCATCTTCCAAATAAAGTTATTCTAGAATATTATTAAGAACATATTTCTGCCTCATTTCTCATCATTTGAGCAAAATCCACATTGGATCACAGTCAGAAGTTATTTCAAACACTCAGTGGTGACTGATAGTGACATTCAAGTAGAAGTGTTGTATTAATATTTTTTATTACAATATTAATATGTGTAGCTTGAAGCTAATTGTAATTTCTCAGTTACCCATATACGGCCATAACTGAGTTACTATTAATTAGTTACGGCCTAACACTGCTGCTAAATTACTAAATGTAAATAGAAAAGTTCTAAAGCTTCAAACAAACAGCATATTGGAGTATTATTACAGTAGCAGGGATGAATAATTGAGCATGTCTATGACTGACCGCATTCATTTCATGGTTGTCCTGAGAGGGGTGTTTAATACTCTGGGCACTTGTCCAACCTGATAACAAAGTAGGTGGAATTTGTTAATAAATATGTAAGAGTCTAATACTGTTAAATTGTTTTTTTGTTACACACTGCTGCAGTCAGCCCAAACTCGTATAACAAAAAAAGATTGCAGTTACCACCGAGGTTTGCCTTCATCCTGGAGTTCCACCTCTTGTGCTCGGACATGTCATATATCAGAGCCGAAGGTCTGGTTGGGGGAGTCTGAGGCCTGTCTCGCACTCCTGCTGGAACCCACAGATCGGATGCAGTGTAAACCGTGTCGATGAATGGGGTTCTGCTTTTTGCCTCCAGATGCACCTGTGCCCCTGCACTCAGTTGACCGGAGCACGGATCTATTAGAGACACATCGCCACGCAGCGGTGCCAGAGGAGCTCTTTCATCAGGCAGCTGGGCTCCACGATTGAATTTGGAGAACGCACGTCTATCTGTCTCAACCATGCTCTCAAAGTCATCCCTTCCCTCTGGACCTTTCCCACAGGGCAGATTCATACGCCTGCACAGCCACCTGCTCACTTCATCTGAACTCACACAGGGAGCCTGAAGAAGTCTTACACAATAAGGTTCTGGTTCCTCCTCCATTAATGATTTATAAAAGCAAACAATTAACCAATAAACAGAAAATCTTTCCGTAAACGCTGAATCTCTCTTCTAGAAGTGGGATTATGCAGATGGCAGCCACAGGTGTAATCATCAGCGTCCTCTGTTGCCAGGAGACTGTGTCATTAGTTTGTCATTAGATTGCATGCTGTGTCACTGCAGTCAGCAGGAGGTCAGATTACTGGCATGTGTCTGTAAATTGATGCTGGGACTCCAAGCGAAGCTAAAACTCATTATTGAGTAGAATTACAGCAAGTTCTAGTTTTTCATCCAAATTGAACAGTAAATGTAAATTAATAGAAGTAATGATGATTGTTAGTGTTTGATCAGGGTTGGAGCTAAACTCTGCAGTGCACTGGCCCTCCAGGGCAAGATTTGAATAAGCCTGGTATATAGGATGTATAAAATAACTAACCGCAATATCATGTAATGGGCACTAGGTGGAGAGCTAGATCAGACAATTTGAGCTATGACGGTGATTCACACTGTGATGGTGGTTCTTAAATAAAGTCAAATATCATGACTACACCCCAAGCATAACCCTACATCTTACAAGACATCTTTTGGCAGTTTCAAACATATCTACACACACACACACACTTTCACTATAGAAATGTAGACCAAGTAAATGTTTATTATTCTTTTTTTAATTTATATATTTTGTTGTTGTTATGTACTGTTAGCAGTTAGAAATCATGAGGTATGCAAAAGCAACACTGTGTGAGAAAGGTATTTTATTTTGAGCCTCGTCGCTGTTATTAAAAACCAAAAGCTCTGTTGCACGATTTAAATGAAGTTCTTATGGTAAATCAAACAAATATATGTTACATTTTAATATGCACACTGCTGACTAATTTTAACACAACATTTATCAGGCATTGTTTAAACAGGAATTCAATTAGCATTGTGTGGGATTCATAATTTTTGTGTGATCTTTTGCTTTTATTTTTCCTATGCACCTAATATATTAAAATAAAAACATTAAAAGTAAAGCTAGCTTTGGACTACAATCAGCATAACAAAAATATTATTTAGTGAATAATCTTGAGTCTATGGTGTTTTGGTCTCTATATGGTCTGCAATGTTCACTGAAGCAAAATGTATCTCATACAGTGTGCATCAGTGGCCAAAGATTAGTAGATGGTTGGCTTGATAAAAATGCAATATTCTTCTTTACATTGGTTTATAAAAACAGCTCTGTCATTAATATGGCTGTGTGTGCTTGCACTCTTGATGAGAATGCCCTTGCATATCTGGGTGTCACAGTGTGGTACTGATGACTGTGATAAGCGCTGATAGCTTCGTTAACATAAACACCCAACAAACATGCAGGAAGCTGTATGGACTGGAAACGCCGGGTCTCAGGAGAGAGAGAGGAAAATCCAAAAACAGTAAGTCAGCACAGTTTTCAGTGGAGGTTCAAATGCAGACTCTCCCCTTAATAATATACACCCTTTTATATTGCTTGCTTTGTTTCAAAAGAAATGAAAGTTGGATACTGTATCTCATGCTTTATGTTCTTTACTGCAGAAAATGGACTCGACTCGATGTAACCTTAAATATAAAGCTTCAAGGCTGAATATTAATCATTTTCCTTTACAAGCTTTCTAGAAAAGGCAAAAAGCATAGTGTTTTTTTATGACTTTTGCAATGCACCAGGAACCACAAGGGAAAATCACATGTGACACAATCAAAGACTTTCCAGCTAACCAGTGACCAGTTAAACTAGAAACTCATGCTCACCAATGCGAAAATATACAGTGAGATGGTGCTCATTAAGATGTGGAAACAGATCAAAAGGTTTCTAATGGTTAACTGAATTAATCAAGGCCATTTGACAGTCATTTAACAATCATTTATGTTTTTTAGGCTTCAATTTGCATTTTCGTTCAGTAATGCATCGCCTGTGTGTTTGAAGCCACACAAACAACCACAGTGGTGTTTGCAGAGACATCAACAAATTCCTCTGTAAACAATTAAGAATTAATGGGCCTAAAATGCCAGAGTGCTGCTCACTTCTATAAATTATTGTACTCCTGAATGAACTCCATCCAAAGCACGGCCTGCAATTTGTGCTTTTTTTTTATCATCCTTGGTCTGTGTTCACACTAATTGGCCATATTATCCCTGACAAAAACAGTGTGATGACATTTTTAAACACCATTGGTAAAAGACTCCACAGGCATTTGGATAAACCAGTGTTAGATGATCCTTGAGAGCGGCCCCCCGAACTAAACGAGAATTCGCCAGGAGTGTGCAGTATAGATGCTCCCTTCACATTGCCAAATAATATGTTGAAAACACGTGACAAGCTTTGTGTTGACATCAGCGTGTCTATTCCGTTTAATTAATGCTCGATCCTTAATTTATTTGTTCTCTCCTTCACTTGGGGTTCATTCAGTGGGGGAGCTCTTAATGAATTAGAACATCTTTGGTGCTTGGAGATGAAAGTATTTTTGGCAGGGATATGGGTATTTTTAGTCCAAGAAATAATTTTCTTCAGAGAGAGAGAACATGAGAGAGAGAGAGAGAGAGAGAGAGAGAGAGAGAGGGAAAGGGGAGAGAAAGACAGAGTGAGAGTGCCATGTTGCTGAAATGTGGTTATTAGTCTGCTTGTCTGCTCCCTCCTTCTCTTCGCAGGCCCTGACATTATTTAAATAGCCGCACACCCATCCCATGGTGCCTAATTTGGTGGCTAATTTGGGTAAGCCTCATTCAACTAGAAGAATAAAATGCAACTGTATATTTTAGAAGATGACATAAGAGAAAGGAAAATAAAGGGAAATGAAATGGTTGAAAAAGGAGAGAGAGAGATAGTGTGAGAAGCTGCTGTGGAGTTTGTTAGTCAAGCCTACATAATGTCAATGCATAAACCTGAGTTATGGTTTCATCAAAATTTTAATTGGCTTTAGGGCTTGCAAGCCCCATCCACCACTTGGCACAGACCTTCAGTCTGTTTTGACTGAATTCACTTTATTTCTGAAATACCTGATTCTCATTCATCTGTTATGGTACTGAGAGTCAAATATGGACCCTTTTCACAAACTGACGATGCGTTTCCACAGGTCTTAACATCGTAAATGAAATCTTTTTATATTTTCTTTTTTTACATTTATAACACTTGATGTTACTACCTTGGCAATGAATTACAGACGACTGGTTTATGCTGCTGCTAAAACAATTAGTATTAATATACTGCTATAAAAGGGTATACTTTGTATAATTAATGTACCTATCAGAACAAGTCAAATTATATTTTGCCTATACTTTTATTAAATCTTTTGTTCGAGGAACGTAAGAACAGTTTAACTTAGTATTCTAAATATACTTGGCTTGAAGTTGTTAAGTCTTTTGATAGAGTGGCCTTTGTGCTATCTGACAAACTTACATAAGTTTAGAGTAACAAGCATGGTCGGACTTACCATTGGGCTTGTGTGTACCCATGGGCTCTGCTTTGTAGGGCTCACCTTTGCCCGCTTACATTTGTTTTATTTATTCAGTTACGCCATTAAGAAATTATTAGCCGCATTTCCACTGCACACACAAGGGCTAAAAGGGCCAGATGTGCTAACAGCTTCCAACTATTACATTTGAGGCCATAATTTAAACAGCATAAACTGGTATTCATGATTATTTCACATAGAAGAAGGACACATGTATTGAATCGCATCTGCGTCGATTAAAATCTAAAGGCTACTTTAAACAGCTCCATTAAGCATTTAGCTCAAAAGAACGTACATTAAGAAAGATAAAATCTCATATATTCATATAAAGTCTCATTTCTTTACAGAGGATGATATACTGTATGCGACCTGAAGAGTTTTGAGCACTCTTTCTTTTCTTTCTTTTTTCTTTTTGTGTATTTTTGTATTACTCCATAATGATGTTCTAGTTGAAGGGATTTGTAGTTTATAGGGCCCAAACATAACCTCAAGCCCAGGGGCCCCGGTCCCCTAAGTCCTGCCCTGATAACAAGTCAGTTTTGAGGAGGAATGGTAGGATGGAACTGAAACATATCTTCTTTGCACACAGTGCTATTAACCCACATAGATACAGACAAAGATTGGGTGGATTTTATTGACACAAAGGCAACATATCAGTGCTGCTTTCATGTCTCATGTATCACTTTGCCATTTCTGTCAGGCTGTCTGTTTTTCTGTCTCTTAACTCTTAAAGGGTTCGTTCAGTCCAAAAAGAAAATTCTGTCATTTACTCACCATAATGTCGTTCAACAATTTTTTTTTTTTTTTTGGGGGGTCCAAACAAAATTTAACCTATATCAATCTTATTGTGACAGCCTTCAAACATAAAGGCTTTTAACATTTTGTAAACTTTCAGACACAACTTCAAAGCTTTGTCTTGATGAACTTGTTAGAAACCACTTATTTTTAAAATTTTTGGTTACACTGATCTCTGGGCTATGTGTGTTTATTTTCTTTTTGGCCAGGGTTCATTTTGGCTGTGTCTTTTTAATTAGACAACAGACCCAGGATGGATGCTGACCTGTAATAAAGCCTGGGACTGTGAAAAAGAAAGTGGGAGACTGTGAGTGCAAGTGTGAGAAATAAAAAGTGAAGCAAAAAGAGGGAGAGACGGCACTGATTGCTCAGATGATGCTTATTTATTTCCTCTCTAATAAGCTGCTCCCTTAAAGACCTTAAAGTGCCTTTTACTGTCTGGTACATTAAAGTATTACAGGGCTTAAAAATCAAGATTGAATTTCATTTATTTTGTAAACAAAATGCACTGGTATTTACCTTGATGTCTCACAGCAGTACGCCAGCATTATTAAATTAGATACTTTTACAATGCTAAAAGAGAAGGTCTCGCATATTTTCAGTGATATAGATCCATTTGGGTTCCCCCAAAGAACATTTAAGTCAAGTTTCTAAAATAACCATTTTTCTTAGTGTAAAAAAAAAAAAACCCTTTCATGTTCCATTGACATGTTCATGTTTCATGAAACCAATGACACCAGTAAAGAACCTTTATTTTTTACAGCATAGTGATACAATATTCTCATTTTTATGTCTTAAGGTCTAAGGATATTTTTGGGGCCTGGAGAAGTTTTCACAGACAAAGGCTGCAGACAGCACACCTTGTTTGTTATCTTTATTTTATATATGCACAAAGTTTTGTTGTTATTATGTCTGTATACAAAAAAGTAGACCCTTTACAGATTTGATTGATGTATTGCTCTTATCTGTACGATCAAAACTGAAAGTGTAATTTAAGTCTTCGGGGTTATCAGGAGAAAATTACTCATAACGCATATACGCGTTAATTGACTCCAAAGGGTTAAAGGGGCTATATGTAGAATTCAGAAACTCTGTTATTATCTTGTTCACTCATTAAGTGAATTGCAGCCAGCAACATATGCACTCCTGCACATCCTTATGCGCACACAACATACAAAAACAGACTGAACGTGATTCAAGGCCCTGGTATTTATTTATTTTTTGTTATTTTTCTTAAAAGTAAAAATAAGTTGGAAATGCTTACAGTTAACTAACATCCCAACGCCGTCCACGCTGCTGAGAGAGTTATGTAGAGGCTCTGAGAGCACACAACAAACATGACAGTGGTGAGAAAACAGCAGTTAAGAAAGCATCTGATCATAGCAATATGGATATGTTTGAACAAGCTCTGCAATTCACCGACATCATGTAGACAGTTTGATTATAGTATATTTGTGATAGTAGTTATAGTTATATATTTATAGTTATAAGTATATTTGAGACTAGACTAGTGAAGTGACATGTGGCTAAGTATGGTGACCCATACTCAGAATTAGTGCTCTACATTTAACCCATCCAAAGCCTCTTTCACACTGCATCTTGGACATAAAAATTGCTGGAACATTGCCGGGTCGCCTTCTGTGTGAACGCAAACACGTCCCGGGATTGATCCCAGGTCAAGGACCTAGTAACATTGCCGGCGTCAGTCCCGGAACGAGCGTTGATTACATATTACGGGTAATCACTGGTAGTGTGAAAGTGATAAATCTAGTGACCCGGGAACAATTGCCAGGACACATTACCCGTGTATTTTCCAGAATCGCAGTGTGAAAGGGGTTCAAGTGTACACACACAGTAGTGAACACACACTCAGAGCAGTTTGGGGTTTGGTGCCTTGCTCAAGGGTTTCACCTCAGTCGTGGTATTGAGGGTGGAAGTTACTCACTGGTTATCTTCAGGTTACAAGTCTAACTCTCTAACCATAAGGCCACAGCTGCCCCAAAGACTATATGCCTATGTGAGACTATAGATTGAATTATTTCATTTTCTTTGCAAGACACAACTACATTACAGAACAGAATAGCTTTTTGGCATTAATCTGAGCATTTTATAAGCATTCATTTGATGTATCTGAGAACAACGGTCTTTCGGTAGCAATAACAACAAATAAATAACAACAACAACAAAATAAACCATCCAAATGATTACTTTTACCAATTAAAGGTATAGTTAATATATTAAAAAACGATGTTATTCCAAACTTTGGCTTATTGTCACCATGAACTGTCATTTTATGGAAAATATATGTTTTCTGAATTTTCTTTTTTTGAGCTAAACTATAATTTTAATATCTCCATAATGTTTGCTCAAACAATCGAGATTTCTTAAGTAACATGATGTATGCTGCTTCAAATGCATGCTCAGTTAATGAAAGTGAATATTTAGCCATGTTTATGACACATTGCCCCAAGCTGTGGCCTCGCCAAAGCTCGTAAGTCTGAGTGATCATTGGCCTTTCTTCCTCTGCAGTCTCCCGTCTTCCCATGCCTGGCTGGCCTCAGCGGCATCACTGCTCATCCAAACACTAGTCATCCTATAAAACCCCCATGAGCACCTGGGGTGAGCTTGTCCTGCCAGTGTGGCCTTTGGCAGCTTCTGTGTGCTGCTTTATCACCCTCCCTCTTCCTTGCTCTTTGCCTGTCACACTCAATTAGTCCAATGAAGTAACAAATCTGCCACTCTATATTTTTCATTGGGGACTGAGGGAGCGGACAGATATCTGTGAGCCATCATTTCCCTCAGTATAGGGAAGTTTATAATCAGTGTATGTATTTCCTCAGATGACAGTGTTTACTCAGCTCTCTCATTACAAATCAATGCAGTGTTGGGAGAAGACAGCTCAAATGAAAATCAGTCAGAGCCAATTGACATTTTTGAGACAGAATGGTTTGGCTTGTCTCACGCGCATAATCAGAAGCAACATTTTGAGAAGCTGTCACAAAACGTGCGAATAGGAAATGAAAAACAAAAGCACTCAGAGGTGCTGAGCGAAACGTGCTGGGGTTTATATTCACAGACCCTTTTACTGGGAGTGGTTTGTATGCGCAAGAAATCAGACAATAGCATCAGCCTGATTGTCAGGAAGCTGAAGGGTCTCTTAGAGATTACAGCCAAATTAAGTTCCCACCTTGAGGCGGATGCATAATAGACATTAATCTGATTAGTAAATTAGTCAGCTCTATCATGGTGGGGGGAAAAATGTACCCGATGTGTTGTTAAACACCATCACTGCACTTACACATTGAATAACATAAGATCTGCTTAATTGCCAGAGAGAAGTTCAGCTGCAGAGCACTTAAAATGCATAGCAGCAGCAAACCTATGAATAAATAAAATGGGCAAAACAATAAAACAAGGAGAAACAAATGCAACAGACAAAACACTATTAGATATCAATGAAAATAACATGTATTTAAAACAAAAAATTATAGCTTATTACTTGTGCTTGGAAAACATGCAATGGCACAAGTCCAGGGGTCATTCGAAAAACAATAACATTTGTGTTCTATACATGTTAGTAAACAAAAACTTAAAAAATTCATAACTGATATTTTTTTTTTACCAAAAAAATAAAATAAATAATAATAATAATAATTATAATAATAAAAAATAAATTAATGTAGACATTCTTTCTAGTGATGTAAAAATTAAATGGTTACCTTTCTGAAGGCATAATTGTGTCCTGACATTTATTTTCATTTATTTATTTTACCTTTAAATCTCAAATGCAATTATTAACAGCTAAAAACTTTCTTTAAAAACAGAAATCACCTAATCAAGCATGAGAAATGACCTGATTCATAATATGACCCCTGCATTACTTGCTCTGTGGAAATGCTACCAATGAAAAATCAATAGGTGCATCTTAAAGAGCAGGTCATATGGGTTTTTGAAAAATATCTCTTTTTGTAGTTTATAACGTAGCTATCCTTAAATGAAAATTGTTGATCAAAAAAGTGCATGATAAATAAAGATATTGTCTCTCAAAAGAGAAAGTCGACTCAGTATCCTTAACGAGTCGTTATATTTTCGAATCTTTTGCCTCTTACTGGTATACATCGTAAGACATTTGCATAATCCACGCCTGCCCAGGAAATATGAACAGAGTCTGACCTGCCCACAAACACTTCTGCTAGTTAGTGTGTTATAATTCTAAGAAGATGCTGTGTTCAAGGATACCACAGAAATACAAGTCGCACCTTTTGTTTTGTGCATGTCATTTTATCAATTACTGTTTCTCTAATCATGGCTTCTAATCTTCTTAATTTGGACTAACAAGCTCTCTGAACCACAACCTGTTAGTACGATTGATATGTTATGTGTATGTTTTCAATTGAGTGCTCAAAATATTAGGTTTTTGTGCTAATATGTGATGTATAACTAGTGCATCTTTAGGTTTCCAGGTAGAGCACCATATATCTTACCAAAGTAGTTCTGATAATTCGCTGTGAACCTAATATTTCCTAAGAATATGTTGATTATTGTAGACTGACGTTCTAATTATTTAATTGAATAATAAAGAATGTATTGTAGCCGACAGACTTTATAATAATTTTAAAGGTGCACTAAAATAAAATAAAAGAGATGAGCGAGTTATCAGTTAAGACAGAGTTGTACTTTGTCAAATATTACAGTAGTCATATTTTGGTTTACAAACTGTATTGCTTCATCAGTTAGTCACATTAGCATATGGCTAACGTAGGCTATCCACCTTTATTGTTTTGATAGGATGACCATATGAGCCATTTTCCCAGGACGCGTCCTTGCCAGGATTTTTATATTGCCTAAAATATCTAGATTTTGGCTGTTTGTGCTGTGCAGATCGATCATTGTATGACATTCATAAGAGCAGAGCAGATGGATCATTATGCATTAAAATGTACGTGTATTTGCATTGCTTTGACCGTTCTCTGTAGATCTCACCTTCTCACACGCCACGATTGGTTGATTATGTACCATACCTGCATGTTATTGGTCAAACTACTTTGGATGTTTTAGGCAATATAGAAATCCTGGCAAGAACGCATCATGGGAAAATGGCTTATATGGTCACCCTAGTTTTAAGTGTTCACCATTTCGCAGCTAAACTTTAGCTGTGGGCCCGATTCGCTTGCATAATTTTTACATTTTTTGCACTATATTATTGTTTTATGTAAAGGTGCTTTGTCAAAGGTAGCGCTGGCTAACTGGCTCAAGGACTCCTCTCTGTGCCTATCACAACAGACTTGTCCAGCTGACCAATCAGAGCAGAGTAGACTTATGGAAGGGAGGGGTTTAGTCCAAACTTGCTTGGAACAAATCATTTCGAAGTCATTGGCAAATGACTCTAATATTAAATGTATAATCTGATAAAATTACAATGTTTTCTGACCTTGGACGCATTTAAACCTGTTGTAGGGGACTCCGACACAATATTAGGACACTTTAAAAAAAAAACATATGACGTGACTGTTTGGGCACTATAACAAGAATCACGTTATTGCTGTATGTTTACTCATCAATGATTGATCCATCAAAGCTATTGACAGTTTGCAAATAATTTGACTGTTTGCATTGGAGTCACTGGTTATTAGTTCCCTCGTGGCTGTGAGATGAGTGGGGATGGTGATAGTGTCCTCACTGGAAAGATCATGTCCAATGAAGCTTGTAGATATTTTTAGACCCGTCATTGCCCGAAGGTGGCAAAGAAGAGAGGGCTTCTGGATCTGGCTGTCTGCTGTCTCTCCTCTCTTCTACAGCCTCTGTTTCTCAGTGTTTCTGTCCGTGCTATAACACAGCCAAGAGTTTCAATTAAGAAATAAAAGGCACCACGAGGTAGGCAACACAGAGGGTAATGGACTTTCTCTGTTGCTTTGTAAAAATGAGCCTGTCCCTTGTGACTTACGAGATTCCATTATTAGACTGGCACACAATTGCAGAGCCAACTTGTTTTCATTCCCTAAGACCGGTTCGAAATTACCTGGACCGGAGAAACCGACTGCAACAGAAAGAGACGATTGAGTAAATGCCTTTTCTAAGAACCTTAATTGCTGTCAACTGTCTTGACATTTAATAGTTTCGTTTAAAAATGGGCCAACATCAGACCTTAATTTCTGCTCAGTGCTGATTGTGTCCTCTCAGGAACAAACAGGCTAACAACTGCTTCCTTTTAAGATATGATTTGGAGTCATGTTAAAGAAAAATTAAAGGCATAGTTCATAGTTCCAAAAATGAAAATTATATCATCATTTAGCCACATTCATGTCACTCTAATACTGTATGACTCTCTTATGTGAACACAAAAGGAGACATTTGAAGAATATCTTGGACACTCTTTTCAATATAACTGTAAATGAGGACTGTAGGTGTCAAACTTCAGATTAAAAAAAAAAAATCAACACTTCATTAGTTCACAAGTGAAGTAGCAAAGTTCATGTTTAAGGGTGCTTTCACACTTGGTTTGATTGTTTGGTCCAAACCTTGATTGCTTGCTTCATTTTTTTACCTCAGAGTTTGACAATTTTGTTGCTAACACAGAATGGCACATCCATATATTTGTCACGACTTTAATGCAAAGGGTTCAAAAGAACGTGGGAGTCAATTTCTGAGAGTAGAAATGAGATGTAAACTCTCTCTGCTGCAGCGAGTTAGTCACACTTTTCAGGAATGGTTTGTAGATGTGTGCACATGAGTTCAGAAATCACATTATCCAAATGAACCAAACTCTAACGTCAAACGAATCTGTGGGAACACCAAAAGTGCTAGTGTGAAAGCCCTCTTAAATTAATCTATTGATCTAGTCAAAATCAGTATAAAAGTGTGTTCATATTAGTAAAATTCTGTTGAAATTCTGTGCACAAAAAGGTCCAATGTTTATTATAAATCATTTTATGAAGCACCACTCACACAGAAGTCAATTTCACACTATTTACGAATCAGTGTGATCAACTTGAAACTGTTGTGAAAAACAGTGTTGGGAATATTTTCTATTCCTGTAGATTTCTATTGAAATTATACAAAAACGTGCCAAATGTTCCCCTTAAAAAAATTGGTTACTAATTGGACTGATCCGGTAGTCACATTTAACTCAACATAACCAATCTGAATGTGTACTTAATGATTTATTTTGTGATCTGGACTGATTCAGTCTGGACTGATTCGATTGAAATAAAAGAATTTCATTCACAAAATTTAGGTAAAGAATAGTAAACATGAACATACCTTCATTAATTTGTTCACCAATCTGACTGATCCTGTAGTCGAGTTCAGTTCATTAAATTGATGGTCTGGTCATGAATGAATCATTCATTAAAATGAGATGTACTTCAAAAGAATCATACTGATTCATTAACAACATAAAAGCTCACTTGAGTGGATAATGAAATCTCACACAAAAGTCCAGAATCACATGATTTCCTATTAAAATGACTGGATTGTGTTTGTAAAAATTTTCTAAAAACTGTGACTGCACCTTAAATGATTTGTTCACTAATGGGAGAACCAGCAATGCTGAATTTGTGAATTAATCAGTTTCGTGTTGAATCTTTTCTATGTATCGGTTGATTCCTCTAATGAAACCACCCTGAATGATTTATTTATGAATCGGACTGATTCATAAAGAAACTAAAGGTACATTAAGCAATATTTGAAAACCGATTTTGACCAAAGAGTTAAGTGGAAATACCTGGAACTGGACGCCGAGGTTGATTTGTTTCTTCTTTATAGATGAGTTACGTTGATTTTGCTTTTTCACACAATTGTTCTTTGTTGGGATTTGCTTGTGTATATTGCGGCCAGCAGGCACAGGAGATTCCTTCATCGCTGCCAGGTTTGTGTATGAACGTGTGGGGTAGAGTTCTTAAAAATAGGGACGAGGTCCTTTTGGGGTATGGGCGTGTTTGTTTTGGTGCTTTCAAATATCAACATCATTCAGCAAAAATCGCTTAGTGCACCTTTAAGTAGTGACAAAATGACTTAGTGTGAACAAACTGATTTTCAGTTTGTTTTTCACTCATAGCTATTATATGGCTTCAGGAGACTTGGAATACGGCACATAAGCCTTTTATGAAATGCTGTATGATCCTTAAATGCTTTAGTCCTCATTATTTGTATTAGGATAGACAAAAGCATCCAGGACGATACTAAAAATTCTCCACAGATAAAAGTAAGTCTTTTCCCTTTGGAAGGACATGAGGGTGAGTAAATGATCACTGAATGATTTTTTGGGGGCAAGTTAATCCCTTAAGTTTCACAATGAGAACAGAATCTCACCGTTTTCAGTAGCTTGCATCAGATAACCTTACAGGGTCCCTGTTAGCAAGGATTCGCCAATCCCAAAGATGAAAAAAGACACCCAAATACACGGATTTCAACATTCCTTGAAGCAAAGGGAACAGAGTGGTTTTTTTTATGTTAACATGACCTCACGCTCAGACAGCTTGACATCTTGTTATGCAGACATCCGTATCAAAACAATGCTCTTCCAGGCTGAATCAAGACGCGCTCCGTATTCAGGTCACAGCGGTGAAGAGAGGAGACGAGGCATCTCCCCCAGCACAATAACTCCGGCGAAAAAGAGGATGAGCAGGATTAGCCTTCTCCTGCAATCACTCGCATCCCCTCCAACCACACGCGAGCCAATCAATAACACACTCGCAGGGAGACGCAACAGGTGGTTGGCACAACTTACGAAAACAGATAGCCAATGCTCATCTGTTTCCCCCCTCTGGTATTAATGGAGGGACTAGCATGTCTTCTCTTGTACTAACTATTCAGACGTGAGCTGTGAGGTGGAGGATGATTGAGGTAGAGGTGTTTTTTGAGGGTGTTAGGCATATCACCTCGTCTCAGACCACATCACACCTTCTTAATGCAGCGTTTCCATCTGCCACTTCTGCTGCAGGCTGCTGACAACAGTCTGACGACAAGCACACACACACACACACAGCTGGCGCTACTGGACCGGTGAGAACCAGGCATATCGATTTCACTGGTGACTTTCCAGTACAGCATAACATCTTGGTTTTTTTTTGTTTTGTTTTTTTCCCAGCTGGAGCTTCCACAGAAATGGCCCCATTTGTTTTACAGTGCACTGTGAAATAATACCTCATTTGTCAAGACAGACCAGCAGGTCATCGCCTCAGCCGTGTGGTGTTTGTTTTGACAAACAGAAGGGTCTGCCCTGTATTTTTGTGTTATTGTTCATCTTCCTCTTCTAATTACTTGCTAGCACTAGTTTTGCTGTGGAAAACTGGACCAGAGTAAACAGCCCTGAAGAGGGACTGCGAGAGCAGCAGCATCGCGTCATCACAGATGAGGTTTAGTTTGAGGGGAACGAGGGTGCCATGAGTTAATTGGATGACTAAATGTAGACTAGTATGACAGAATGTTATACAATATCTCGTCACATGGTTAACTGGAAATGACCTGGAACTTATAGTTAATATTAGAAATGTAAATTGGCCTCTGAGATAGAAATGTTTCCTGGTCATCTTATACAATTAAATGAGATTCAAAAGTTGAACAAATAATAAAAAGTCATCAGGTTAAATGCAGTGCACAACTAAATACAGTTACACACAGTGGTGCACTTTACTTGTTGGTCTTCTTAGGGGGTTCAGAGAAAAATAGTATAAAATGTCATCGATTACACATTGATTTGACTTACTCCTATAAGACATTATTGCTTTAGCTGAAACATTATTCTGCTCATGAACTGGTGATTGGTTTACACTTCTGCATGTTTCTCTTTTATAATGAACAATCACAGAGCTTAATAAATTGGATGCTGTGTTTAATTTTGAGTCACTGCTATCATTTAATTGCCATTTTTAATGGTGTGTAGAGGCTGTATAAGGCTAGAAATCAGAGGGTGAAATTCCTCTTTATCTGCGGACATGCTGCTAATGGAACGCAGCCAAATGCTTATTGTTCATTCTATACCTTACACAAACACAATTACCAACAAAATCACAGTGGTTTGTGTTTACTGTATCAGAAACTCCTTCAGATTTCGGGAAGTGGGAATGCAGTTTTGTCCAGAGGAAATCAGCACAGATTGACAGACATGTTTAACAGGTTATTAGCCATGTATGAAGAAATATGGCTACAAGCCAGAAATGAATGTCGTTGCTTGTTAAGGGAGAAGCATTTACTACCATTTCAATGACCAGGGGATATTCAAATATTAAGGGAAGTTTTATATGCAGCGCAGGGTAATCGGTTTTAGCTCGTGTAACAGATTCCCTCATTAAAAGTACCCTTTTGAAGACAGACGGGGTTGCTGGTATTAATACACTTGGGGGATTTGATTTCAAAGGGGCAAACTAATTCAGGCTACCCTCGACTGTGTAGTCATTAGAGTTAGTTTTAAGAACCGAGCTTAACTAGTAAGACCAAACAGAGCTGAAACAATCACAAAAAGGCTGTTTTCTTTAAAAAAATAAAATGTGTGCAGGATAAATAAAACAGCCAAGCGTGCATATCTTAATGGCCCTGATAAAAGCTCATTTTAAGGTCAAAGCTGAAGAACTGAGCAGGGGAAATATAAAAGAAAGTATTCTCATCTGATAGATGGGTAGATTGATGTAAGAAAAGCCGAAGGGGGAGTTAGCGATACTGTGGGAAAGAGACACTTAAATGGCAATTGTGCACAACCAGCAGGGTGTCAAACTTTACAAAAGGACGCATGAAGAAATCCATGATACCAAATCCACTGAGCCCCACAGCTGAGATGCTGAGAGGGAGAAAGAGACATTGGAGGTGATCAGAGATAAAGAATGAGATAGATTGAAGCACAGGGAGAAGCCGGGGGGTGATCAGCTCTTCTGTCATGTATGTGCACGCATCTGGCTTCATTTTCCCACAATTCCCCAGTCTTGCCCAAAGGCACGTTTTGCTACAGGAGGGATACGTTGGTTGTCTGGCAACCCTGGTTTAAAGGAAAAGAGCATGAAGGGGTGCACCATAAACAAATATTTGAACATCTGTTTCTGTGTGATCCAGTAACATTGTATTATACGACTCATAATTCTGCTTCGTTATTCATAATCTGTCTGTAATTATGTTGTGTAGTTTTATGCTCTTTCAATTGATTGAACATTATTTAACTGCTGATAAAACATCATGAGGGAAATATAAACCTTGCAATATAAACTCTCTTCATTAATCCCCTTCTCTATGTGTAAATGAGGCTGCTGAAGAAAATCCTGAAGATAGACTTTTCTGTTTGTTTGCAACACACTCGAAATGTAGTACTGTAGAATCTACTCCGCTAACCCGTGTTCTGCTCTTTGTAGCTTTCAGTTAGCAGCAGAGCCCTCGACATCAAACCCAACTGCATTTAAGAGCTACCATATGGCAGGAGGAATCTGACTGAATTACTTTGATGCAAGATTGAATGTGCATCTTTGAAATCACATCTGACGTTGGCAAATATTATCCTGTCACATGAAATTGTCAACTTCACTTTGCCTCTCTTGCGTTAAGTTAATGATCAGCATTTTCAACGCTGATTTGTTTTGTTTAGAGCAAATCACAGCAATCATTGTGCGTTAACACTTGAACTGTCCCTACAGAGATAAATGTCGTCTAAAAACATGAGTCATTTGTGCAATTGTTTTTGAATCTGACCTTTAAAAAAAATATTGACCTTAATCAAATTGTTGACATGCCCATAAAGGTCAATTTTAAAAACATGGTGCATACTAATGAAGAAACGCCATTTAGTGTCTAAAACAGTGTTATTGTTTGCTGAAACTGAAAAGAAAACTTTTCTAGTGATTGAAGTAAAGATAAAATAAAACCAAAAAGCGTATTTGTTAAGTGAATTTTTATAACTAAAATAAAGCTGAAATAAAATATAAATGTTAGATGGAAAACAAACTTAAAATGACGGTTTCTTTGACAACTAACATAAATAAAATGGGCTACTAAAGTACTAAAATTACTAAAACTGAAAGAAAAATTAAAGCTAAATATTATAGTATATTAAAGCTAATTGGAGTAATATATAAAAAAACTAATAACAATGAAAAAAGCACACAACAAAATTACTAAATCTCAAATTATAATAAAAACTAAATAAATAAGCACTAATTTAAAATATTAATAAATACTATAACGATAAATAATAAATGCTACTAAAAAACACTGGTTTATTTAATTTAATAAGAAAATGTCCCTATTTTAATCCAGCTGGATTAATATGAGCAGTAGCAGCATGCCACAAGGCACTGTTGCTTATTGTTCAAGCACAGCCGCATCTTACATGTATCTCACATCTCCATCAGTGGGAGGTGTGCGAGCTGACTGAATCATCTAGAGCAGTGTTTCTCAGTCCGGTGGTCCTGGAGTAACCTAGCACTGCACATTTGGACATTTCCACGCAACATTTCATTATTAGATGCTCCAAGACCTGAACTGGGAAGACATACAGTACGTGATTACTGAATGCATAGTATACATGAATCTTAAACAGGTACATGCATAAACAGTACATATTTCCCTGTTAATTATTTTATGTTCTATTCTGCAGGAGCTTTTCACCAGCGTTATTATAGTTAACTAATACTTAATACATAAAAAAATATTTAATTCATTGAAATATAACAAACGTTAAGCGAAAAATTACTTAATGTATTAAAATAAAAATAAAAAACTGGAGTAAAAACTCAAATCCATATAGACAGTAACACTAGATAAGGGAATACATATACATATCCACTATCAACTGACAGTTTTCTCTCAATAAACGTATTTGCTGCTTATTGATAACAAGTAAGGTCTTCTTTTGTAGTAGTTATATTCAGATATTGGGTAGGGTTAAGGGATCTAGAATATGGTCATCCATTATTACGTGCTTTATAAGTACCAATATGCTAGAAATATGCATCTAATAAGCAACTGGTAGATTGTATATCATTCTCTAATCTAAAGTACTACTGTATTTTTTTAAAAAGAGACCAGTTCTCACTATTATCTAACTATTAACTACATATTTTGCCTTAATAAACTGATTATTATTAATAGATAGTAAGGTAGTTATTACATTTTGGTATGGGGTAGTATTAATGGATTTAATATGCAGAATATAAGTGCTAATAAATGGCCAATATGCAAGTAATAAGCAACTATAATACAAAAACACCAACTAATTTAAAATGTTAATAAAAAGTATAGTAGTATCTCAATGATATTAACACTGCTTTTCACCCAGAGCTATTTACTCTACAGTTTAGTACACTGACTGCAAGAATTGGATTGAAAGCAAAATGCTAATACAGAGCTCATTATTGACACAGCTAAATTTAAATCATCGAGTTATTGGACGTGGCAGTCGATCAGACGCTCCTCCTGCTTCAATATTCCTTGTGAAATATGTGTCATTTTTCACGATTTTACTTGACATTTCAAGCGTGGCTCTGTGTTTGAAAATGGTTACTAACCTTAGTCGACTTCACATCAGCATCTTAATCACAAACAAGCGTGCACAGTGTAACGATTTATTTGGAACATTGAAAACACGTACATATAGAAACGCGTCTTAGCAAAACAGACCTCAGATAAGAGCACAATAGAGACTTAACAAAATGCAAACATCTGCAAGCAGCTTTTTTATTTTTATTTTAGGTTTCCTTGAATGGAGACTGAATCCATTCTGCTCTGCTGACTATCCTGACGTTGTGTTAGATGTTATGTGTCACTCCTGACAGTCTTTGACGAAACTAATCCTCCAGACACATTGACAGCTGTAGGTGCGTTATACATTCTAATAAGACGGATTAAAGTCGATCCGGTATTAAAACGTTACAGCATATCAAAATACAGTGGCTATAAAAATATCATTTCACTGTAAATCAGATATCTGAATCCAATCATAATCGTTGAACCAGCACATACATAAATAAATATCCTTTATATGGGCTATAAATCTCAATACAAACTTGAAGTATTAATATAGTTGAATTCGACTCCATGCCTCCTAAGACTATACATGTAACTCTAACGGATGAATCTCATCACTCATCATGACTCGATGCCAATTCAGAGGCTCCGTGGTAGCGAGAGGAAAGTAGCGTTTCGCACCCTGGCCCTTGGCCTTTTCCCCAGGTTAATTGGTCCATCCGCTGTTTGTTACAGGACACTCTGAGTTCATAGTCATGAATGGTCACAGATGACCCACTGATGTTACAGCACATGGTGCCGGTGTCTTGGCTGCGTGTGAGGCTCAGGGCTGCTGTGTTGAGCCTGTAAAGACCCCAGCTGGGACAGGTGATCCAGATCTCCACAGTTGTCTTGGTGAACGCTGAGCGTTTCGAGCCTTAGCTCGGCTGGCACTCGTTCTTGCTGCAGGTGGCCTGCCGCTCGATACGCCAGGTGCCCTCCTCGTACGTGCAGTAGCAGATGGTACATTCGTCGATCTTAACCTCTCGGCCGGCCGGGATCACCGCTGTGTCCGCGTAGCAGTTTGGCCCTGTACACAGACAGGAGAGAGTGCATCAAATTGAGAGAAAGCCTGCTGAGATCTGCCAACACAACTGCAAGCCCTGGTTTTGAGTGGCAGTGACTGCCAAGGATCAAGCTAGAATTTTCAACTGACTTCATGTAAGTTTTATGATGTTTTCAAGTTAGCAGTCAATCAAACCACAATACTATGACCCAAGTCGGTTCTTTTTTTTCTGCATGTAAAGGGCTCCAAACCAACAAATAAATTATAAAAGCAATTAAATATTTAAGAGCCAAATAATTTTTCAGTTGATAAATTACAAAATTGCCTGACATAAATTGTTGTTCAGAAAGGCTTCAGTTCATTCTGCTATACCTGTGATAAAGAGACACTTTTGTATATAAACTACAGTGGTTTTAGTTTTATAAACTAGGGTGTTATTGTATCTGTATTTAGTATAAAACTTTATAATTGGACATCATTTTAAACAATAACCAATCATTTTATTAGTTTATTAGTAAAAATCGTTGTATTTGAAAAAATAAAATCTTTTTAGATAGTTTTAGAACACTATTATTAATTTATTCAACAAAATGCTGTTTTGAATATGTATCTTTAAATATACATTGTCATATAAATGATCAGTCAATAAACAGACACATGTATGTCTGAAAAACTTAAACCATATATAACAGTAATGATTCTTGTTTCCTTTTAAATCAGACTCGCCTCGCAATTCAGTGAGGGGGTCACTTGTGAACTCAGTAACAGCTCTAAATGATTCAATCTGTTTCATGAATCTTTATAAATGATTTCAAGCAACTACTTTATCAGAGTCATTTTTCATTCGCATTCAACTCTTGTATGCACAAGATTGCATCTAATTTTACCTCCTGGGTTTGACGATGGCACCGGCAAAATCACGTGCATTTTTTCATAATAAGAGTTAAAAGAACTAAAAATGCTCTGTCGTTTTTGATTGACACTTAAGAGTAATACACAATTTCACTTTATAAAGGGTCCACTTTTATTTGTGTACACTCCCAATACCAAAAAAACATTGTGCTTTTGTAAAATAAAGACAAAATACATTGTGCTTTCAGCTGTCTCGTTCTCCGTGAATATCTTCCTGAAACGTGTCTCTAAAATGAACTGAAACTCAGTGAATACTTTACACACAGACATGAGAAATATGTTCGTTCCAAAAAAAGACGGTGCAGCTTCCAATTAATGATTCTTTGTTCATTTTGAATTGGACATAAAAAATGCCTGGCAGTTCAGCGAGGGAGCCACTTGTAAATTCAGTAACAACTCTAAATGATAGTGGTGCATCGATCAAGATCGGCCGATCGTTAATGCGCATCTCGTCAGTAAATCAGTTCTCTAATCAGCTGTAAATTCCATCAGGTGCGAGATTTCACACAGAGCAGCTGTTACCACACAGAGCCGTTGTTCAGTGAGAAGCTCCGCAAATAAACGCTGATAATGAACGTGGATTTGCGCAGCTTCTCAGTTAACAACGGCTCTGTGTGGTAACAGCTGTTCAATATCAGGCCTTCCTTTTAACATGAGTGTATCATTACTTCATAGAGGAGTAAGTGCTGAGCTCTTGGTGCACAAATAAACATTTATCAAGCCCCAAGTGCAGACACAAACCTTTAGTGTGCTAATCTATAAAGCTGTTCCTCTCATGCAAGTGCTCTTTCAAAATGTAAAATATTTAAACAAACTTATGTGTTTAAGCCTGAATCCAGCTTAAATGCTTTTGAGAACTTGCCAAGAGAAAATAGTAAAGCTGTTTTTTTGGAAATAGCTGTTGAAACTGATGAAACAAACACTGGCAAATAGAAATATAAACAGGCATGGTATAAAATATAGGTGCTACAAGCAAACATCCTGCTACAGTATTCAAAGCCATGGTACAGTAGCAGTTGTTTTCATGGGGAATGAATCCCATGTCAGTAAACAGCCATCCACGCTCCTGTTTCGTCCTATTAATACTGTAATTAAGGCAAAAGGAGCCCCAACTAAGTATTGAGTGCTGTACATGCTTTTACTTTTCACGTTCATACTTTTCAAGATTTCTAAAAATCCTTTCTTTGTATTGGTCTTAATTACTTAAGAGATACTTAAGATACCGAATTTGTGATTTTCCTTAGTTGTCAGTTAAATTTTCATCTAAATTAAAAGAAATAAACATTTGAAATATATCAGTCTGTTTGTAATGAACGACTATAATATACAAGTTTCACTTTTTGAATGGAATTAGTGAAATAAATCAACTTTTTGATGATATTTTAATTATATGACCAGCACCTGTATAGGCAAAAAGACAATAAACAAACGCAAACAAAAAAACAAAAAAGAACAAAAAACATTATCAGTTACCAGAGGAAGATAGACTGGAATTGCTATGCCACATCATGCACTGGACCATGCAGGTCTAAAAGTGACTCATCAGGACAAACACTAAATGGCTTGTCACATTCAGATGCATATGTTAACTAGAAAAAGAGAATTTGTCATGACAAACTCAGAAGCTGCGTAGACAAAACGTGTTTGAAATGTTTAAATAGTTTAAATCTTGAATGAATGGATGGATGGAAGGCTTTTTACTACAAGACAATCAAGTCTGATCAATTCGAAAAAATAAAGCCTGCTAAGTCAGAACAGCCTGAAGTACTGTGCTGAGCTTGGTGAACACAGCTTGAAAGCTCTAGCAGGATTTAATGGCATTTTACACAGTACTCGATGGGCAGCAAGCTTTTCATTTATTTGCCATCTTAATGAGATACTGCTTCACCCCCATGCTAGCATATGTAAATAATGCATTCTGTGCTGCATGTAAATGATAGCTAATAAAGTTAAAGTTTATGTCAAAATACATTCAGTTAAACAATTTTTTTTGTTCATTGGCCTCTATAAGTAGGCCATTCATGGCTTTATCTCCCCAAAAAGTGTACAAAAAAATAAAATAAAAAAGCCTCCCAGGAACCATCAAAAAATTTAGAGTGATCCGATCAACAATCAGTTAGAGTTTGGGGCATGGCATAGCAGGCTGAACAAAATAAATTTAGATTCGGATATAGAATTGCAAGCCAAAATTCGGATAATTGCTCCAATTGATAATAAATCTGAGAACATGCTGTGTAAAATGGCTTTAATAGTCAGAATTTTTCGATGGAAGTTACTCTTCAACTATGGGAAACGGGCTACAAAACTATTAAAGATATTAAATGTTTAGTCTCAGGTCTGAAACTAAAAAAAACCCAATAAGAAACAAAATTAGTAAAAAAAAACATTATGCCATCAAAGAGAAATGCTACCTATGCACCAGGTATTTTTTTTACATTCGCTAAACAAGGAAAAATGATATTCAGCCTCTAAAAGACATTATCATAAAAGATGGAGGACTACATCAAAAGAATGCAGGCACATCAATCATCTTGAATATTTGGCCAATGCTGTCAAGACTTCATCCAATCCATATTCATAATAATTCCAGAGGAAACACTTCAGATTCCTGTCCCCAAATATCAAGACTGTGAAAATAAAAACAGCTGGCACAGCTGATTCATTGTGATGGGTTATATCTCACATTATCTTATGGCTCTGTACTATATGTGCATTAAAACAGCTGCCATATATGTTTAACTGTCGCATAACAGAACATGATTATGTATTGTCACATTATATGTGATCACTGGTACACAGAGAGAGGGGGTAGAGAAAGTTGAAAAAGGAGGACAAAAAGAATCGAATGGAAGATAAATGGGTTCAGTATACAGCAACAAACAATACAGCAGTGGAGCAGTGCGCATGCTGCATTTTTGGCAGTGGACAGGAGTGATTATCACGCTGAGCAGACCCTTATCCTCACCGCCTATCAAAGCACTGTTGTAAAGGCTAAATTCAAGAGAGTGCACCATTAAAGACTTTGGTCCATTCAGAGATGAATTGCATTCCCCATGGCACAGTGATAATTGAGCTAAAAGGCAAAGGAGGAGAAAAGGAAAGCTTGGATCCTGAAAATGACATGATCTTTTAAAGCTCATTAGAGCTGATGCTCTCTGAAAGAGCCGGGATCATAGCTCACACTGCTCTGAGAATAAGTACTGTAAAAGGAAAGCCCTTTAATGCAGTTCTTTAGTACGTATGCATTATAAATGCCACTAAATTTACTTACTTTTTGTGGAAATGATGACTGGGCTGGGATGGATGGAGAAGGTGTATGTGGATTTGCAGGGGTATATTTTATTCTGGAAGTGCCAGTGGATGGACTTCACTAAAACATTAATGAACAAATTCCAACATTCTCATAATAAGTCATACGCTATGCCATATGGACCAGGGTAGTATTGCACCTGTATTTGTTAAAATGGAACATAAAGTACAGAGTAGGGGCTTAGTGACTACTAGCTGGTTTGTATTTGGTTGCACCATTTGTTCTTAAGAAAAAATAGCTAAGTAGTAATATGATCGCCATAAAATATTGCAATGTGGAATAATTTTACATTTTACTTCAGAGATCCAATAGCCTTTATAAAGGTACTCTGAAATGTACGGTAAATGTACTCATGCACAGCCCAACCAAGATGTAGATGTGTTTTTTGAGGAGCATTATTTGATTTATGGACTGGTATATGTCCAGTGGCAATGGGTTAAAGTTAAAACGCCTTAATGATAGATTTGTTTTTCTCACAAACACACAGCTTTACACTTAACATGATGTTAATTGATGGAGAGTAGTTGTGTGGATTAGCTGTGGATTATTCTAATGTTTTTATCAGCTGTTTGGATTCTCATTCTGATGGCACCCATTCACTGCAGAGGATCCATTGGTAAACAAGTGATGTAATGCTACAGTTCTCCAAATCTGGTCTATTTACATTTTAGATTGCCTGAGGGTAAATGTTCATTTTCATTTTCATTTTTGTGGTAAACAATACCTATAATAATAAGAAATATATTTTTATATGTGAATAATTAGAAACTGATTTGAAGTATTATTGAGGCAATTTACTAATTTGATTTCAACCACTACTCCCTCTGTAAACGTTAGTTCAATATTTCAAATCTAATGGTGCAACACAACATTTTTTTTAGAGTATAAGTTGTTACTTCACATCAAAACTAGGCATAACTTAAGTCGTAACTTAAGGTGTAACCGGCCTCAGGAATCTTTCTAATTTGTTGAGCTTTTATGTATGAGAAAGATGTTTTTAACATAAATACAAGACATTTTTATTACAGACTTCTGTTAAATACATCCATGTGGTTTGCTTTTCAAATCCTGTTCTCCTACTTTTGTGCATCTCCTGGACATAAAAGACTGAAAAAATAGTCTTTCAGGAGAATGTAGAGAGAGATGAAGGTGCTGTGCATATAAAATCACTGTCCTCTACCTCTCTCCTTCAGTATCGCAGAGACACAAGTCCCATTACAAACGGATAAAACCATCAGTGCAACAAATCCAGGCAAACATATTTTTCAAGAGGAAGAAAGAAAAGGAAATATTTGAGATGAGCTGAGGACTGAAAGGTCTCTCTTAAGTAGGGATGTCCCTATACCACTTTTTCACTTCCGATAACGGTACCGATGCCACAGCTTTGGCTATTTGCCAATTCCGATATCAATCCGATATTTTTATTTTATTCTTGAACTAATACTTATAATAATAATGAAATAAATGGAAGCACGTTGCTCAATTAGCCACCTAAAAACATAAAAATCTTTGTAATTATTTTATCTTCATTATTAAAAAAAATAGAACAAAGATATACATTACAAATACACATAATACACTAATAAAAATAAACTGTGTTTTGCAGGTACAATAGAATTTAGCAGTAGCATTAAAAAAGATTATGAACAAGTAAAAATAAAACAATTATTATTTACAAATAACAATTGTATCTAGACAGTTGCCTATGGCTATTAATTTGTCTGTTTGATTTTATAGTCTCAATCTATATGGTACTGGATATGTTGGCTGTCGCAGTATATTCATTCCATGGATAGAATGTGTGCTGCAGCATAGTACAACGATATTTCTTCAAAAGCAAATCGTGGAAACATTTTTATCGTCCACGATCAAAAATATTCATATTGCACACCCCTTCCCTCGAAAGAAATGGCTGACTGAAGGCAGACCGGACTGCAAGAGCACTTTAACTCTCATACTCATGCGACTATAATTGACTACTATCGTTATCATCATGTCGCAGCAAGAGAAATGCTAAAATTCAAGGATTTAGGTGATGGTTTAAGCTAGATTTTCCCATGGTTTGTGTTGGATAGGTATCGGACATAGGTATCAGATCATATTTTTTTCTCCCCTCCGATCTCCGATCTAGCGTTCTGGGCCAGTATCTGCACAATACCGATGTCGTGGATCGGAATGGGACATCCATCCCTACTATTAAGCACCCATGAATATTTCTCCCTCCAATTTTTTTCTTTCTTTTTTTGCAAGTGATCCCATTCTCCCCCCTGAAACATTAAATTTCAGGGGTTTTGCTATAAATGTTTATTGCAACCTTCTCAGATTAGCAGCGACCCCAGTGCCTGAGCCCTTCAAGAAAAGGGCTTGTTTCCCTGTACGTTGCCAAGGTGATGGCCCACATGAGAGCAGGTCGACATAAAGGAAAGGGCTCCAGGGGGAAAAAAGCATCTCTTTCCTGTTTGTACATGCAAGGTATTAGAAGAGATTTTGAGTCACTTCAATTACTCTATTTTGAATTCCCTAAAAAGATTTATTTACTGATTTGTTCACAGATGCTTTCTGCTGGTTAAATCTCACCAGCAGGCGTTCATTAAAAGAAGAATCAATTTACATAATTGTGCATGGTCATTGATTACTTATTAAAAATTCTCCATCTCCTTTCTCTCATTGTTGTGAATAAAACTGATTCACATTTGCAACTAAATTGACATAACCCATCTCATTTAGTTAGTCTATAGATCCTTGTGCAACAATGAACAACCCAGTTCATTTGATTTTATGAACAAGGCTGTTTTGTATGAACCAAAGGGATGGTTCACCCAAAAATTTAAATGTGATGTTTATCTGCTTACCCCCAGGGCATCCAAGATGCAGGTGTCTTTGTTTCTTCAGTAGAAGTTAAACCGCTGCAGTCTATCACTCTTATAATGTAAGTGGATGGGAATCATGGTTAAAACATACAATAATAATAAAAAAACAAACATACACTGACCAAACCAGATTAAACCCTGCGGCTCGTGATGATACACTGATGTGTAAAGACACAAAACAATCAGTCTGTGGAAGAAACTGAATAGTATTGATATCGTTTTTTTTTTACCTCTGATTCAAGCAATGTCCGAACTGTTAGCACTCTCCTTAGCACGTCCTCCTGTGCGTGTTCTCAAGCAAGCCTGTGAGGCATCTTCTTCTTTCTTATTTTATAGCAGATTGCTGATTTATAAGTGCAGTACTGCCACCTGTCTTTCAAGTGGACCATTGACACTTCTAATTGAGATTCTAATTGAGTGTCAATGGTCCACCTGAAAGACAGGTGGCAGTAATGCACTTATGAGTCTATGATCTGCCATAAAGCAAGAAGAAGAAGATGCCTCACATGCCTGCTTGAGAACATGCTCAGAGGATGCTCTAAGGAGAGTTCTAACAGTTCGGACATTGCATGAATCAGAGGTAAAAACCAATATAAATACTGTTCAGTTTCTTGCACAGACTGATCGTTTTGTGTCTTTACACATCAATGTATTATTACGAGCCGCAGGGTTTAATTTGTTTTTTTTTTTTGTGTATGTTTTTTTGTTGTTGTATGTTCTAGCCATGATTAACATCCACTTACATTATAAAGCCCCTTTCACACTGAGATTCCAGATAATGCACGAGTAATGTGTCCTGGCAATTGTTCCCGGATCGTTAGATTTAGGTTCATTCCCATTGCCAGTGATTTCCTGGAATTTTTGCGGGCGTTCACAGACAACCCGTAAAGGTGTCGTAATGACACATGACATCAGTACGAGTTGAAAACGCTAGGCACGTTACCTTTCAATTAAACTGGCGAACGATCTCAGCTGTAGCACAAATAGTGAAGAACTACCTTATCACTGCTTCATTACAGTTTGCACATATTTTTTTGTTCGCAAACTTTGATCTGCCTTCAAAAAACCTGGTAAAAGAGTCGTGAGATAATGTGCGTAATCCCCACGACACACCTTTTACGCCATTGGTTCTGGCTTTTGTTCACACAGAGCTCGTTCCAGGACTGAATCCAGCAATGTTATTAGGTTCCCAATCCGGGATCACTCTTGGAATCCTGCGTTCACACAGAAGGTAATCCGGCAATTTTCCAGGACCAACGTGCAGTGTGAAAGGGGCTTAAGAGTAAATAGACTGCAAAGGTTTGACTTAAAAATCTTAGTTTGTGTTCTACTAAAGAAACAAAGTCACCTACATCTTGGATGCCCTGGGGGTAAACAGATAGCAATCAAATGTTCATTTTTGGGTGAACCAAAATGTATTTTTAAGATCAAAAAAGTGCACCTATGTTAGCTCATTCAATGACAACCTGAGTCGTCCCTTGAGCCTTTGAAGGAAGGAAAAGAATTACACTCTTCAAAAAGAAAAAGTATTCATTGTCAGAGCCAGTGCATGAAAGTAAAAGATAATGATTCATTCACTTTTAAAATTTGTTCAATTTTTGTTCAAAAGCACTGATTCATTCACAGCACCATGTGAATTATGCGTTGCTTTATTGTTCCCAATTGTATGTGGTCAAAGATTATATGACCAGTTGACGCTGTTTCAATCATCTCACAAGAATTCCTTGTGAAAGCTTGTTTATCCTTTCCAAAAGAGCATCTTTGGGAGTTTGTGATATTGGTGCAGCTTTCTCTATGAATCTTAAAGCACCAAAAGGCACTCAAAAGCTCACTCAATGTCAAGTTTCTTATTTACTGACAGTCCCTCAGTTGGTGAAAAGAACGCGGGAGTGCTATGACTGAATCGGGATATTTTTTTTCCCCCGTTTTTTTTTTTTTTTTTTTTTTTTTGAGTCCTAACATTGCAGCTCATCGCAGATGTTCTTTGATATTCATGAACAACTGCCTAGGGTGGATATTAGCAATAGTGTTCACTTTCATCTCCCCCCATGGCACTTCCTCAAGTGTCTCCCAGCATACTCCTCCAACAACAGACCCAGGCAGCCCTCTGCTCGGGAACATAATACTTCATTCAGCAGCTAAGAAAGAGGTGCTTACCTCTGCTCTTCATGAGCAACAAATAGAGATATCAGCCCTCGTGACTGCTTTATTCACCCTTTGTGCTTTTCATATGCTAACAACCACTTAAAATAAATGAAACTGTAGCTAATAGGATGAAATGTGCTCCGCAGCCTTGAAGGTGTAGGTGGCCTTGCACTGTTTACTGCATTTTCTGCAAGCTGCTGACGCTGGCCACAGATGAATCACCTCAATGATGAGATGTTCTAATGACCGAACAAATTACAAGCATTTACGTCTTTTGAATTGTGTGGTTTCTGTGACCTGAGCTAAAACAGTTGGAGGGGGAGGCTTTTGTAGCCCCTGCTGGGTATGCCGTGGTGAGTGTGAACCGAGCACAAGATTATGATTATGAGAGAAATGCTTGCAACCCATTTAGAAATCAATTCTCCTCACTGCTTCCCCATTCAGTGTCAACTCTGCCAACCAAAATGAAGACGACAGACCCCATTTCTACTGCAGCTATTATCATTTCATCCCTTAGACACCACATTTTTCTCAAAGGGCCGGTCTTCCATACAAAGACGCAGTCAATCAGATGGTAATTGACTCTTAATGGTACCAATTAAATAATCATTCTCCTTATGATTTACTGGACAAATCACTTGCACAGAAAGTTGAAAAAGTTTTGTTTGGAGCAAGGGAACAAGTTTTAGCTGGTTAACAATGCTCCTTTAGCCTCGTTGTAGATACATTAACTGATGCTAAATCGCATTTTCTTCAGTGGAAGCCATTTGAAATTAGCCGTGCATTCTAATGAAATAAATTTATATCTACACTTAATCATTTAACTTATATATATAGCACTTATATTTCCATATTTTATAGTGCCAGTGTAACAGTGTAAATTTCATGTATATGCATCTGTCTCAGCTTAGGATAAATGGTGGTCAAGATGCTTAAAAGTAGTCTCTTATGTTCAACAAGACTGGATTTATTTGACCATAAATACAGCAAAAAAGTAATATTTTGAAATATTATTACAATTTAAAAGAATTGTTTTCTATTAAATATATATATATATATATATATATATATATATATATATATATATATATATATATATATATATATATATATATATTATTAATTCATGTGATTCAAAGTTGAATTTTCAGCAGCTATAACTACAGTCTACAGTAACACGTGATCCTTCAGAAATCATTGTAATATGCTGATTTCTGGTTTTTTATTATGATCAATGTTGAAAACTGTTGTGTTGCTCATTATTTTTGTGGAAACCCTGATAAAAATTTCAGTATTCTTTGAATAGTGGAAAGTTCAAAAGAACAGCATTTATTCAAAATATATATTTTTTGATACACTGTAAATGTCTTTACTGACACTTTTGGCCACTTACTGGCCCCATACTTTCAACATCCATCTGTAAATCAACAAAACTAAATGTGTTTTATCATTATTTTTTAACAAGGCATTAATAAGCCATAATTCAAAGCTAGACTTAGCCAGTACTTTTCCAGTCAAAATAAATACATTTTCATTCTACTTCCTTGAATGCACATTTGAAATAAAAATCTGCATTCTGTTTGCTCCAACTGAATTCAGATTGTTCAGGAATTGTAAACAGAGCCCATCAACATTGTCATAGTGCCATTTTGGCTCCAAAGTGATCAGTCATGACATTTATGGCTAAAATGACTACCCTGTCAGAGTTGACTCTGTACCTGATTTGCAATCATATTACATCCAGTTTCAGTCTTCTCCAATGTTCTCTTGTGTTCTCCTGGCAAATGCTAAGTCTGTGTTTGATTATCCTCATCAGACGCTGTGGTAGAACTAGCTGTCACACCCATCCTACGGTGTCACTGCATGAAGCCTTGAAGTCTTACTTTTGAAGAGTGTAAATCTCATGGGGTCAGAGCATCTGGCTGCTTCTTGTACTGCATCTGTGCAGAAGTCTATGTACCTCTGACATTCGCAGCAAAATCCTCAGAGGTGCCACCCATCACACTCACGTCTCTGTGTGATCTACACCCCCCCCCCCCCACCCAAGACATGAACAAGAACCACAGGAAACACAAACAGTGTATCTATCGAAACAGTTCTGAGATGAAATCAAATTGCAGACAACCTGGCAAGCGCAACGGAGCCGAGCTGAACTACGGTATTCCAGCATGCCGTGAAATCACTAGGCGGCTGTAATCTTGTGCGTTGAGCAAAAAGGTTTCCAATCCATCATAAAATCATACAGCTTGACTGCTTGTTGTGCACATACATTTGTAAAACTGTTTGAATTCACCACAGCATGACTTCCATGGATTCCATCTCACAGCCAAAAACCAACTGAGATATTGGATCAGGGAGTCCTGGCAGCATCTCAGCAAATGCCAAGAGGATCCATTTAAACATGTGTGCTCTTTAAAATAATTGCCCCACATCACCCTTCCCCCAACGGTCCACACTAGCTGCCGAGTCAGAGATCCATTTACCAAGTCATCATTCCTTTTGCGCTGAAGGAGGCAGCGTGGCTGCCGGTGCCATATTAGATCAGCATCCAGGCGTACACAAGAAGCAACAGTCTTGGACATGCTGTCTAAAAGCATCTCAAACAACTCTATATAACCCACACTGATTCAGAAAACTTCTCCCAAGACATTGTAATGTGTTCCAATCACAGAACACTCACACACTAACCCGAGGTCACCGCTTTTCTTTGCTCCCCCTGACTGTAAAACACTCCTCTGGTCAAAAAGAGAACAACACCACGCACAAGGCACACAAAAGCTCTGTTCAGAAACCTAGTGTGTCCCCTCACTGTCTGCTGTCTACACAGGCAACATCTAAACTGTCATCACACAGATAGTGTTCCTCATTCAACTGATCTTATTAACACACGATGAAGCTATGCTAACAGAACAAAGCTACAATTAAATTATTCAGATTCATTGAACTGTATTTAATCTGTAAGACTTCACAATGAGAATAAATTGGTTAAAGCATTTAGTATAATTAAGTAATGATCTCAGTTTATACATAGGTCAAAGAGGAAACGTCAACATTTTGCTGTCTGTATCAAATTAAAGTCATTTTAAATACATAAAAAACATGTTAAATGCAAGTAAAGTGTCTGCTTTTGTATTTCAAATAACTTTTGTGAAAGAAAAACAAAGTCGAAATATGGGGGCAATATTGTTCTAAACTGTAAAATTGTCATTCAGTGTACTGGTCCAGACTTACATCTTTAAATAAACAATAAAATAGCAAGCTAAAAAATATATTTGTTTTCTTGGCATTTTTTCTTGGCATTGGCAAGTGTTAGCTGTTATACTGAAAGGTTTATGTCTTTTTTTTTTTTTTATGTATTTCAATAACCAGGGGACTTTTATCCTGAAAATGAAATTGATCAGAGCTCATCCAGTGTAACAGGAACAAGAAGCCATTCTGAAAACATACAAAAAACTGATCAATCATCATCAAATGGCACCCTGAAGACTGTGTGGTGCTGCAGAAAAGTGAGTTTATTGCTCTTAAATATTTGATCTTTTCACCTTTTCATGGTGCGATAACCTAAGTTACAAAATGTTTTTTGTCATTTGGTGTAATGCAATTTCTGTTACACCACACTGAAATCCATTACACTGAATGACCATTATCACTGTATAAATAACAAATTTAGCATCTTATTTATATTACAGATAAATTAGGAATATTGAGCAATGACAAAATGTGTTAAACTTAATAAATATTGATATTTTATTGCATTCTTGTATTGTTTAGTTTGTGTTATTGATTAATTTTAGATGCTTAAGAACAGAGAGAGCTGTAAAAAGCCAAAAACGAATAAAATAAATGTAGACCCAGCAGCTTGGGTGGCACTATTAAAGCCTGTTCACGCCAAGAACAATAACAATAATGATAGAAAATAATAATTTACCAATATTTATGAACAGAGACACCCCCTCACTACAGTATGTCACAAGTTCGGTAGACGCCCTTGAGACAATTCTCCACCCAAAATACTCATCCTGATAACGTCATTCATGGTATGTTGGCAAACAGAAGATATAATTTAAAAACTAATTTAATCATACAGACTAAAACACTACAATTATGGGAACAATGACAATAGTATATTTGATTGAGTTCAACACATTGCCTTATAGGATGGCTGTGAAGTATACACATAATACACTGCCTAAGAATTTGTCCAAAATAAGATACGTCAGATTCCTTGTGGAACAGCCTTCTTGTCAGGAGCACGCCGAACACCTCTTAAAATGCTGCTTCTGTATGCCGCTCACTAGATTTTGTACCGGAGCAAAAAAAGGCTTCAGTGCAAGGGTGCTTTTCATGTAGAGTGGCTTTGAAAACACTTCCTTCTCTGCAGTGGGTACTTTGACGAAGGAATACATTTATGTACCTTATACTTCGGTATTTCTAGTCAAATGGAGGGGAGAAAAACATGTAAAAGTTTAATCATCTGTGCCCTAGGGCTGGAGACAGCAGACTGCAACCGAAACGCCTGCCTGTGCTAATCACCTCACCTCCTGGTAACAAGCAGAGCAACTTTGCAGGTTCATTAGTGCTACTGCTCTCTTTATAATGCATTCCAGCAACTGTCTTAAAGAAAGGCCTGCAGACAAATATAATCTCCTCGGGTTTGCATCACCTCACTGAGGTAAACTGGCTATTATAGAACAATCAGATGGATGCACACGTAAGCCATATGAGAGGCGATGAGATCTGCGGCTCTGTGCATGCTTTCTGTGAATTTTCTTCATGGTATGGTAATTGGGTGAAGTGAAAGTGAAGTCCCTGTGGTCATTTTACAGAAGCGATTCTAACCTACCTCTCTCTCGCTCCTGGGGGACGCAGCAGGGGTTCTGCGCTTCGGGGGATGGAGAGGACAGAGAAAGAGAGAAAGGCTGGAAGAACACGACCACTTACCGCTCTTACACACCGGGCAGCACCGCTCGGGCTCATATTCCGGATCAACACACTCGGTCTGCGGGCACGCGGACAGCGAACACAGAACCTCTCCACTGGGCTCACAACGGCACTTCTCACATGGAGACACCTGGAAGCACAGCCAGATGAGAAACAAAACCTTCTGTAGCAACACTCATCGTACTATTGTGATTGATATGAGGTTTCATTATCAGAGGAAGAACAAGAGCTCTGATCTGAGGTGTGCTTCTTACTGGGAACTGACAAGTGTTCGGTTTAATTGATGAGGACGCTCATATAGTCCTGCCAATCAGAGCACTTGAGAGTATATTAATAATGCCTACCTAATTCCTTCGGGCAATTCCTCTGGCATTGCTCATCTCCCTTCCTTTCTTTCCATATTTATGTCCATAGGGAACTCTGAGTTGTACCTTACGCTCGAGCCCATTCATTATGGATGAATATCAATACCTGTCTATTTTTTTAAGTGATTTTTCAACTACAGGCACTTTTAGGTCCCAAGGGTTTATTTTCATTAAAACTCCAACAACCCCTCTCCCCCCCCCCTTTTTTTTTGTTAGACGGAGGTCATATTAAAACTATCTTTTTAGCATGCCTTGTTTATATATTGCTTTATATATGTTTTACCCAAGCTTTCGATCTTAAAATACGAGAATCCGCTTCATCTAAATAAACCGTGAAAGATAACCCATTTCTATTTTTATTGTGTGTAAATTATTTAGTAGAAACAACATTACATGTGACATTTGAGCTAACAATGAAAATGACTTCTAAAGCATTTTTATCTTAATGTAAATATTAATATGTATGACTATATTATTAAAATCAAGTTGCATCTGCTAATTTAATTGTCTTGAATTAACATGAACAATGAACATAGGGTTATAAATATGTTGACTGTGTGTCTCATTGTGTGACTTAATGAACTGACATCAACTAATGGGACCTAATTGTGAAGTGTTACCAATGATTTATATATAAATGAAATTTTACATACTTTATGACTGTCCCTCGGCTGTAGCATATTTTCCATTACAAACATCAAATTTGCCACTAATAATTTACCCAGTGTGTGAAGAAAACTTTTTAAATCCAGGTAAATATCACTTATAACTGTTGCTTTCTATCAAAGTATGCAAACAGTCTGAAAGTATTTACAAATGTCTGTATCTACAAAACATAAAATGCTAGCTATAAAATTTGCCTTAGGGGAAAGAATCTGCCATTTTACTCCATAAATGTTTAAAATGTCAATTTCCACCACCATCATTTGCATGAATGGGTATTTCAGATGTACTGTAGTGGAAACTGTCATTCAGGGAATTTTGCTGTTATTCATGTATATATATATTGTTGAACATTGTTAGAAAAAAAAATTAAATCAAGTAGCAAGTTCAAAAAGTGCTTCATTTTTAAAAATCCACAGCACCCAAAGTTCCCATAGTTAAAGAAACTAACTGCATTTCATGAACCTGAACTGTATTCATGTGATAAATTCAGTCTTTCTGTCACACAGTGGATTTCTCAAGCATTCATGTGACTCCACAGATGTCTCAGAAATCACATACTGTATATTTGAACAAACGATCAGTTTTGCTCACTGCTTCTTCTCTGATTCCAAGCATAAAATACAAAAGACTTTTCTGGCATTAGCATTTCTGTAAAAAGACCCTTCTGCACACAGCATCTCCTGAGACAATCTTCAACGAATCAAACAGAGGACAATGTGTCACCTCCAGTTGAGATGGAGAATAAAATACAAATTCACAGGGGGTTTCTAAAATTGAAAAGTTCAACAAAGGCGAGCACAGATTTGTTCAGCAGTTCCACCTCAGAGGCTCGCATTGTGGGACTAAACAGATATGATACCGGGACTCATTTCGTTCTGCCGAGGGTTTAATTGTTACCTTTGCGGTCTGCAAATGCATTAGGTGTGGCCGAGCAGAACCAATAAATTCAGTGCTTGGTCATTACCAGTCTTTGTGAAAAACACTTAATGCAAGTGTTTTGGATAAGGACTCCAAAGACACAGGAGGAGGAGCCAATGAAAGCTGAATCAAGAAGTGTAGAAGCAGCTAATGGCTTTGGCTACACTGTTGTGGGTTGAGACACACAGTTCAAAAAGAATCATTTGTGCATCTGCTGCTAACTCTGAAACTGATGGCATGCACTTTTTACTTAAGGCGAAATTAGAGAGCATCATAATAAGACCTTACAGGGAAAAAAGGCCTGTCGTCTTCTCTTACATAACACAGCCTAAACAAGATAAGTCACCATTAGTTTCGCATAATAATTGAACACCTCACACTTTCAGAGCATAAAAGACAGGAAAAACAATATTTTATGTAGTGGCGAGCCTCCTCCCTGGGGAAAGTCTGGGGCTGAGGAAGAGTGATGGATTAAAAATGAAAAAATTAGTAATTTTGAAATCTCATTTTTGGCCTGCTGGAATCAATATATAATCAAGACATGATGTGCACACATTAGATTTCTTCAACTGGACAGAAAACTCCACTGGACCACAAAAATTCAATTCCAGCTCAATAATGAACAGAGATTCGTAGGAGTAAAGATCTAAATGCAAAGACTTCACATAATCTACCATAAAATAAAGGTCATTCTGGCACTCCTGACACTGTTGAATACAGAAAAAAGAAAGGAGTAAACCTAGTTAAAGATGGCATATGGATAATGAAGCACTTAATGTGTTGGTCTAACCTTGAACTCCTCCAGAGATGAGTAGATCTTTCCTCGAAATTCACAGTAATTTTTCTTCTCTTTGCACTGCGGGCAGCACTGGCTGGTGTCGACACGCAGGCAACGAGGGTGAAGTTTTGGACACTCTGGTTGGGGGCAAAGAGGACCTTCGTCTGTACACAAGCATGGGCAGTTGGAGGGTCCTGGGGTGAATTTCTCCTTGATGGCGAACACAAACCCTGTTTCGTCCATGCAGCCTTTACCCCTATAATCAGGGTAAGCATAGTCATCGATCTCATCCAGGGATATGTTGGCCTCTTCTGTTGGCGCCTCTTCCGTTTGTTTGAGCGATTCTTGCTCACCCCAGGATTCGATTGTCTTACCTTGTAGTTTGGACCCTCGTCTCAAGGGACTCAAGTTGGGTCTGGTCCTGCTAGAATTGGATTTGTTCCCACCCTTGATCCCCTCCAGTTCAACATTACTCAGCTCCTCCAGACGTTGCTTTGCACCAGGGCTCAGTGCGCCCTCCTTGGCCTGGGTCAGAACACGCTCTAAGCGCTCTTTCTCCCCACCCTCTGGCACAGACACAATGGGATTGCCCCGTGCGCTCGTATACAAGAGCCAGCAAACAAAGATAAGTCCTGTTGTCATAGCAGCCGAGTGAAGCATCTCGCTCCTCTCCTCCAGCATAAAAAGACAGGATTGCACCTGGACTCACATTACAGCCCTTAAATCACAGGTAGACTCTAGTATAGCAGAAGCATCGTCACATCTGTAAAAGAAACAAACTAGAGAGTTCAGCACCATGGACAGAGGCAATGCAATGTTATGGTGCATTCAATCCTCCTGAAAAGTTCATATTTACGAGTTGGGAAATCTGGTGCTTTCAGGTCACTTTGGTTGGATTAAAATGGTGATGGCCATATTGATCCAATATGATGTGTTTTTATATGTTATGATTTATTTTGTTTATAAAGGTGCTGCTGAACGAATTGTTATATAAATCACAAATTCCATGAGTTCTGTTTTATGAGTTTTCCAGTCCTAATTATGAGTTTGTTGATGTGTTTTTGGTCATTCAACTCATAAATATGATCTTTTGGACATGACATGAATGCATCATCAGTCATAGCAGATAGCTAAAGCAGCTATCCAAAAACTGACCAAAAATCAATTCTCTTAAGGAGTGCCAAAATATTAACAGAGATCTACAACACTCCTTTCAAACCCCTTCAATGTTTCTTCAGTCAAGTAAATCATGCAGGCTATAAAACTGATTCTGTGCTTCTGTAGATTTCATGAAATTATAATATGTAAATTGTATTTAATAGAATGATCTTGTTTAGTTTCATTGTTTAACTTAATATAAAGTCGGTTTAAATAATAGCTACTAATTTTTTTTACTAACAGCTAATGAGAATAATCATTCACTGATTGCAATAAATTGACCAAATCCAATACAATTTGAATAAGCAATCTTTGATTTGCAAGCATGGCCTGTCTAAATGTTCTAAATTATTTGATTGTTACCCTTGTCATGTTTCATGTACCGAATGCCGAGGTCTGTGAGGTCTTTAAAGTATTAAATGAATGCTTTTTATTTCAGGAGTGTTAGTGTGGTAAGTGTTTATGTGATGTGGTCAACAGACAACAAAGAATTAGTCACTCATACATTTCTCATAAATAAATGAGATCCAGAATGTAAAATATAAACAAATCTTCAGTTATGGAATCTAAATAAATTATTGTTACATTAGAAATTATTTATTAATATTAATACGACTGATGTTTATTTTAATTCCAGTTAACTGTATTTGTTTAACTCAGTTGTTTTATTTAATCTATTTGCAGAATTACTCACTTTTAAGGAGATGATTTCTAAACATTTATATGTAATTTGTCGCTATAATTTTAAGTAAACGTAATGTAAACTGTACAGAATATCGCCTAAAATAGAAAATAAGCAAAAATGTATATAATTAATTAATTAATTAATTTTCTCTTTTTTTCAGAAAAGATATACAACTTTCCCATTCTGGAATCATGTGAAGGCTGACTGCCTCGGGTGAGATCACACATAGCGACAGCAATCTTCCAATCACACCTCCACGCATCAATTTTCACGGGGGTGATGGACACGAAAGTAAATTGCCTCAAGGGAACTTGACTCACAAGCACTTCAATAACTCCTCTATTCTCCATCCAGCTAAGCGCAATCAATTCACTTTAAATGAATCTGTTAAACGACACGAAGAGGTTAATCGTGAAATAGATTTAAGATTGGGGGGGGAAAGGGATCAGTTGAAAAAAATATTTAAGCAATATCACACAAGCATACTGATGTGCTGAATATCAGCAAGACTGCAAGTTATCACAGCTATGCTAATATTAAAGTGACCATGAAACGGAAGTAGCCACAGATCTATTCTTATGTATTGTGATGTACACCGGATTGTCGAAAAAGAAAAAATGTAGGTTTGGGACTTGATTCCATCTGCAAGATGTTTATTGGATGTTGAAATGTGGGCATCACACTCAAAAGTGGAGGTTGATAAGCACAAG
The DNA here is from genome assembly GCF_003368295.1 of Carassius auratus. NCBI lineage: Eukaryota > Metazoa > Chordata > Actinopteri > Cypriniformes > Cyprinidae > Carassius > Carassius auratus. The sequence continues at coordinate 18,938,927 of NC_039255.1, read as the reverse complement.
CTGCATACATAACCAGAGAGACTTCTGTCCTTTCACCAGAAGATTGAGTTATTACATTCCGATTCTTTTTATAAAGGATTAATTGTTCACAATAACAGTTATAACATGCATTTAGACAGGGTGCATTTTCATTTAATCAACTTTGACAATAACAGCCAGAACCACAGAAATAATCTTATAAAACATTGTGTATTTCAATTATGTACTTTCAGTTCTACAATTATGCACTCATACAAAGTAATTAATATCAATTAACTTTTAGGAAAAAAAATTTGGCCATTAGTTGGTTCATATACATGAAGACAAACTAGGAATGGGATGTCTTAACAGAGGACAGAAAACGTAATATGTTTATTTAAATAAAACAAAAAAACAAAAAACAAAAAAAACTAATCGAAATTGTAGCTCATAATTTGTGCAATTACATTTATTTAAACTGAACATAAGAAGTTCATACTGATGATGTTCTATTCTGTCACTAATGTTAATATAAATAATACACTCTCAGAACAAAAATATTGCATTTTAATGGGTGCAACTGGCAGTCCCTTATGATAATGAAGCCTGGTTTTATTATACAGTGACCGTTAGTAATGCTAACTATAGTATTTGAAGATTTGATTACCACTACATTAAACATATGTGCATGCGTAAAAAATTATTATCAGCCTTTGCTCAGTGTCTCTTACATACTACATTCACAGGCTGAAGAAAATTTTAAGAGGACTAAACGGTCCACATATGCTGTTTCAGGAATGACAAACATGAGTGTAAAAAATTACTTGAGTGAATCTGCCAAATTGATCTGCGATTGACAGTGATAACTGCAGCAATGGACAGGGGCGCTGCACAAGATCCAGGGCCCTATGCATAGGCAGTCCTAATGCACCCCCCCCCCACCCCCGAAAATATATATTCCAGACTTTTCAAGGGCCCTCTCTTCCTTTGGGGCCCTGGTAATCAGTACTGGTTTTACCCCCAGTCCAGGCCCCCTGGCAATGGACGTAACAAACTATCTGACAAGATGTCAAAACAGAGCTGTGCTTTATGTGATGTAGAGTAAGTTCAGAGTAACAAAACTACAGCAGCAACAAGTCTGTGTTGCCTTTAGCATCTTCTACAGGTCAAGATAACTTAAAGCTCTCGTTTGATGTGTACCTTTTAGACAATGTTTGGACAATGCAATGTTTAAATTAAATCTATAAATATCTATATAACTTCCTGCACTTGCTATACTTAATAGTCATTTTATAATAAACTCAGAAGCAAGACATGAAAATACAGAGCCCCACACATGATTTATAAAAAATAAATAAATTGTGCTCACAATTTATTAATTCGTTCCCTCAATGTACTAAAACGTGCACATGATTACTAATGCGTTCCCTTGATTTACTAATGCGTTCCCTCGATTTACTAATGCGTTCCCTCGATTTACTAACACGTTCCCTCGATTTACTAATGCGTTCCCTCGATTTACTAACGCGTTCCCTCGATTTACTAATGCGTTCCCTCGATTTACTAACACGTTCCCTCGATTTACTAATGCGTTCCCTCGATTTACTAACACGTTCCCTCGATTTACTAATGCGTTCCCTCGATTTACTAATGCGTTCCCTCGATTTACTAATGCGTTCCCTCGATTTACTAATGCGTTCCCTCGATTTACTAACGCGTTCCCTCGATTTACTAATGCGTTCCCTCGATTTACTAACGCGTTCCCTCGATTTACTAATGCGTTCCCTCGATTTACTAACGCGTTCCCTCGATTTACTAATGCGTTCCCTCGATTTACTAACGCGTTCCCTCGATTTACTAATGCGTTCCCTCGATTTACTAACACGTTCCCTCGATTTACTAATGCGTTCCCTCCATTTACTAACACGTTCCCTCGATTTACTAATGCGTTCCCTCCATTTACTAATGCGTTCCCTCGATTTACTAACGCGTTCCCTCGATTTACTAATGCGTTCCCTCGATTTACTAATGCGTTCCCTCCATTTACTAATGCGTTCCCTCGATTTACTAACGCGTTCCCTCGATTTACTAATGCGTTCCCTCGATTTACTAACGTGTTCCCTCGATTTACTAATGCGTTCCCTCGATTTACTAACACGTTCCCTCGATTTACTAACGCGTTCCCTCGATTTACTAATGCGTTCCCTCCATTTACTAATGCGTTCCCTCGATTTACTAACACGTTCCCTCGATTTACTAATGCGTTCCCTCGATTTACTAACACGTTCCCTCGATTTACTAATGCGTTCCCTCGATTTACTAACACGTTCCCTCGATTTACTAATGCGTTCCCTCGATTTACTAACACGTTCCCTCGATTTACTAATGTGTTCCCTCGATTTACTAACACAATCCCTCGATTTATTAATGCGTTCCCTCGATTTACTAACACGTTCCCTCGATTTACTAATGTGTTCCCTCGATTTACTAACACAATCCCTTGATTTATTAATGCGTTCCCTCGATTTACTAACACGTTCCCTCGATTTACTAATGCGTTCCCTCGATTTACTAACACGTTCCCTCGATTTACTAATGCGTTCCCTCGATTTACTAACACGTTCCCTCGATTTACTAATGTGTTCCCTCGATTTACTAACACAATCCCTCGATTTATTAATGCGTTCCCTCGATTTACTAACACGTTCCCTCGATTTACTAATGCGTTCCCTCGATTTACTAACACAATCCCTCGATTTATTAATGCGTTCCCTCGATTTACTAACACGTTCCCTCGATTTACTAATGTGTTCCCTCGATTTACTAACACAATCCCTTGATTTATTAATGCGTTCCCTCGATTTACTAACACGTTCCCTCGATTTACTAATGCGTTCCCTCGATTTACTAACACAATCCCTTGATTTATTAATGCGTTCCCTCGATTTACTAACACGTTCCCTCGATTTACTAATGCGTTCCCTCGATTTACTAACACGTTCCCTCGATTTACTAATGCGTTCCCTCGATTTACTAACACGTTCCCTCGATTTACTAATGCGTTCCCTCGATTTACTAACACAATCCCTCGATTTATTAATGCGTTCCCTCGATTTACTAACACGTTCCCTCGATTTACTAACACGTTCCCTCGATTTACTAATGCGTTCCCTCGATTTACTAACACGTTCCCTCGATTTACTAATGCGTTCCCTCGATTTACTAACACGTTCCCTCGATTTACTAATGCGTTCCCTCGATTTACTAACACGTTCCCTCGATTTACTAATGTGTTCCCTCGATTTACTAACACAATCCCTCGATTTATTAATGCGTTCCCTCGATTTACTAACACGTTCCCTCGATTTACTAATGTGTTCCCTCGATTTACTAACACAATCCCTCGATTTATTAATGCGTTCCCTCGATTTACTAACATTGTGCGCACAATTTATAAATCGAGTGAACACAATAGTAAATCGAGGGAACGCTATAGTAATCGTGTGCACGTTTTAGTACATTGAGGGAACGAATTAGTAAATCGTGCACACAATTTAGCCTAATATTTTTTCCTGCATGTCATGTGCGGGGCTCCGTATGAAAAAAAAAACTAGTGAGTTGAAATGGCAACTGAGCTATTGAAAGATCCTCTGCTGCCATCTATTGGATATAATGGTAATTTCATGTCATTTTCATCTTAAGTCTTTGTTTTCCAACAGGAGACATTTTTTTCTGTCTTCTTCATGAATGAAAGTGAACATTTAAAGTGATTTTTCATTATTTTGGCGGAGTTCAAAAATATAATTTAAATTATTAAATTGTCATTTTATTAAATTATTAAATTATAAAAATTTCGGTTTAGGGGAGGGGGGTTGTTTGGGTGCTCGTCTTTGTGATCCCATGATTAGTTTGGATCCCTGGGTGCTGTTTCTTGCAGCCAATAAGTATTACATTTACTAAATTGACTATTTATATAGCTCGTCTACATTGAATTAGTTGAGTTAACATAATTAGTTGGCAACTAATAAAACTAGTAAAGCTGATAAAAACATAGGTCAACAATGAGATAAGAGAGGCTGTGAGTTGTATCTTCTGCCATAAAGATGAAGATTGATATTTTGTTTAAGAATACCCACTTTTTTTAAATATAAATTTTATGTTCTATTATACGTGTTTTAACAAATTTTTGTATGTTGTATACGTATATATATATAGGTAACGAAGTTATATTAACAAAATAATCTTAGAAGGGCCCCATCTATTATTTTTCCTGGGGCCCCATTTCATCTTGGTTCGCCTCTGCTCTATACAGGTAAAAAGACACAACTGTGCTTGGATTTGGACACTGCAAAACACTTTTTTATATATATATATTTTTTTACATTTATTTTAAAACCTTGCTCCTCATTCCACTTTGCCCACCACAAATACTGTAGTGCGAAGGCTGTTGACAAAAACAAGATGAGTGTTGCAAACAGTGAAATGTTCCAGCTCTTTTATACAAATTCAACTACCCGAATGAATTGTGGTAAAATTGCAGTAGCCTAAGACATCAAACAATGTGTACAGTAACTGTGAAATGTGAAACACTCCATGTTAGACGAAAATGACATTATTAACTAAACTCCCATTCAAGCATAAAAGCCATGCATGTAGCTCTCAACTCCAGTCCCTGTGAGCTGTGGAGCCTGTTGATGCAATGCACAGGTGCTCTTCACAGCATCATTCACATCCACTCGAAAATCACATCTACAGCCTCACGGATAACGATAGAAAGTGTAACATCTCAGGTGAAAGATCACTTTAATAACTGATGCAATCATTTGGAGTTGAAGCTGAGAATAAGAAAAAGAGGCGTAGATAATGATGCGACACAAAGCAGATGCAAAAAAACACTCTCTGCGCTGTAATAGAAGCTATTATCCTTAATATTCATAGCACACACATAAGTTAATCAAGGTAATGCAACCCAAAGAAAAGCGTTTATGGAAAGCAAGCATAGCGTTTATCCATGTCATACTTCACTCTTCTCCCGTGAATCTCAGTTTGTTCATATACTGGACATGCTTCAGCGCATCGGTCATGCAGAACAGTACATGGACTCTTCTTAAACGTTTAACTGTAACTTTACAATGCGCTGTAGAGGCGTTAGAACAGACTGGACGTCCATACCTGCATCTCTCCGTCGGTGTGGTTGGTGTGTTGTCTAGATAGTTGTCACACAGTTGATATCGAGGCTCGTTCATCTCCTCATCACCTCACAACAACTGCACTCAGAAAATAGGACATTTAGTTTAAATGGTGCCACTAGCGAGGACGACAGGGCTGTTAATGTCTCCTCAGCTCTTGCAGGAGAACTGAAAGAAAGGAGTGGACTCCACAGCATCAGTGAAGAAAAAAAGAAAAAAAAACCTGTACCGGCAGACTTACGTCACATGGTGAGGAGTTTAATGAAAACAGCGCGACGCCTTTCCGACCACCAGGGGGCACATTCCCTTACTGGACTCATACAATTTACTGTGTGATTAATCAATCGTTCATGTTGTGTTGACAGAACCTATCCATTCTCAGACCTGTCTTAAGATGTGCGATGATGACATTTTTAGTGTGCATGGATGAAAATGCACATGGGGCTGAACTTTTCCGTATTGTATTTGCTGTTGAAGTGTGATGTGACTTTTTCAGTTATGAACAGTGAAATCAGAACAGACATATACACTTGAGTTTTATTAGGGTGATGATATTTGTTAAACCTTTATCATAACTTTATCATAACCTCATAAGTTGATTTAAAATAGTTTTGATCTAAAGCTGATATTCAAATTGTAAGTTCTCAACATTGTGAGATTTGTTTCTGTATGAATCTGATTACAATGACTGACTTATATAAAAGAAAAATACATTTAAAATAATAAAGAAGATATATTACTGATATTAGTTACAAATATTTTATTTCTGAATTATTTTTCACTTCCAATCAAAAGTTTAGGGTCATTATGTTTTTAATGTTGTTTATTTAGCAAGATGCAATAAATTGATCAAATGCGACAGTACGGAAATGTATAATGTTATAAAAAATATAATTTCAAATAAATTATTCCTTTTCTATTCATCAAAGCAATCCGGACTTTTTTTTTTACGGTATAACAGTTTTCACAAAAATACAAAGCAGTACAGCTGATTTCAGCACTGATGATAATAAGAGATGTAAAATTGAGCAGCAAATCAACATATTAGAGTGTTTCCTGAAGGATCATGTGACTCTGAAGACTGGAGTAATGATGCTGACAATTCAGCTTTGATCACAGGAATAAATTGCATTTTACTACATATAAAAACGTATTTTAAAGTAATATTATTTCACAAAATGTTTGATTTAACTGTATTTTTGATCAAATAAATGCAGCCTTAGTGACTTTAAGAGAATTTTTTCAAAAACATTTCACTGGCCCCAAACAACTGAACCATAGTGTATCTAACTTCAGGGCACAATGTTTTCTCCAAACTATAGCTAAACACACACACACACACACACGTTTATTAGTTATCTAAAAGAGAACATACAAGAGTTACCACAAACTACAACCATAAACTAACCCTAAACCCAACAAACATTTTTATTCATGAATAGTTTTTTTTCCAAATGGGAATGTCCCCAGATGTCCTCGAAAGGACGCGGTCACATTTAACCAACTTCTGGGGACAGTTTTGTACACACTCACTCACACATACACACAGAACGACAGGTGCTTGAGGCCAGATGATGATGTCCATTTAAAGAAATGCTCTTCATATCCAATACAGGCCTGCATTAATATAATTGATTATTCAGGGTCGGTCGAAGCCATTTCCATCATCATTTTTTTTGATGGGGTGAGAGGGGAAAATCATTAATTTAACATTAACAAAGGGGCAAGGATAGATGTCCACAACAGTACATTTCACAACAGAGCACAAGCTGCTGGCACCATGAACCCCTCCATACAGAAGACACTACATTTCCAGACCCATTAACAATTGATCCAGCCTTACTCTGAACCTGTATTTGGCATACAAATGTGATTCAGATCCTCCAGCAGACAGGTTTAAGGACAGTTTCTCAAGGCTTGGCAAATGTGTGAGAGTGTTTTTCTAAAAGCAGAAGTTATTTTATTAATGTTGAATGGCGCCTCTGCTCCCTGAGAACAGGACAAGGACTCTTCATGCATTGAGTGACAGTGTGGTAATGGTCCACTCAGGCCACATGCATGATTGAGCAACCTGCAGGGAAACCTGTCCCAGCAGTATCTGTGAAAATGTAGTTTCTAAAACAAGGGGGATGAAAAGTTCATTCTGATTTTTGCCAGACAAAGTTTATTGTCTAGAACCAACTGATGTCTCCGTGGACATTTCTGCTAAAGGGTAAAAAGTTCAGACAAACTATAAATATTCATGGAGGCCTTTCTCTTTCTTTCTTTCTTTCTGTCTAGGGGAGTCAGAGGACCCTAGAAAGTAGGCTGTCGTGAAACATCCATGATCAGGGTAAAGCTTTTGTCCTAATGCATTCATAAGTCTATGGGGAAATTATTAGCACACATGACGAGTCATGAGAAAACATGCAGTTTTATATGAATGTGGATGCAGAATGCATGAAAATGAGTGGCTTTGAGGCACTGTTTGTTAAAGCAGTATCCACAGATCCCATGGGAATGTTATGTTTGTGTCTGACTGAGATGAATAGCATTCAGTCATTCACTGTGTGTGTTCTCCAGTAAACTAGTGACGTACTGATGACACTTACAAAACACCAAACGTCCATCAGAAACAAATGATGAATAAGAAGGACAAAATAAGCTCTCTACAACAAATAGAAATGAAATCTGCTTTCCCTGGTGTGCTTTCTGGTTCTTAGAGACCAGCTTACGTTAACCAAAATAACCCTGTTTTAAGCACTGCATGTATTATTGAAAGACTCAAAGAGCCAGATATGCATCTGGCGCTGCATGAAAACTCTTTGCTTTTTACCTTTTAACTTCAATCACAACAGGTCAGGCACTGAAATGAAATGAAACAGTGAATGTTTAATTTCATTAAAGGTTTATAAATGCAATGCATTTTAATGCAACTTTATATGTAAGATTGAACTAGAAAGTCCATGTACTAATAAAAAGCTGTTGTTTAATAAACAAAAAAAACTCTTTTAAATTCTACATTTATTGATTTGTCATACATTAACTGCAAAATGTTTACAGAATTTCAAAAGGTGATCTAAAAACAAACACACTGAATGGCTGACACATTAAAAAAACTACAGTTACAGCGCATCTATTTAATATACAGTATGGTTTTCAAGTTGGAAAACCATTTTCATGATGTAGCCAGGAGTTCTTGTGTCCATAAGAGTCCACTGTGGCTTTAGGGTAATCCAATCACAGATTAATGATAAAAGCTGTAAATGTTGCACTACAGTGGCCTCAGACTTGCTATCACTGAGGACAGCCTAGGAGGAAAACACACAATCAGATACAGAAGAACAGATCAAGTTATTGTTTAAAGCAGTTATATTTCTGATACTTTGCCCTGCTGGGCATGAGAAGCATGGGTCTGCTGTGTCACAGTTTCATAGTGTCATCAGATATCTTAGTTGAGAGAACAAAATAACATTTTAAAAACACAAAGTGTTGTTTCTACTAAAGCTTTTCAGGCGGGTGTCCTGGGACCCCCACAGGCTGTAAATGAGGAAATTAGACAGAAAAAAACCCTATAAAACTCATAAAGTTTCTTGTATGCATTTTTCACTTCTATGCTTATATATATATATATATATATGTAATATTTTTAAATCAGTATTTTGTATTCAGTGTCTCATGATACTATTATCAATATTGAGAACAGTTGGACCGAATTTTTTTTTTTTAATACATTCAAACAGTTTTTCAGGATTCTTTGATGAACAGAAAGTTCAAAAGAACAGTATTTATTCGAAATAGAATCTATTGTAACAATATAAATCTCTTTACTGTCACTTTTGATCAATTTAATGCATTGTTGCTAAAAAATAAAAAATAAAAAATGACTGACCCCCAATTTTTGAATGACATTAACTTATGATGTTATACAAATATTTTTATTTGGAGTTATAACAATATTGATTGTGAAATTGTTTGTCAGGTATATATATACCTTATACATCTAACAATACTAGAGTAGTTTAAAAAAAGATTCAGTATGATCCTAATATAAAGTAAATATTTCCAGATAGTCTTGCTGTTAACAGTGATAATATAAAAGCCAATTATTTAATTTTGGAAATAGTATATTATCACACTTCTTTTTTCTTTTTCACACAGTATAAATAGGTTTTAATACATCATAATATAGAGCTACTACATATATTTTTGTATGAGGGTCACTCTCAAAGTGATTGTCATGTTATCCATGGCATCCATCCATTAAAAGGGCCTTAGAAGGACCCCTTATCACCGGGCCCAGGACAATTTTCCTGGTGGTCCCCAGCTCTGTGCCTTTGTGTCTCTGCAGCATTAATAAAAATGATTCTGATATGATGTTATATTATTAAAGTAGGTCAAAGTCTGAATAACTACATCAGTATGAGAGGCAGAGCATCACACTCTCTTTTAAATGACTTTTTATATTGAACTGTGATACAATAACAAAGATGACAGCCATTCTAATCAGCACATTAAAGATCACTCCAAGATTTATAAAACACACACACAACACTGTGAGCTGCATAGTACCAATAAATCAAGTTCGTGCTGGCTTTGGCTTTTCTTAAAAAAAAAAAATCACAGGTTCAGTGTCAGATAAATTATATGGGATGGATATCTCAAACACTTCCAAATGAAACGCCACACAAAATGGAAGACAATCTAAGGAGTGATTAATCTTGTCATGCACTCACAATTCCTTGCTTGTGAAATATTGCACAGAAACATTAACAAAATAGGGGTGGAGCGGGGGGGGCACATTCAATCTACCTAATATTCTTGAGTGAATAATAAACAAATACAACATAACTGATGAGTTTAAAGACCACGGCCGCTCAGTACGGGGCAAACTTCTGCCGCTCTGATTTTTTGATGCTGGACGAGGTGGGGATCTTTGTGGTGTAGGGTGTGAAGCCAGCCGGAAAGCCTGCAGAGGTGGCTGTGTGCATTGCCAGCAGGGGGACGGTTTTCATGCCAAGCAGGCTGGAAACAGGCAATGCATAGTGGGCGCTGGGGATGGACGAGGGGGAGTGGACATTAATAGCAGAGGGGGGAGCAGCCAGGACGGTCATGGAAGAGGTGGAGGGGGTGGACTGGGAGAAGCCCAGGCCGAGGTCGATAGGTGTGCTGGAAGAGGAGGACGACGCTGCCTGGATGCTCAGTTTAGCCATCTCTAAACTGCAAACACACATTCAGATGCACGCAAACCAGGAGGGGTTGTGAGGACATGTGTGGGGTTAATAGAGGGGTTACAGTGGCACACAAGAGGAGAGAGAGTGACATGGGAGGGGGCGAGAGAAATAGAGAAAAGAATAATCAATTTAGGGAATGTTATGTGTTACAAGAAGGAATAATAATAAGGGTTTAACATGCCTGGATGAGAATTAATAAAGCAGTGCCTAATGGGTGAGATGAGACAGACTATATGACTGCTGTCTAATTCCTACGTATTACACCATTACATAAAACAGATTGTGGATGGTTCATCCAAAAATGAAAGTTTTGTCAACATGTTTATTCACGCTCATGACTTTCTTTTTTCTGTGTAAGAAGGAATATTTTTTGAATGTGCTGGCTGCTCTTACCCAACATGCACAATATTCCAAAATAGAAATAGATCAAATATAGCTCTTAAATCCAAAATAGGTCTGATGTATATCCAATCATTAATCGTATATTAATGCTTTGGTCAGAACACCAGAAAGTGATGTTATAAGTTGAAATCCACTTTATTTGTTTTGAAAACTATAATGGGAAAGAATTAAATTGAAAGATGTTTTCAATTTTGGTCTATTATTAACAAAAGTTGATTACTTGAACAGAAATTTATTTGAACACAAATAGTTAAAACAGTAATTTTGTATATATTGTTTATATATTACTGTACAGTACTGTAGTGCATATGGGCTAGTTTTATACTGCTTTTATAAATTGTCTCTTTTGGAGTTTGACTCATGTGACCATTATGAACAGTATGGAATTGTATGGAAAAGCGCTGCATGAACATTCTTCTAAAATTCTCCCTTTAATTTCCACAGAAAAAAAACATCATACGGGTTTGGAATAACATGAGGTTGAGTAAATGATGACAGAATTTCATTTTTGGCTGAACTTTGCTTCAAAATGTGAGCGGGAAGGTCTTACCTCGCACTGATGAGGTACTGCGCCACGCTGATGTTGGCTGGGGAGCCTGTGATGGTGACGTGGCGCACTGCCGAACCGTCTGTGGCCCCGGCTATTTTGATCTGGGCACCAGACATCTGGCGAATCTCATTGATCTTACTGCCCTGTCTGCCAATGATGCAGCCTATGAGCTGAGAGACAGACGGGTGAGGGGCAAACAACATCTGGACATTAAAAGTCTAAGGAGGCTGAGAGTGAACCTCTAGGACATGGAAGCTGCTGTTCTCTACTGTATGGCATGCCTGGAATTTTACTAAATAGATTCTACAAGTGAGTGCTGAATAACAGATTACTTTAATCCATGATCAGTGTAATAATGTGTCAGTGTAATTATAGCAAATCATAAAAACTTGAATTACTAAAAGATACACCTACGACTGTATGAATGTCATTGGAATAAATACTAAATATCAAGCCAATTGGCATGCATTTCAAAGTATCATGTGACAAGCAAAAACATTTCAAATTGAATATTCTAGTACAATAAAATAAAAATATTGGTTTAAAAACATTGTATGAAATGGAATTAAATAAACATAATTTAACATGCATTAAATTGACAAAAGTGACAGTATAGACGTATACTGTACATTGTTACAAAAATGTCTATTTCAAATAAATGCAATTCTTTTAGACTTTCTATTCATCACGGAATCCTAAAAAAGGATTAAGCAGCACAACTGTTTTCAACACAGATAATAACAAGAAAGGTTTCTTGAGCAGCAAATCAACATATCAGAATGATTTCTGAAGGATCATGTGAAACTGAAAACTGGAGTAATGATGCTGAAAATTCACTGGAATAAATTATATTTTAAATTTTTATAAACAGTTATTTAAAATTGTACAAATATCAGATAAATGCAGCCTTGGTGAACATAAGACTTGAAAAATATATTCAATGCCATCCTTTTGAAGAATAGTGTACCCTTAAAAATATGTCTTAGAAAAGGTTATGTCATTCTAACTTATTATAAATTTTCATTTGCTCTAATGTAATGACATTCATACAGTTTAAACGTGACCTTACATGTCCATATACTTTTTGGGGACAGTGTACACAGCAGTAACAGCATCTAATTTAACACGAACTGCCACAAACATTTAGCCTCAAGTTAACTCTATTATTTTATGTGTAGGACAATTAATATACCGTAACTTACATCATTAGGTATGCTCAGCTCATGAGAAGTGGTCGCAAAGGATGCCTCCAGACCTAAGCAGGGAAATGGGAAGGTAAGCACAACTCGACAGCTGAAAAAAGACAACAACTTTTTGACATTGCTACACTGCCGCTGAGACTACTCGAATTAAATCGAAAAGTATCACATTAAAATTACACAGTGTTTGAAAGCATTACGGCTGCTACAGCGGGTGAGTCATGAATGAATTCCTATTTAATACATGGCTGCCTGAGACCCAAAAACACCCATAAATGCATTTCCAAATAGCACACATTATCGGCAACGTCTGTGGAGAGGCTGTCTTTCTTCAACTCCCTATTTCCATGGTAATAATTATGGGCTGGCACTTGCAATGCACGGAATCTGTTTGTCATGATAAATGTGGGCTGCTGTGAGAGTGGGCTTCAGGTTTGCTTAGGAAAACGCTGCCGGTTTGAACAGGTTAGGGGTTTTGTGGAGGATATGAGAGGGGGAAGAATATTAAATGAATGAAAGCCTTCGTGACGACTTCACATATAAGGAGAGAAAGGGGTGACACATATGCATCACATAGCCGTCATGATGCTGTTGTTATGGTGACATCACACATTTGGAGATTTCTACAACATCTCAAAGGAGCCGTCGGCGGCCGGCATCCGAACGCAGACTATCTGGAGCTATCCGGACCGGTTTTTGGTCGTATCATGGCACGGCATGTGCAGCATTATGTTGACAGTGTTATGATATTTATTACCTTACCACAAAAATGGCTTCGCCCTCATTTTCTTCAGAGGTGAAAAGTAGAACATGCGGTGGTGAGCGCATGAGACAGAGGTGGTCAGACACGACAGATGAAAGAGTGGAGAGGGAAAGAGAAAGATCGAGAGAAAGACAGGCAGAGAGACAGACAAAGGGAGAGACAGACTTCCCTGGGGAGCTCTGGGTACGTACCAGGGAAGGTGGGGTTGCTCTGCCCAAGGGAGGTAAAGGGGATATGCTGCATAGCCAACTGGTGAAGCTTGGTCAACTGCGGGGGCAGGAAGGAGGTTAGAACTAGCCAATCAAAATGGAGTTATTTCAGAGGACACTCACATCTACAGACAGAACGGCACCCATATCAAGTCTCAGAATTTGATTAGTTATCAGGTCCCCCTTCGGACTTACCGTCCACTTCTCCCAAGTAAGGTGATCAAAAACTAGATTTGCATTTCCTTAAGGGAATTTAATTGCTTGAGAGGCGGGAAAAGAATGGTGTACAAGTTTGAGGTGTGTTTGTATGTGAAATGAAGCAGTTGTCATGACACACGTCTTGTTTTTCTGCCAGCTGTCTGTACACTATGTGACAATGCAGTGTTACGTGTGTTACATGCAAGACCAATCACAGCTCAGAATGAAAACTGATGTGTGTAAGAAAGAAGACCGAGCACAACAAAATTGGTATAGTATGCAAATATTATGATTACATCATCACATTTGATTGTCATTTTAATACTTAACCTTCCATCACTTATATATTTTATACCTGTGACTTCATTGTGACCTTAAATCTCGCTAGTGAAACTTTGTTTTTCATAACTATGACTTTACTGTATGTTTTGCATTGACTTTTAAATCCTGCAACTGCAGTTTTACTTTATATGTCAAATTGTGACTTTATCTTGCAGTGGGACTAAATAATTCACAATTGCAACTTGTTTTCCATACCTGCGACTTCTCTGTTTATCTCGCATTGACATTGTCATATTTGACAAATGTTATCTACTTCAACTTTATCCCACAATTACTTGGATTTGTTATTCTGGCTTCCACAGAATGTAGTCTGTATGGTGTTATTAATTTCAGAAGTTTACTACATAGGTTTTAGATTTCAAAAAAACCTAACCGTAATATTTAGGGATCTGTCAATACAGTGCTGCCTTTAAACCTTTACATTCATAGCATTGATATGTGAATGGTTCAGTTAACGAATATTGTTTACTTGTGTCTGAACCAGGGATATTAAATAACTACGGACTAACAAGTGTTAGTGATATTAGATATTAAAGAAGCGGTCGTAGGCAGAGACCATATCAGAGATATCGGTGTGTGTTAGGAATGCAGTGGGAGAACTGTGGTTGTGTAAGGGGTGGGATGTGGCCGGGGGACTGTAGTGTGCTGTGAATGATACTGATCAGCCTGTGTGACAGACACTCACGTCTTGGGTTGGAATGGCAAACTGTCCTTGAATAGCAAATGCCTGTGGAACAGATAACACGTTTAGGTTAGTACAGATAACAGCTGCCTATTTGCTGCTTCGTCATTAGTCTTAATGATATGGCACACCCATGGACCACCCACAGTCCATTTAATGCATATTTAATAAAAACCTAGAAAGCCTTTATGAAAATTGTAAGCTCAAAGCAGTTCAAATGCAGTGCAAATCAATTGGGGTTAACAGGATTGTATCATATAAAATAGTGTACCAGATTGATAATATAAACACTTGTGAAGAAGAAATGGTTAGTGGCTTCTAGCAGTTGTTCCTCAAGCAAAACTATTTTGCTGTGTGAAATAATTAGTCATCAGATTTCTGTATTTGGCGAGATTTCTGTGTCATATTTTGAATTAGTTATTAGTTGACAGTCAATAGTAGTCTGAAGGATCATGTGTCCCCTAGATAATACATAAAATAAAACAAACAGTGGTTGGCCGCTTTGTTCATGTTAAGTGGCTCTTGACCAGAATGAGCTGCGAAGTGGACCAGACTTTACATCACAAGTCAAAATCTGTCTACTTGAGACTACTTTGTTATTAACATAATTAATACTGCCAGGTGGAATTATGACTGAAATATGTTAAGCTCTTCTTAATGTAACCACAAGGGGGCATCACATGAACATCCCATGCTATCGTCAAACATGGCAACAAACACAGAACTAAACTGTTTCTTAGCATTTTAATCTTCCAGAGACCAGTTGTCATGATTTTTCAGTATATGGACTCACCTTAGTCAAACTAAATGTCATCATGATCAGTCAAATGAGCAACAGAAGCCCTTTTGACAACATACCAAGAGAAGTCAAAAATAAAGGCTCAAAACTTAGCTAACACACCCTTATGAGAAAGTATTTCACCAGATATGAACAACCGAATAGAATGGAATGCTGATGAACAAATTGTTTAGTCCAGCTTTATACAGCTGTATTTATGATTAGTTACAATCTTTCCAATTCAAACACCTACAGATCTGAATTAGTGATTCAAAGCTGGTCTGATCCGCATGCATTGGCATGGTCCAGTGGCCCCATTGGTGACTGTATTACTGATTACGGGTGAGATTTATTCCACCAGCTGATCTCGGTCTAATCATTAGTGTAAATATCCACACTCTGAGCGTCCCACTGGGACTGCGGGGAACTATGGAATCATTGATGCTCATGAAGGGATGTTTCGATTGTATGGTTTCTACATTAAGAGATAGATGGAGTACTCACTGACGCAGCATGAGGTTGTGACAACACTGTGTGGCTGGCGCCGGCGGTGGGTTTGGGTCGGTACGGTATAGTGGCTCCTTTAGGTGGCGACTAAATGAGGGAGACAAGCACAGTCAGGACAAAAGCAAAGGCGTTTAGGCAGTATGCGTCTAGAACTCTGTTAAGCCTCACTGGATTTTACTGTTCAGAGCCCAAAGTTAATGCGGGCCAGGGAAAATCCTGCAAAACAAAGGCAACCAAGGTCGGATGCTGGTTACTAATGAAGCAAACAAGAACATTTAACATGTAGTCCATGTGCTGAAAGTGCACACAAATTAAGTGTGAAGGTGAAATAGACCTGAAAAGTATTCCCCACTTGAAATAACATTTTAGGCATAAGGGAAATCGTGCATAATCGCACCGATTTGCAAGTTAAAAGCAGACGCTCTGTCACAGACCTCCAGCATGACGGTGCAGATGTGTTTCACACATTGTGTGATGGCGTGAGGGGTGCCGGAGATGGTCACAGCTCTCTCAGTCGAGTCAGGCAGTAGATCTCCTGCCACCTGGACCTGGGCACCTGTGCTCTGACACACAGCAACACTTCAAGTCAACACATGCTGGACAGGATGATTAGAAAAGCCACAAATGACATCTTTCATATTTCTTTCAGTAGTGACATTTAAAAGGAGAAGGTCACTCCACATCCGCATTCCTGGTCACCCTGTCTGCCTGGATTTATTTTGCAATAATGAGCGGATGACTGTAGATTATCCTGCTTATTAAAGAGCTACTCACCAATTAAATAAATGTGCGCACATAAAATGTAAAATCAGTTATATTTATTATATTTATAAAAGTTATATTTCATAATCTTACCTACATTCTTAAAATTAAAGGTTCAGGTTTTTTTTTTTTTTTTTTTTTTTTGGATGCCAGAAGCACATTTCAGTGAACAGTTCTTCAGAGAGAAACTTATTCATGTTTGAATTGCACATTTTGTTTAATAAATAGCATTTTAACTTACAATGTCCGCATCACACATATTAACACAACTGCAATACAAGCACTAATTAAAAAAGAAATTTCAGCACTGAGGAGTTTGTAAGATTACAAATTCTGATTTCTTTCCAAGTGAATAGCAAACAAAGTGTGCCATACAGTCCCTTTTGGTATTACAGCATTACTATTCTCATGTCCAGAACTGACATTGTTCTCATCTGGCCAGTTATTTAGGTCAAGCTATTTGGATGCTGTATATAAATATTAGTCTATTTAGGCCTTGGTGGGCCGTCCTGTCCTAGACATTCATAGCAACTGGGAATAAAAGCATCCCGTTCACCCCTCACAGCCCTCAGCGCCGAGGACAGCTATATTTATTCAATGTGATCCACCAGCCACATAAAAAACAAAGCCTTCCAGCAAACGTCACTGTCCTCGTGTCAATTTCAACAGCTAAATGAAAACGAATGGTTTCACTTTTGAGATGAATTGCAGTGTTTTCCATCAACGGAAGCCATGAATAGATGAGTTTGAGGAAAAGCGAGTGAGTTCAAGAGTTAAGGAAATTACAGCTCAGGGTTGCAGCCGTCTCATAACGTGTGGATTTAGCATGAATCGAGCGGCCCCCTGTGCTCAGGAATAAAAAGATCTAATTTGATGAGGACAATCAGTCATGCTGATGTGAAGTGTTTCTGCCTGCCACTGAGGCAACGGAAACTAATTGTTTAACGGATCATTCCGCGCATCATCCGGGGGCCGCTGTGACCTGCATTACAAACCCTGCGCATCTGCCAACAATTAAACTTCTACCTAGAACATCTACCTCTCTGATCTCTTTGATCTTGGAGCCTCCTTTGCCAATGAGAGAACCGCACTGACTGGCGGGGAAGACGAGACGCAGTGTCACAGGAGGCCTGCTCATCACGGTGCTGTTGATCATGGATGCCAGGATATCCTGAAAGAGATGCATATGCATCAGAAAGAAGCTCACTTCAGCTTGTGTCAAAGCAATGTGTCATTTTTTTTATAAAAACAAGTTTATACGGGAGAAAAAGTGTTATGGTGTTGTTTTACAGAACACAGTTTGTAATTTTTTTCACTGTGCAACATGGAGAAAATAAAGCAAGTGATTGACTCTTCCTCAAACTTCACTATACATATCAACATTGTAACTAATAGAAATATTAATGAACAGTTAAGGAAGGATGGTTTATCAATACTATCGTGGTGATATAAGTTGTTGTTGTCTTTTAAGTATTAGTATGCTTAGTATGATCTCTCTGCATATAAAACCCATTATCTCTAATAGTTAAAAAGTATAATCTTAAAAATAAACATAATTAAAATGTTATAGATAAATAAATAAAAAACAAGCAACAACAACATAATATATCGAACAGTAAACAAATGCAACCACATAATTTATGGATGCAATGCAGGCATATTACTGTGGTCGTCACACTATTACAGTTAACGTCTAAATATACAAGATCACTGTAATGCAGACACAGACCATTGTGATTCAATAGCATACTACTTTTATATCACCCATTTCCTGCTCCTGTTCACTGTGGATTCACTGTATTCAGTACTAAATCGTCAAATTAATGTGAAAGCATGGCAAATAGTTGCCATGTAAATCCACATTAATATTTTTGTAGTGTACTAAAATGCATCAAATCATCCATAACATGAATCGCTTATTACTGGGAATTCCTACCCACCTCCTCAAATTTCTCTGCGATCATGGCGAAGGCTTTGAAGATGACTTCAGACGATCCAGTAATGGTGACAATGCGCTCTGGACTGGAACCGTCGGATATGTTAATGCGGGCTCCACTCTAAATCCACAGGGAAGAGCAGAGTTTTTGTGCTGCATTACGTTTAATTGATCAGTCTCTCCTCTAGGCTTACATTTGCACCCTCTGCCAGTTAAATACCACTGAACTGATCATGCAGAAAATAAGATGATTTTGCTCAAACTGAAAATGATTCCAGGCTGTTTTCTGCTGTCTAGTTTTTGATATACATGTGGCCCCCCAAATGAGTTTCATCTTTACGAAGCTTGTCAGAATTAATAATATGCACTGCATTTAATGTCAAGGCAACGGTCCGTAGTTCATAAAAAAAAGTTAAAAAACCTTACTATGTGAAATATATAATAAGCTTTTGATATTCATAATTAAATTAAAGTCCCATTTGATCATGAAGAACAGTGTTGCACTTACTTCCTCTCTCATTTTTTTGACAGTCTCTCCTTTCTAAATCAAAACAAGAGGAAAATCATAGTTATATCAAAAAGTGTACATTATAATTAGATTGTAAGCCAGTTTTAAAGACAGTAAGAAGTGCTTAGGAACGCCAAAGAATAAAGACTGTTATGCTAAATTCAATAATGCAATTATCAGGATAATACTGAATATTTTACCTTCCCAATGATACTTCCAACTTCCTAGAAACACATAAAAGAGACAAAATCAGTGTTTTCTTTTAGATGACAAAATTAGATATATTACTGACAGCATAAAGTGACAAGAAGCGTGGCTGTCAATATGTTCTTATTACAATGAAAACAGTTTTGCTGCTTAATATTTTCAAAGAAAACTAATACATTTCTTCAGGATTATTTCATGATTAGAATTGTATTTGAATTTGATTTTTTTTTTTAAATAGCAATCTTTTGTAACATTGTAAATGTCTTTATTGTCATATTTAATCAAATTAATGTGTCTTTTCTGAATAAAAGTAATAATATCTATTTGTTTACTTTACTTCATGTTATTTTACAGTCCTGTTCCATATGTGCATGCTATGTACTTGTTATAGTTATTAGAAAAACTTGGTAATAATTATATACTAACCCTGAATCTACTTTCTTATGTATGTACACTGTACTGTAAGTACAGGAAAGTGCACATATGTGCAACCCCTTTTATAAGCCCCAAATACTGAATGGTACTTTGTTATGCTTTGCACAAAAATATAAAGCAGCACAACTGTTTTCAACAATGACAATAAGAAATTTTTCATGAGGACCAAATCAGCATTTTAAAATGATTCCTAAGGATCATGTGACACTAAGGACTGAAGTAATGATGCTGAAAATTCACCTTTGCATCACAAGAATAAATTATATTTTGAAATATATTCAAATATAACACAGTTCATTTCAATGCTAATAATATTTCCCCATTTCACTGTTTTTATTGTATTTTTGATCGCATAAATGCAGCCATGGTGAGCACTTCTTTCAAAAACATAAAAAAGTAATTATTCCAAACATTTGTGTAGTGTAGCTATAGATACCATAACCAGAAAGACTGTGACATTATTTCAGACCCAGACAACTATATATGCTATCAGTACTATTTCTGATGATGTTTTCTAAAAGACAACATTTTATAATCAATTATACTGACAATCTATAATCTAAAATGATCACTACTCATAAATCTTTCTCGAGTACTGGTTTCATCGCTTCACTGGATGCACTTGCAAAACAAGGCTGAGAATAAAAACAAGCGCAGCTCTGTGAGGATCCGGATGTGTCTTACCTTGCCATGCATTAGCAGGCGGATGGTGAGGGTGACATTTAGCCCCCCTTCACATACTCCTCCCTCCTTCTCATTCATATTCATTCTTCTCTTGGGTCTAGATGCTTCAAACAGACTGTCTCTGTGCACACAAGCAGACAAATTTACCAGTTCAGTCAGGAGAGATATTAGATGAATTTCAGAGAGAAAACATTTCAGTCTTGCCAACCTCTTAATTCCTTGCTATTACCATTTTTAGCCATAAATGTGTTCAATCTGTTTATCTGCTGATACCTGTTGCTGTGCTCTGACATTAAGTTGGGCGTTATTTCCCTCCAAGCGGGTGAGCGGGGTCCTGCCTCTAACCTCTCTAATGGCTCTGCTTTGATAGAAATGGTGTGACCGTGTTTGAAAAGACTCAAAAAGAGCCACTTGTGTCTTTCCAGGCCTTTGGATCAAGTGACGTTTGTGTGTCCATGTCTAACAATGCCCATTAATTTATCAGAGAGTGATCTGTTCCCACATTCCTCACTTTAAAACCGAGCTTATCGCAATCTAAATCGATTCTAAGCCAGATGAGATCACAGAGCACATTCATGAGCGAAACTAAAAAATGAGGCAGTGCTAGATCAGAAGGAGAGTTAGGAGATTGTCTTAAATTTCCTTTTAATAATGCCTTATCCATTCCTCATATTCCTCTAATGAGGCCCTGCAACTACGAGCAATAAATGAATGCATTTTCTTTATTTAATTGAGAACACGAATACATCTTTTCTAATTGAGTCCCAGTGCTTTCATTTGTTAGGTCTCTTTGAAAACGACTGCTTTTGAAATGTTTTCAGACTTACATTAGCTGTTAAATGAAATGTGGTCCCTCTTTCCATGACACTCCAGCAGCAGAGGAACTTGTTAAAGCGATGTGAACCCCTTAAATAGACTAGAAGAGAAACAAATGTTAAATATCTATCTATCTATCTATATATAATTAGTTTTTTTTTGCTTCTGTTTAACATCGAAGCCAGTAAAAGGGTTATTTGTTAAATCATTCTCAAAGACAGAATTCAATTTTAATCATCAACAAGACTCCTTATGCAGAAGTTAAACAATGAGTTATGGATTCAGCATTCTTAATATGAAATAATAACAAATGGTGTAAAAAGCCTGTTCTTTTGTGTGGCTATTAGTTCAGTGTTGTTTCATCAGGTAAATGCATCAAACACACTGCTGCCATCCTGTCTAATCCTGTAGGCCTGGATTTGTTTGGCTAATGCTAAAACCCATTTGACCCATTTCTGTCCTTCCAAAGCTTGTCAACAGGCATCTGAAAGCATTCTGCCATCATATAACACAGCACTAATAAGCCCGAATATAGATATCACACACTAAGTTTTTCAAATGTCAAACGTGTTTATGAATCAGGAATCAATAATTTATGCGACTGCCGTTGAAATGTTGATGCGGCATGTAAATGGTGTGTCAGATTAGAGTTCAGAAATGATCACTCTTTTTTAAATGCGTAATCCTAATGGCCAAGACTTAGTCCTCACTACTGTGAATTCAATACACTGCAATTAACTATTCAAACTAAATTTAATAATAATAATAATAATAATAACAACAACAATAACAAATCTGTATATATTACAGAAAGTATATAATTAAATAGGTCCATTCAATAATAATATGTAATATTACTGCCCAAACCTAGAGCATTATTTTTTAAACATGACATTTATATGTATTAACCTCAACATAGTTTATATTTATTTTGTTTATTTATAGAAAGGTATGTGTATAGAAATACCTATATACCTTTATAAATTATATTTGCTGAGATTTAGTTATATTGCATTATTATAATTAAATCAAAATGTATAAAAACTTAAACAAGTGTTACTCTATGTAGCGTCAGAACTAGAATATGACTTTGATATGAATAAACATGAATATAATTTATAAATTATATTTCTATATATATATATATATATATATATATATATATATATATATATATATATATATATATATATATATATATATAATTTATTATTATTAACATAATTTAGCTATGCATTATATTTGTTTAGATATAGTGTTATACTGCATTATTATATGTAAATGTAGAAACAAGAATATAAAGTGTCATATAGTATATATACAATCACATAATATGCATAATGTATTTGAAAGATATAACAGTTTTGTCAAAGATAAAACAAGAGCACTGTTGCTGCCAGAAAAGCATTAATACGCCTATTTGTTCCTGTGCTTTGGAAGTCCCTGAGCGTGACGAGCAGCTTTGGGTTGAAGTTAGCAAACTGACCTGAGAAGTGATGGAGGTTGAGACAGCGTGAAAGAGGCCACTTAAATTCTTCTCCAACTCTTCTTGCTTGGTCAGTCCAGGATGAGTTAACGTTTGAGGCTTCAGAGTGTGTATGATTCCCTGAGTGCGGAGTTGCCCTCCTTTGTTGTCAGTTGTATTCAGAGAATGGACAGATGGCCTTGTGCCTGTACCTCTGGTCGTTGGAGACTAGCTTTACTGTTTTTTTCCCCCTCTGGCTTAGCCTCTGATAAGCCTTCAGCCCAGGCTACGTGAGCCCGGAGGCTCTCTCAGTTCTTAATACTCACGTAGTCGACGCCACTGCGCCTTCATCCCGGGAACGGGTGCATTAGGGAATCCCAAGAAGAACAGAAGGCAACAAGTTTTCCATACTTTGGTGAAATTGCAAAGTTGAAATTGTCTGGCAAAATATTCACAAGAAAAAGTAAGACAGAATTGTTTAACTGTGAGACTCATCTTGAAATACATGGTCCATTTTGGCAGAGAAGACCTAGGTGAGACACATGCATGCATGTATAATGACAGTTTGAAGGACACATAAGAAGAAGAAAATGCCACATGTTTTGCTGGTACCCCCAATCAACATAAGCATCTCCAAATTGACTGTGTCACATCATTATGGACAGAAAGACACAATGTCTCTTTGGCCAGTTTCCCCTCCCCCATCTACTCCTGCTAATGAGGCCAAAGTCCTGCGCAAACAATGTGGCCCTTTAACAGAAAAAGATGCACTCTGCTGGGCAGTAGAATTTCAAAGTGAATGAATTAGTGGAGCAGAAGTGGCATATTTAATCGCTGCCTGCTGTCTGGGATGGAAATGAACAATGTCTCTGTGGATTGCCATTCCCTCCCTGCATATGTGTTAATAAATAGTGTAAGAACAAGTTATAATGTTGATATGAACTAAAGCCATGGCAACTACCTTCAAAAAAGTTTTTAAAGTACTGAAATACTAAAATTAGTACTACTAAACTAAAAATAAATTACAATTATTTAAAAATATTAAAAGTAAAAACACAATAAAAAATGCAAAAATAAAATATACAATTAATAAGCGACTTCAAAATATTAATAAAACTACATAAAATACATAAATAGTACACAAATTTTAAAACAGTCACTGATTACTGTTTTCACAATGGTAAAGGAGTCTATCTATACATATATATATATATATATAAATCCCAAAATTGCTAATAGAACTGTTAAAGCAATAAGCCTCAAGAAGCAGTGGTTTACAGTGAATTTCTAACAACTAACATTATTGTTAGCTGTTACCCCCTTAGCTATTATTAATTCACTGTAAACCATGGTTTCACGGGGCTTGTTGCTTTTATAAAACGGTTATTCCATCTACGTAGTAAGGTTTCACAGAATAAAACAGAGCAAATAAGTGTACTGATATAAATAAAAGCAGTATTCTTCCACCAAACAAGGTAGTTTCAAAGTGTTGCCGAACAACACACAGAAGTAAACAAAGGTGTATGTTTGTAGCACTTATAGAGAATATATTAACATTAGGCGTAGACACTTTTATCCAAAGTGACTTACAAATGTGGACAATAGAAGCAATCAAAATCAACAAAAGATCAGTAGTTTGTAGTGTAAATTACAACAGCTTCGAACGTCGCTCAACCAATCAGAATAAAGGACCAGGAATATCCGTTTCATAACAAAATAATTAAATGGTCTGTAGTCAATTATTCGACTTATATTACGGTAACCACACCTCAAGACATCGATCAGATGATATATTTAAAGGGAATCTCTATTGATGCTAACAGTGCTTTCTGCTCCACTCTTACATCTTGTTTAGACGCTGTTTGCCCCTTGTCTTCCAGACCAGCCCGTACCACCTCTTCTGCCTCTTGGTTATCTGATGTTCTACGCCAACATCGTTCTAAGCTTAGAGCTGCTGAAAGGATGTGGCGCAAATCTAAAAATACTACTGACCTTAATGTGTAACAGTCACTCTTCTCTTCCTTCTCTGCTAATGTCTCCACTGCTAAAAGGACATACTACCATAACAAAATTATGGTATGCTTTTTAAAACATTTTCCTCGCTCCTTTGTCCTCCTTCTGCATCAACTCTAAGTACTGATGACTTCGCCATGTTTTTCATTAATAAAATGAAAAACATCAGTGCACAATTTTCCAGACCACAATCAGTCAAGCTCATATCACCAGCAAACATACACTCATTCACATCCTTCTCTTCACTCTCTGAGGCAGAAGTATCCAAACTCATCCTTTCTAATCATCCTACTACTTGCCCACTTGATCCTATTCCATCTCATCTCCTTCAAACCATTTCTCCTGCAGTTGTATCTGCACTCACTCACATCATTAACATATCCCTCCACACTGGTGTTTTCCCCCCTAAACATTTAGACAGGTTCATATAACTCCATTACTTAAGAAACCCACCCTCAACCCATCTCTTTTAGAGAACTATAGACCAGCTTCCCTTCTTCCTTTCATTGCAAAAACACTTCAACGAGCTGTGTTCAACCAAGTCTCTGCATTTCTCACACAGAACAACCTCCTTGACGGCAACCAATCTGGCTTCAGAAGTGGACATTCAACTAAGACTGCTATAACTGGCAAAAGTGGATTCCAAATCTTCAGTACTTATCCTGCTTGATCTGTCCGCTGCTTCTGACACAGTTAACCACCAGATCCTCCTATCAACCCTACTGGCAAAGGGCATCTCGGGAACCACACTTCGGTAGTTTGAGTCTTACCTATCAGATAGGTCTTTCAAAATATCTTGGAGAGGTGAGGTGTCCAAGTCGCAACATCTAACTACTGGGGTACCTCAGGGCTCAGTTCTTGGACCACTTCTCTTCTCTGTCTAATTAGGCATATCAACCATAAAAACTGCCAGAAACCTTGGAATTATGATTGATGATCAGGTGACTTTCTCAGACCACATTGCTAAAACTGTCCGAACCTGCAGATTTGCTTTATTCAACATCAAGAAGATCAGGCCCTTTCTTTTGGAACATGCTGCACAACTCCTTGTTCAAGTTCTTGTTCTGTCCAGGCTGGACTATTGCAATGCCCTCTTTGCAGGTCTTCCAGCCAGTTCTATCAAACCTTTACAATTAATCCAGAACTTGTCAGCAAGATGAATTTTTAATGAACCGAAAAGAATACACGTCACACAAAGCTCAAACACAAAGTCACTTTTACAGACTTTTAAATTAAATTTTCCCACCTGCCCAAATCAATCCAACTCAGTCTTCAAGACATCTCTTCCATCTTTATTTGACCCTCTAACTTTAGCACTCACTATTCTAATTCTATTCTTTAAAAAAACACTAGCCTGCTCTATTCTTTTTCTAGTCTATCTGTTCTCTTTTTATTTATTATATTATTTAAAAGCCCTTGCTATGTGTACTGCGTTAAGCTAACTGAGACTTGTTAAAGCACTTGTGTATCATTGCTCTTTTGTTGATTTTGATTGCTTCCATTGTCCATATTTGTAAGTCGCTTTGGATAAAAGCGTCTGCTAAATGACTAAATGTAATTGTAATGTATTGGGGGTAGGATTATTTCTTCCGCATTTCATCCAATGCCTCTTTTGCTAGCTCCAAAACATAATTTTAAAGCTGGTAATGGAGGCCTGAACCATTGCTAGCATTCTAATGCAGTTACTAATTAAGTTATTAGAAAGAGACAAGAGAGACAGAGACAGAGAGAAAGAGAGAGTTTGTGTGAATTAGGATACCTAATTGTATGGATCCTAGTATGGATTTATATCCATACTAGACCGGGTCAGCAAGTGAACGTTGGGCATCTTTCTAACTGTATTGCTGAGATAAAGATTTGGATGTCCAATAATTTTCTGTCTCTAAACGGCTCAAAAACAGAAGTCATGCTCCTTGGATCTCCACATCAACTGCGAAAGGTTGGGTCTCCTACTCTGTCTGTTGATGGCGTTGCACTGGAGTTTAAGTCCAAATTAAAAAATTTGGGTGTCCTATTTGACGCCACTCTGTCATTTGAGCCTTTTGTCCAGAATACAGTTAAGACATCATTTTATCACCTCGGAAATATAGCCCGGCTACATCCTATGTTATCCTTTTCGTTGGCTGAGAAGTTGATTAACTCTTTTGTCTTTTCGCGCATTGACTACTGCAATGGTCTTCTAGCTGGGGCATCTAAATCATCACTGGATAAATTGCAATATCTTCAAAATTCAGCTGCTAGAGTACTATCTGGGGTCAAGACCAGGGACCATATAACTCCGGTCTTGGAGTCCCTGCACTGGCTACCTGTTAGGTACCGTATTGATTTTAAAATCCTTATGTTGGCCTATAAATCTCTGCACAATCTGGCACCTGAGTATTTGACTGACTTATTAATCCCCTACACACCATGTCGCAATCTGCGCTCCTCTCAGAGTGGTCTTTTGGTTGTTCCGAAGACACGGCTTCATACGTAGGGTGACCGAGCATTCTCTGTCTATGCTCCTAAGCTCTGGAATATTCTCCCGGCCGACATCAGGGAAGCAAATTCATTAGTGACTTTTAAATCTCTTCTTAAAACATTTTATTTTAGGATTGCTTTTACATGAACTTGATTTTATGCGTTTAGTTTCTTGTACTTACATTGTGTTTATTCATTTGCTGTTATGCTTGTATGTAAAGTGCTTTGAGAAAGCTACTTTTAAAGGCGCTATACAAAATAAATATATTATTATTATTATTATTACCTCTTTGCGTCTCTAAACAGCACTGTCTCATCACTAGTGAGCAATGTCATGTGTAGACTTTTTGCTACACTATAATGTTAGGCTAACTGACAACACTCTCAAATTATGTAGAGGAACTGTAGGAAAAATATTTTATTATACTGGCTTTGAAAATGTAATAAAAAATAAAACTCATATGTAGTACACAGTTTGGTGTCAGTAAAAAAAACTATAAAAAGTCTCTCATGTTCACCGAGGATGTATTATAACAAAAATATTGTGAAATATTATTACAATTTAAAATAACTTATCTATTTTAATATATTTCAAAAATGTAATTTTTACTTTTGTATATACTTTTTGGATTTATAATTTTATATTTGATGAAAATGGTAACTTCCCTCTGTATGCGAGTCCTTTAGACATCATGGGGTTTTAAATGAAGCTCTATTTTTTTGTCCTGGGAAAAATCGACAGTCTCAGCCGGTTCTATCAATTGGACACGGTACGACAAACATAAATTCGCGAAAGAGGGAGCTCTTGTCTTGTCTTGTGTCTGACTCCACAGATGGAGACTCAGTCTTTGAAGGAGTTCCCGGACTTATGCACTTTTGAGCGTTTTAAGAGTTTCTGGCGCTATTATGGTTAAGGCGTCGATCAACGAGAACTGATAGGTCGGGTAAAAGTGGTTAAGGTAAAAAAATAAAATAAAATAAAAATCAATAACCATCTTCACCTTCATTAACTTGTCAAAATCTGCAAAGCTTTAACAACATACTAATATTTGTTTAGCAAATAGCCGATTATGGTTTAGACACAAAAAAACACTGTTGTGATTGTGGGTAGCGCTGCGCTACAAAGTGTTTATTTATCTTCAATTGTTGTTGTCATGTGGTTAGAAAGAAGGCAGCGCCCTCTGTTGATCCCAGTGTGAATTACATCTAGACGTTCACAGGTTCCTTTCTCTTTATAAGGTGTCACATACCTGATCATGCAGGGACAACATCTCAGATTAAAGGATTTTATCTTAATATATCTAGGAATGTTTATGGTGAGTTCCTTCATATGCATTGTTGAATGCACAACTTAATAATATAAAAAAATATCAATTTGCTCTAAATCGTAGCATACTTTCTTTGTCAGGCAATCCTCACAGTCACAATCCCAGCAGTAGACTGACGCATGACACTGTGGAAAGTGTCAGGTACAGGTAAGCACTTTCACATCATCTGATCTTTCAGTGAGTCATAGCATAGAAATATGTATTGTCATTTAATTGTATTATTAATAATAATAATGCATATACAGTATACATTGATCCAAGAGCAATATAATACAAATAGGAAAGAGTTGGACACACAGCTGCTTTGACAACTAAATGAAATAAAAAAGCTGAAGTACTAAAATTAATTAAATTCAAGCTAAATATAAATCTTAAAATAATTAATATAAAATAAATGTATAAGATATAAAAATAAAAACTATAAAAATGACAAAAAGTACTGCAGCTCTGAATGTAGTGGCGGACACTTTCTCCTGGAAGGCCGTGTCCAATGAGGGGCCGGTAAGTCAGTTCTGCGACCTCACTGACAGCCACACCTCTGTGGTGGGCATTCGCCGTGTGACCGCACTCCAGGGAGATGTCACAGTTTCTCTTCTGCCTCACGAAGTGCGAGAACACCCCCGACACACACAAATGGAGAGGAGGAGAGCTCTGCACCTCATCTTTTCTGTTATTCTGCCCAAAGTAACTTCTCAGGCAGAAAGTATCCTCTGAGCTATGTGAAGCGAATTCAATCTCAGCAGCTCTATCCAGCATGCGAGCACCACGTCGATGGTTTGTTCTCCTGGACGCTGCCTGTTTTGTAAGCTGCTCACCTCTGGATCTAAGCCAATATCCCGCTGATTCTGTGCCGATATCTTTCTACAAAATGTTCGGCTTCCCGACTGGACTCGGAGCATTGCTGGTGAGGAATGAGGCCACTGAAGTCTTGAGAAAAACCAGGCAGTATGATGAACTTTTAGCTTCACACATTTGGATTAGCTCGCTACACCTAGATTGTTTTCTCATGTCTGTGTTATAGCAATGGAACAGATCTACTGTGATAATGACTTCAAGAATATTGCTGAACAGGGTGCGATCCTCAACTTTAACCTGCTGGACTGTCAAACGAACAGTAGAGTATTCTCAGGTAAGTCAGAAGCTGCCATGTTGTCTTCAAATTAATTTTAATAACCTGTTAAAAGAAGTATATTTATAAACAGTATATTGGATAGATAGATAGATAGATAGATAGATAGATAGATAGATAGATAGATAGATAGACAGACAGAAATTGAATGTAATAAATAAAAGGACTTTGAAATAATTGTTAATAAAGGTTTCCTTCAAGGCCACAGGATCCATGCGTGTGTCTTTTGGATATATTTCTAGTTTTGAGGACTTGTTGTGAATTGTTTTGTGTTTTGTGTTCCTGTGGCTCAATTGGTAGAGCATTGCATTAGCAGCGCAAGGTTGTGGGTTCGATTCCCGGGGAACACATGTTAGGTAAAAAATGTTAGCCTGAATAAAAGCGTCTATTAAATGCACTATGCAATGTTTTTTTGCGTGCATTTTTTTGTCTGCAGCATCTTATGAACTACCATTAAAACCAAATGGCCTACTAGGGCATGAGAATGGACTCCTTCACCTGAGAGAATAACACAATTTGAAGACGTGTGTCAAAAGAAGGAAAGAAAAACAATGCCAATAGCCATAAATTAACAAATCTCTTCATCTACCCTGTCAAATCATGTGCATCCTGCAGAAAGCTGTTTGGTCATCCTTCTCTGTTTTGACAATGAAAAGCAGGTTGACCAGTTTTCATGGCAAGTATTCTGTTGTTGTGAGTGACCTAGCAGGTGACAGAGTGACCACTGGGACCACAGGGTTTTTTGTATGACCATCTGTGGATGGTTGTGAATGAAAAAGAGTTTGTTTGAGCCAAAAAAGCGAGCCATATCTGTGTCTCATCCGTCCTGTCATCTGTCTGGCCTCTAACACACTGCAGCTGCAGGTCTCAGGTCAGAGCGCATCAAAGCACAACACAACTACAGACATCTCATCAGATTTATGTAAATAAAATACACCTTTTAAGAGCCTAAATACTTAGTAGAAAGGGCCTTTTCAAGTACTGCTGAAGTGCCATTGTTCAAGGACATTAGACGATATCATGGCACCCTTGTGGATGTGAAAGATACTATAAAACAAACCACATTTTTATTTTACAAGAAAAAAATAGCTTTGTTTTTTTGTTTTTGTTTTTGTTCATGTCTGTCATTATGTGGTCAAAGTTCAGATTATTAATGATATTTATTCTTTAGTAATATATTATAATGTATTCAGTGTTAAGCTAAAATAATATATTCTCTCCAATAAAATGGTCAAGAAATGTATTCTCTCCGGTCTCAGGCATGCAGGAAGTCACTGTTCCCTTGGAGACCAGTCTAACAAATTCAGATCTACGAACATCCCAAAACAAAGTTTGTGGTGACAGGTTATGAAGATAAAACACGAGTATCTTCTATATATTTTATATCATTGCATTGTGCATTTAAACATTGTTGAGCTAAAAATGTATAAACAGTTTAATGTGTTTGAAGCTAATCCACAGTAATATGAATATTGCTGTAGCTTCAAATGAATCTGTTTTGGTGTAAGGTACAGACAGTGGATTGTGGAGAGGCTTTATGAGTTTCTAGGAAAACCTTGTCGTTTTATAAGACAAAGACCTGAATGACCTGCATGATATGAAATTTGGGTGAGCAAAAGGTAAAATACATTTGTATTTGGATTGATTATGTTAATAATCACCCCCCCCCACACACACACACTTCCTGTCAACATACTGTCCTATCACAATAAAGGCAAAAAAGCCAAAGATAATAAAATATTTAAACAAAGAAATGTTTGAGACTCTGTCAGTAAAGATTCTTAATAAGAAAATGACCAGGCGTGCGTTTCCGGAAACCTTAATGATACATCGTTCTTAAGTTATACCTTAAGCTATGTATGTCTTAACATTAACAGGTGTTTCCCCAAAAGTTTCTAGTTAAGTATGTCTTCTGTAAGTCAGTCTGAAGCTGTAATACACCCAGTGTTCATTTAGGCTACTTGAAGGGTTTTTATGCAACAAATAAATTTGTTATTACAATGATGATTGTTAGCTTTTTAATTATAGTATCCAAAATACATCAGCTGGCAAACCATTAGGCAAATATGGCTCAGGGTTCTATTTAAAGGAAATGATTGGGGTGGGCAGTTTGGTCCAACTATGGCAGTGATGTAGCAAATAGTTTAGGTTAATCAAAGATGCCGCTGTCCCCGGAGTCGTTTAGTGTATGTGCACTATTTAATCTGTGAAAATTTTAGTCCGTTGGCTACCATGTCAGAAGCTGCAATTCTAAGATGTGGATATGGTCTGTGGATGGATATTGGGTGAGTAAGACCCCTGTGTGCTGGTGCATTCACTCAGTCACGAACATCCTGCTCATCATGCCTCTGTATGCCTTCCACCAGACACAAGGTGATGGAGTCACGTCAAGGCTTCCATGTCATTGCTGGTATCCTGCGAGTAATAGGCCTTTCACATCTTGTGCTTCTTAATCAGTGATTAAGTAGCTTATCCAATAATGGAAATCAGTGATTTTACACCAATCATTTGATGCGGTTGCTGGGAAATCAACCCTGGTTGGGGAGTAAATGAAGACACTATGTTGAATATATTATGATAATATAAATGACCCTTTCAAATGCCAGTGAAGGCATACTGCCGGTGTTGAGGCATATTACGTTTGGGCAATTGAATAAAATATCCAGGGTTGGATTTAGTTTGCAATGTGGATTATTTTTTATAAGATTCTATGAGCCCTGACAAATGCAAATTTGTAACTATTTCTGAAGAGCTTTTTTTTATATATATATATATATATATATATAAAGAACGCCACTTTCTTACTTTCTCCCCTGCATATAATAAATAATCGATTCTCGAGCTATCAATATCAACCAATTCAGCACCAGAGCAATGGACAGTTTAGTTAAGGTAGCCACCTTTTTCTTCAACATGGAAGTAAGCTTATGGGTGAGACTTTGGATTCATTAGCCGCTATAGGTAAATAACGAGGAGAATAACAACGTGCAGTAAAAGGTAAAACTGTTTTGACTACAAACCAATGTGTTCATAGTTAAGATAATACGTTAAAATAATATGATAGAACACACCAACTTTCAATATGAAGCAGCATATGAACTGTTTTGTTCAGCTATAAATAGCTGGATGGAGTGGACGCAGATATGACTGGAAGCCAGACCCATAGAATTTACAAATGGGCCATTTTTACGACAAGAAAAAGTAGGAAACCTTTAGAGTATTCGTAGCATGCTAAGAGACAACATTATCGGGAAATTATACACATTATTTATTGTAGCTCTGCCTTTGTACTGTATGTCAGTTATTACATTTGTTTGTATACATCCCTATAATGGCAAGCAATTTACCTTAATGACATCTTCATGTCAGCCAGTACTCTACATATATATTATATTCATTATTTTGACATGTTTTGTTATATTTGGTATGTTAGACATGATAGTGTGAATGAAGGAACACTGCATGACATGAAGCAGCTCATTCAGTGTTTTAGGGCAAATCAGGTCATCTCAGGACAGGAGGCATTTCCAAAGGATGGCTGGTCTCAATTGAGAATAGGAGAAACACAGTGTAAGGTTAGTAGAGCAGTAGGGCAGCTGATGTTATAGACAGTCATAATCAGCCAGGTTTTAAACAAATGCACATGCCCTTTTCTTGATGTTTTGTTTAAGGTGATTGGGAGATTGGAGTTGATCAGAAATCAGCCACTTGCACCCAGGGACCCCTTCGGTCTGTTTCTGAATGCAAAAGTGGAAAGTTCTGTAGAAACAAAACTCCTTATTCATGTTTTCTTCCTTTGATTGCTTTTACAAGAAGATGGAGATTATATTTCCAGAATGTAAAAATTACTTTTCTTTTCTTTTCTCCTCTGCTCTTGTTCTTAGGTGACTTTTTGTATTTACTTGGCTCACCAGTAAGCAAAGAACACAACTGCTGTCCTCTTCTTATCCATAGGGGCCTGTGTTATTCCACGAATATCAGAATCTACTGAAAAACCTTAGAATTATTTTGCCATTTTCTTTGATTTTAGACAAACAAATGAATGTAAATGTACTGTAAATATATCATACACTTTGAACAGACTTTAGGCTTTTTTCTAATTCAATATGAAATATGTTACATTTTTGTGTCTTGTAAACATTCTACAGTATTTTGGCATAGTAGCTAAAAAATCCACCATTTCCACATTTTATGAAATATAGCCTTTTCTTAGATATCAGATTCTGTTAGCCTTGCATCACTGCTGTGAATATTTGAGGAAGTACACATTTTCTTTTATGGAACATTTCCTCAATGTAATTATCATGCATGAATGTGGTCTGTCAAAATGTAGTCATTATTTTAACTAATAATAAGTTAAACCATGATAGTGAAATAAATCTTGCATCACAGGCTCTAAAAGTGAATTGATGTGCTATTGTGAAATTCTGGAGTCATATTGTGGAAAAAGTTCTCGGCTTTTTTACTTCATTATGTTTGTAGTTCAGGTTAGCCACTTCGTATACACACACACACATTGAAAAATTTCCCGACAGGATAAAATCACAAAAACAGCCTTATCAAACAAGAGTATACAAAACATTATAATAAATTATATTTATCTTATTTTTTGTTCTTATTATTTGACAGCTTTTTAGATATTGTACCAAAATAATTTGGAGACTTAAAAAATCTATATTTGTGTAAATATTTAACTAGTAAACAACAACAAATACCATTAATCAAGTACTATTAATCAAACCTAAATTCTTCTTCGTCGTTTCCATATTTAATACTGTATCTACAAAGGACAAGTTATTTTCTTTTTCTCAGAAAACCAGCTCTGCACTCTTTAAGAAACCCCACGAGAGAACCCTCAATTAAAAATGTGCCATGTATTCTCAGTAATAGAGTTTAAACACACACACACACACACACACACACACACACACACACACACACACACACACACAAACACTTTCAACATTAAACAACAACTGGAGTTTTCCTAAACACACGCGTAAACGGACGTCATATTATGCACGCACAGATGGGCGTGGCCGGGTTTAGGGTGTTTTCTGCTTGGTCAAACTTGTGACTTGTGCCAGAAAAACAACATATCCATTGTATTAAATATTAATATTAAAACAGCAGCATCAGCAAAACACACTACCTAAAAGAAACTGAGATTTTAAAGAGACTACAACGCATTTCATACAGCTGCTCTTTTAAACTGTAACTACACCCCACAATAGGTTGGGTCATATATTTGACGGACTTATGGAAAGATTACAATAGTCATTCCTTTATTACCAAACAACGTGAGTCAATGTATGAAAGAGTCACATGTTTAGTATTTAGTTAAACATTGTTTGGAGTGGCACAGTCATGGAAAGAATGAGTCCCACCCACCTCATTAAATATTACGTAGCGTGTCTCGCGCTCGAGCGCAGCGCAGAGGCACTCTGGACATAGGAAGTGACTGACGGGCCGTAGCGTAAACCGTAAGTAACATATACCCTTTTACAATATACATGCGCTCTGTTTGATGTTTGAAACTATTAAAAGAGTAATAAAGCTGTTGAGTGCGCTGTGACGTTTATGCGCTTTCTGCTCTCTAATTCTCGTAAGAACACGGCTGCGTTATTTTAAGTTCACTAAGCCTTCTTCCAGCAAGCATTTTTACAGCTCCACCCATAATGCTGTGCATTAAATGTCCATTTGTACTTTTGTCGCTGGTCTTCACTTCGCACATTTAAGGATCAGCACAGTTCAGTTCTGTGATAAAGTAATGGTTACGGAGAGAAAGACTGTTTTATTGTGACGGAACACTTGGTCTTTTATACATTTGCCATAGGAAAACCGAGACGGTAACTGTTCTCTGGGATAAAATGCAAGTTTAGATGTTTTTGTTAAAATAATGTATACAGTGTGGAGTATAACATATTATTCTATGCTAAGTAAATAGTTTTACTTATCATATTTAATAGTTATATATATATATATATATATATATATATATATATATACATATATATATATATATATATATATATATATATATATATATATATATATAAAGAGAGAGAACAATATGCAAAATTAAAGTTTACTGAACTGTACACTTCACTATATAGTTAATTTTTAAATTTACATAATATAGTGTTTTGCATAATATAATATTGTGTATTATTTTCTCTCTCTCTCTCTCTCTCTCTCTCTCTCTCTCTCTCTCTCTCTCTCTCTCTCTCTCACACACACACACACAAAATATATATGAGGTGAGACACTTCTCCAGGTGTTGGTGTTGTGATGGTTTTTGAGTGTGTAGTCAAGGCCTGTTGAGAGACTAACTGTTGGTGGAAAGAGCTGTTTTGATATTTTAGTGTAGGACATTCACATTCTTAAAAAGTAGGCCTAACAAAAGCCCTTTTTCTGCCCTGAGCAATGCATGATTGTATAGAGGCCCATCGGAGGCCAGTCTGAAATCGACATCTTATTCATCAATAGATAAGTTTGGAAAGTCTGAGTGTTTAGATAGCATCATATGTTGGGGTTGTGGAGCTTTTTATCAACCGAGTTCATCTCTAAAAGTCTGTGTGTACTACTCCTGTCCTCTGTTCATGTAATGTGTTTTATGGCAGGTGGGGTGCTGTGGCGAACCGTCCCCACACTAAGTAAAGATGATAAGATTGTATGCAGAGTGTATTTTACTTTCAGATACATCAGTATTAGTTTCCATGACCAGTGACCACATATAGAGCATGAAATCAGGCTAAATAATATATATAGCTGTTTATTTGTAAGTTCACAAAATATGGACCTCTCTCTGAGGCAATGCTACAAAGGTCAATGAGCAGTATTATAAAAGCCCCGTTTTCTTTTTTGTATCTTATCTGCTCCTATCATGTAATCCATATTTATAGCCTATGTATTACATTTTCTAACCCTACTGCAGATAACATTGTCTTTCTGCATTACCTTAATAATTAGTTATTTAGCAAAGACAACAGAGCATGACACTTCCATAGAGCTCAACATTTGCTGCCAGCTGTTCAACCTTTTTATTTGTTGATTGGTGGGATTGAAAGGTGTTGTAGGAAAATAGGCGGAGTTCATTTGAGAAGTCTGGCATTTTGAAAATGATTTTTATTTCATACTGTTAAGTGTAAAACCCTCAGAGCTCATGGGCAGTCTTACATTAGTTTAATGTGTTATCACAAAAAAATACATTTCCCTATGGAAAAAATTACTTTTACTTCCTGAATATGAGTAGGTTGCTATAGCTGTCTTGAATTTGTTTTATGTAATGTGTTTCCATGGTTTGAACCATATGTGAGACACACTGACTGCCGTTAATGGTTGGTTTAAAAAAAAAAAAAAAGCGTTTGATTTTGTTTTGTGATCCTTACACATTTTGTTCATCAAAAAAATTCTTCACAAACTTTGTGAATAATTGAATACAATCAGCAGAAGTTAAAGCTAAATTTAGGTTATAAACAAACCACACCATGTTCGTATGACTTCAGAATCACCATCACTAAGCTTTCAACAACCCTTTCCATCTCTATTTTAAATCTATAGTACAAGTTGGAGAGATTGAGTTAGAATAGTTTCATTGTGTATAAACACATGGCTGTAAAAGTGTAATACTCTATAGTCCCATTTAGCCACTTGAAAAAAAAAACAATCACTATTTCACTTGTTTTGACTCGATCGTTGCATTGACTTCAGATGAACTGGAAGCATCTGATGCATTAGCGTTTGTTCAAAAAATTACAGTGCCCAACCAAACTAAATGTTGAAATCATATTTTACATTTCTGTCTCTGCAATCCAGGCTTGTGACAGTTTACTTATTACACAATTTTGCTAAATACAACCCTTACTTTTTTCAATTTCAGGCAGGACAATGAGTTATCCAGGCTATCCTCCCCAGTCCGGTTATCCTCCCCAGGCCGGTGGATACCCACCCCAACCCGGGGCTTATCCTCCAGCTGCAGGAGGTTACCCTCCTCAGCCTGGGATGTACCCCCCACAGGCGGGTGGATACCCTCCCCAACCTGGAGCTTACCCGTCCCAGCCAGGTGCCTATCCTGGCCAGCCCGGGTCATATCCTTCTGTGCCTTCAGGTGAGCCGGGGCAGGGTGTTATCTGGTAAATGATTTCCATAAGTGTGCATTGTCCTGCCTTACCTCATGCTCTATGCAGTTTGTAATGGAAATGTTTATGAAGGTTTTATTTTAGACATTAGACTCAGTGGACAAACTGACTTTGTTTTGTGGCTTTCACTGAACAGTGATGAATAGTGATGTTGACACGGTAATGTGGAATATTTAGGTGGAGCCAGCGGAAAAAAGTGAGTGAGTGACTAAATGTATAGTTAGCTAGAAATGCTAGCTAGTTTCTAGCATTGTCTTGCACTGACATACACTCATTTATTTGAAGGCTCTTATTTTGCACCAGAGGTCATATGGATTACATTACTGAACGGACTCATATGAATGTTCTGGAAACCAATGACTTGTTGTCTAGTTTGTCACACATTTTCCATAATCGGATTGCTTTAGCTATTTTGCCAGACCAAAATGTTTGGTGTGTATACATGCTAGCACTTTTGACCTTGCTTTGTTTTACTTATAAGCATTATTTTAATTATCACAATGTTCAAAACTCTAAGGCAGGATTCATCGGTTTTCAGATCTATTCTTTAGCACTGTCTGTCTGCGCTGTCAGTTTGCTAACAATGAAATCTGATCTGTTCTAACAGGGAAGCTAATATCCGGTGTATTTACATCAGTTGTGTTAGTAGTTATATAAGCGTCAACACAATGTCCAGACACCTTCTCATACAAAAGCTGTCAGTTTGCCTCTGTTCATGTCTATCATGATCATACTGCAGTGCTGAACTCATAGGCGCATGAGAGGACATAAACACCAGAGGTATTGTACCCATTGGTGTAGTGCATTGAAAACAACTCACTCATTCACTCATTCACTATGTACTACAGTACTCTGTGAATGTCACATTGTTTGCTAGAAGCTCTGTTGGCTTAAAAAGGGTTAGCAGACATGAATGTATTCATATTTGAAGATCACACACATTGTATATAAAAAATTAAAAATCCTACAAATATCTGACGGTTCAAAAAAAAACTTTTTTTGTTTTGTTTTTTTCTGTTCAGATCTCAGATAATCCCAAAAAAGAAATCCCAATTATACAAAATTATATGAATATGGCCTATGCCAGAATATTTATTTCAGCAAGGATGCATAAACGAATAAACACTTATAGTGTTCTATTTTGAATAAATGATGTTCTCATGAATGTTCTATTAATCAAAGAATCTTGAAAAAGTGTCAGCATTTACACAAAATTATTAAGGAGCACAGCTTTTTTTTTAATCATGATTATAATAAGAACTGTTTCTTGGCCAACAGATCAGTATATTAGATGGATTTATGAAGAATTACATTTTAATAATATTTTACAATATTACTGTTTTTACTTTATTTTTAATCACATAAGTGAAGTATTTGGTTAGCATAAGAGACTTTTTTTCAAAAACCCAAGTAAGATGTTACTGACTTTTGAAGTGTGTGTGTGTGTGTGTGTGTGTGTTTATTTATTTATTTATGTATGTTTTCACCAGTTCATATGTATGGCATTTACATGGACTTGCAGTTCATTAAAGGGATCTTACTAAAAGAGCAAAAACTAGTGCTGTTTAAAATAGTTTTAGGTGGATTTCAGCATGTCACATGACAGGTCAGCTTCCCAGTCTGTTCCATGAAAACGAACCAAAAATACAAGTCCTTAGACTTACAAATAAAGGAAACACCTAGCAAAAAGAGCTTAATAATTATTGTGCAATGTCATTGCAATGTTACCTGGCATGTCTTATTACTATTACAAAACCTGCTGCTCTGGATTCAACAGAGTGTTTCTGTTTTATCTTATCACATCAAAACATTTTTTTTTCATATAGTTAGAGAGGATGCAGGGCCCTCGGGGTACTGCACAGAACAATGATCAAAAGTTGATATCTATATTATTATCAGCCTGTCATCTGATACAAATTGTGTCCTGATTTTCCCCTATATGCACACTGTGTTTTGAAGACAACTGGAAATGATGCTCCCAGGCCCAGCACATTTTATTTCTGTAATCTGACACGTGAGACAAGATTCTCAGTAAGACAACAGCAGTAATCATTGTGAAAAATAGGCCAGAATGGTTAAGATATGTTATATAGCAGAATGGAGATTACATAGGAGGGGGGTATATAAGGTTGGTTTTGATTTCATTTCAACTGTGAAGTGCACTGATATTGT
Source organism: Carassius auratus (assembly GCF_003368295.1). Taxonomy (NCBI): domain Eukaryota; kingdom Metazoa; phylum Chordata; class Actinopteri; order Cypriniformes; family Cyprinidae; genus Carassius; species Carassius auratus. The sequence goes on along the minus strand of NC_039255.1, from coordinate 18,898,881 downwards.
TCAGTCATAATTGGTGTTGGGGTTTTAGGTTTTGGTTTACGTATTTGCTTGTTTTAAATGCATGTATTTGCAGGAGGTTGGGGTGCTCCCGGTGCTCCTATTGGCTTGGATAATTTGCCGAATCCTGGATTCAATGCATCAAATCTCCCAGCAATGGTAAGTTCTATAATAAAGTGTGTTGGACTCGATTTGTCAACAGATGCGGGTAATTTGATTCCAGTCAGCATGAAATGCACAACCTTGGCTAAAACCCCATCAAATCCTTCCTTTTATCAGCTTTTTACAAAACTGTTCTCCTGTGACCATGGCATTGACCTCTTATAATCAGAATGTGCTTTGACCAACAAATTTGACCCTATTCAATCTACTGATGCACAAGCTTCTTTAGAGTTTGCTCCGTAATCAAATTTACACATCAGTGGAAATTTGAACAAGTGTGGATCCATTGAACTACTGCAGCAAGGGCAATATTATACACAAAAGATTATATGATGTACATAAAAAATTATACACATCAGGTGTAATTAGCTAAACATATTACACTGGTACTAAGACACAACCTCAAAGCACCAATAAGAACACAGTGATGATTTAGTTATAGAGCTGCATGAATAAGAACTATCATTAGAAATGAAGAATACTTTTTGGGGGATTAATTAATTCATTGAAGAGGTTTCTCTTCTAGGGATCTATCTTTGTGAAATGGAAATACACTTTGCATAATTAAAAATAAAAATATATAATTTTAAAAGAATATACTTAAGTGCACACTGAATGTAATGTTTTCAGCAATTTACCTGCATGTTAATTACAATTAAAAGAAATGTCCCACTTAAGTAGGGCTTATTATATTATAGTATTATATTGTACGTTTGTAATGACGTTTGCAGTTTAGTGCATTTAAAATATATTAACTTAAATGTAACATGGAATAACACACTTAAGTTTAAATTATAATCAATGAATTCGTTATTCTTTAGGATTAAGAACATTGTGCTTTAAAGAAAAATGTTAAAACATATTATTAAGTGCAGTCTAAAAATATATACTTTAAAGATTTGAAGTACACTACAGGTGCATATGTGATACATTTCTTTTTCACAAGGGAAACCTAATAAATGGATAGAAATGGACATATTAATGGACTCATATTAATGGACTCAAGCATGGACTCAAGAAAATGACTCTTGTGTTTACTACTCCAGAAAATGACTTTTTTGTGTTATAATTTGAAATTTATGCTGCCCTCAGGTGCATAAAAGTGCCCAAAAGTTTAATAAACTCCTAAAGACTAGAAAAGTAATGAACTGACCACCTTGCTTTCTGCTGGTTTAGGTGTTAGTATCAGCCATTTAAAAAACACATTGGTTGACCGCTACTTTTCACGGAAATATTTTAGCAGTATGATGCTTTAGCTAGACTAAAAGGACTGGTTTCATTACTCCTCCACAGTACTTCTTCATGCAGGGTCAGCAAGAGAAAACCGGGGAATGTGGAAACTCTTCCAGCGTGTCAAAAACTGTGTCTCTGTGACAACCGTGTGCAATATGAAGCATGTAGCTTAAGTCAACAGAAATGCTTTAGTGCAAAGCCACACTATCTAAACAAACCCCTCCATGAATGCACACTTGTTCACCGACTTCCTTATCTCCCTGTCCTGGCCTTAATCATTTCTTTGTCCTTCAGTATTGTAATTTCATGGCTGTATATGTTACATTTCCTGCTAATTCTACTCTACTGTCCTAATTGTCATGCTCGCTATCATGCTTTTTGCTTTTTTCGCCCCCTCAAAATTTCCATCGCAGGTAAATCAGTTTGCCGCCAATAGTGGATTTACCCCAAATCCATCCATGTTCCCTCAAGTGCCTGGTGGCTATCCTGGCCCCCAGCCTGGGGGCCCACCAGCCCCCTCCCCTAACCAGCCCTATGGCATGTACCCTCAGCCAGGAGGAGGTATGCCCCAAGGTCCGGGAATGGGTTACCCTGGAGGCCCAACCCCGGGTCAGCAGATGCCAGGCTTCCCAAACGCCCCAGCACCCACTCCGTCCATGCCTAGCTATCCCAAAGCACCCTCACCCAACCCGTCCATGCCCGCATATGGAGGAGGTTACGGAGGAGCTGCACCTGCTGTTCCAGCTATCAATGTAATTAACTCTTAACAATTTTTTATTATTATGCAAATCTGTTGCAGTAGACAGGGCTTCTTAGGGTCTTTAAAAGGTCTTTAAAAGTCTTAATTAATCTTTTCACAAATAAAGGCCTTAAAAGCTCTCAAATTGGAGCAGAAATCTGCTATTAAATGTTGAATGCACTGCAAATAATGAACTTCCTTTAGTACTTTTGTCTTGTTTTCCAATTAGCATTAATTTTGTTAATGAAAACTGACACAAAATGTTCGTCAACAAGGTTTCCCTTTAAGAAACGAGACAATGACAACACAATAATAAGGTTATGAAACAATAACTGAGCCTAAATGAACATGCAATATCTAAAATGAGACTAAAATGTAGTTCAAAGAACAAAAGTTGACCAAAACCTTTTTTATTTTTGTTGAAAAAACGTGGAGCCAAAACATTTCAGACTGCTGTACAAGACTCTATTTTGATTGCCAGATATCAAGATCTCAAATCCCCCAATCAGAGCTTTTCTGTTAAACGGATATGTACTCTTGCCAGCTTTTTGCTTTATACAATCTGGCAACCATTCACACGCACTCTCACTGCAGAGGTGCCTTGATCTGAAAACAATGGCATACAGTAGGCCTACTGTACAAGTAAGCTGGAGTTCAGCGATCTCTATTTGAGGTATTCTGCTTAAATGAAAGCTATATTCAGCCAGCCTGTGCTCTGTCATGGATCTCGACTTTATTGTTTGTGATAGTGGTTGCGGATTGTAACGTTACTCGCACAACCTTTGTGTGGCAAAAAAGTTTTTTTGCTGTTTTTTAAGACAAACCTTAAAGATGCAGTGAGCGATATCTGAGAAATGCTGTTGATATTTGAAATCACGAAAAACAAACACACCCCTAGCCAAAAGAATCACACCCATATCTTGCCTCCGCCCCCAAATTTCAAAAACATGCTATTCAACGTAGGCACCTCCCCCGTCACTGCTGGACACGCCCCATAATTGTTACTGGCTACAGGGGTGTTTTGGTGCTCGGTCCGATCCACTTTAACAGAGTTTCTCAGAAATCACTTACTGCAAACTTAATGCTTTTGGAATGATTGGAATTACTATTAGGAGTTTCTCTGTTATAATATTTGAGAGTAGGTTTTTTTACACCAGTTTTCATAACGCAGACAGGGCAAGTGTGTCTTTGGTGTTTATTTACCCTCTAATTGATATCCTGTTATAAATCTGTACACTAGATGAGGTAAAATAATCCATGCATACAACAAGACAATATTCTATTGATTTGTGCTTATTGGTGAAAAGGCAACTGCTGATGAAATGTAAAAATAAATAAATAAATTTCCCAAATGACAACAATTATGCAATTAAAATGGAGCAAAATAATATATATTTTTCATCATTTTAACCATTATACAGTATGACGAAAATGTTCAGGCATTTTGTCGACTAAAATTTGACTAAAACAGGGCAAGTTGACTATATATGATAAAAACTAAGATGTAACTTAGACACAGGACTAAGACTAAGACTGAATTAAAAATATTAATTTACTGGAGGAGCAAAATGAAGTGAGTTTATGCTTAAAACAAGAAATACCTTTCAATGATGTAAGATTTTTCTTTTTCTTGTTTTAATCCATATTAGTATATATATTTCCTTATTCTAGTTAAGCTACATTTTGTACACATTGTTTTTACATATAGAGAACATATGAATTATGTTACATTCAGTTTAATCCTTACATTTTCTTTACTTGGTCTTTAAAAAAATAAATGTTTACCTTCATAAAACCTGCAAAAAGCCTGAGTATATATTTGTGTCCTAAATGTTTGTAGCGTGGATTCAGAGGGACCATCCAAGACTTCCCTGGAGCTGATCCTCTGAGAGATGCAGAAGTCCTCAGGAAGGCCATGAAAGGCTTTGGTGGGTTACTCTTCATGTTCATTTTCCATTTACTCTGATTCTTAGAAAGCAGCGTCACTCGTTCTCCCTCAGGGTTAAAAGGCGTTGTGTTCTTTTTGTTCTTTGGTGTTTATCTATTATTAATCTAAGTTTGACCCCTTTGTGATACAGATGACAGATGTTTAAAACTGATGCCTTGTTTTAGACTGAAATGGAGCATGGACTCAAGAAAATGACTCCTGTTTACTACTCCAGAAAATGACTCCTAATGCATTTGTTGCTACATAGCAGGCTGCTAATATGCATGAACATGTTTCAACAGGCACAGATGAACAAGCCATCATTAATTTACTCGGAAGTCGCTCCAACAAGCAGCGTGTACCACTCTGTGTGTCATACAAGACTGCGTATGGAAAGGTAAAGGGAGAGCATTAGAGCTTTTGAGATATTTGCTGTGCAGGAGATACAGCAGCTGCCCCTCAGGTTGAGACCAGGCTTTATTTTAACAGCTAATTGCTTTTCTTTAAAGCTGTGAACCATGATGTGCTAGGCGGGTGGTGTTAGTTGGTGGAAACTGTCTCATTCTAGAGAGAGTACAAGATTAGAAATCAACATTTATGTCCATTTTCCTAAAGGAGGAAGACTAAAAGATAAATATGACAAGATAATTGTGTCAACACTGGCATATAGATCATAAATCCTTAATACAGAAAAAAACTAAATGCAGCTAAGATATAGATTTTGTTATAGGTTAAGAAAAGCATCATTAATCATTCTCATGTTACTCAATGCGTACAGGATTTGATTAAGGACCTGAAGTCTGAGCTTTCAGGAAACTTTGAGAATCTGGTGCTGGCCATGTTGAAGACTCCTGCTCAGTTTGATGCATATGAGCTCAAAGAGGCCATCAAGGTTTGTGAAAGAACTTTATTAACAGTATTAATACAAATGAAGCATGAAAAATTATAGCTTAGTTATATTTATATACCATTCAAAAGTTTTGGGTCAGTAATTAATTAATAAATTAATCAAATGAATGGTTTTATTCAGCAAGGATGCATTAAAATAATCAAAAGTAACAGTAAAGGCATTTATATTGTTACAATTTTGTTTATATAAAATAAATGTTCTTTTGAACTTTCTATTCATCAAAGAATAATGCAAAAATAATAATAATTACGGTTTCCAGAAAACGATTAAACAGCAGTTTTCAACTTTGATAATAATAATAATGATAAAATATTTCTTGAACCGCAAATCATCATATTAGAATGATTTCTGAATGTTCATGTGACACTGAAGACTGTGGAGTAATGATGCTGAAAATATAGCTTTGCCATCACAAAAATAAAATAAAATGTTAAAATAAATTACAATTGAAAAATTAATTGAAATTGTAATAATATTTTGCAATATTCATTTGTACTGTATTTTCAGCCTTGGTATATGAATAAACGTGTGCATGTGTGTGTGTGTATAAACATCCGTTTCAATTCTTAATGATGCATATAGCATTAGTTTTATGTGTAGCACTGTTCTCTGAGAATAAAGAAATAATTCAACAAAAACACAAACATGAAGGGAGAATATGAAGAATTTTCATGTACCTACAACAGGTTTACATTTTGAGTGAATTGTTCCTTTGTGGTATATTTGATTAGATGTTTAGACATGCCATTAATACAAATGTAATCTGTTGATTAATTCACAGGGAGCAGGGACGGATGAGGCCTGTCTGATTGAAATCTTGTCCTCGCGCTCTAATGCAGAGATCCGAGAGATCAATCAAGTCTTCAAAGCTGGTGCGTCCTATCACTTAATCAAGCATTTCTCATGCACCTTTTCATTTTAAAGCTGGACATTAAAGCAAGGTGAACTGTGATGGATAACACCCAGTGTTTCTGTTTTAGAAAATAAGAAATCACTGGAGGACTTCATCAGTGGAGACACATCTGGACATTTCCGCAGACTTCTGATCTCTCTTGCTCAGGTACACCGATGACGGCAATGTGATGATGTGAAACGCTCATATTTTGACGGACAAAAACATTGTGAATGGCAGAAATGTGAAAGTCATATCAGTGTTGTTATCTCAAAGGGTAACCGCGATGAGAGCGAGAATGTGGACATATCATTAGCCAAACAGGATGCTCAGGTAATTATTCAAATGTTTCTAAAAATAAGTGTTTCTCATTCTTTGAAGAGTCCGTATTATGCTTTTATTTGTGTTCGGCTGCAGACTCTCTATCAAGCAGGGGAAAATAAACTTGGCACAGATGAGTCGAAGTTCAATGCCATCCTGTGCGCTCGGAGCAAAGCTCACCTCAGAGCAGGTACGTTATGGCCCTTAGGCTCGAATAATTGTCTTATTTTATCAAGTCAAAGTCCCTTTTAGGAAGGTCATGTCACTCCCCAGGCTGCTTGTTTCCTTCTTGGTAATAAGCTTGCTTGTAAAGCTCATATATATTGAATCAGGAAATACCAAAATCTCAGAAACGGTTTGTAAAGAATATATACTGAATCAGAAAAAAATCATGTTTAGCTGCGTCTGCTCAGATCAACTGTATAATGTAGTGTATTGAGTGTTCACACGTACAAAATAATAAATGGGTAAAAACAAAATGGGGTGGCCAGAAATTTTACAATTTAAAATAACTGTTTTCTATTTTAAATGTAATTTATTCCTGTAATGGCAGAGCTGAATTTTCAGTATTTAGGCCATTACTTATTTTATTATGCTGATTTGGTGATCAAGTAACATAACAAGCTTTAAAGCTCATTAGTGCGCTCTCATATTCTCATTAACGGCTGTTTGTTTGTGATCAGTGTTTATATGAAGACATGCAGTGTGTTTGTGTTGACAGTGTTTCAGGAGTATCAGCACATGTGTGGCAGAGACATTGAGAAGAGCATCGATAGGGAGATGTCTGGAGATCTGGAGAGCGGCATGCTGGCTGTCGGTGAGCTGTCTGATCTGCCATCTAGAACCGTTTCATCCAATCTAATCATAAAACACTCATAATTGTATTTCTTAACTTGCTCTCCATCCTGCCGGCCCCTTTAACGGTAAAGCTGTCATAGGGTAAATATGCGGTGATGTGTTTTTCACACAGTGAGAGTCATAACACATAACGTAGCTGACAGATGTGCTTGCTGTGTCATAGTGCATGACTTCCTTTCAGTGGTTGACATGTTCATAATGTGGTGTGTTATCTCGGTTTGCTGTTATGAACAGTCAATTAAATTACTTTCACTTTCCGATGAATTCTCATTCAGTCTTCATTCCTTTTTATTTTTCTGTTTTCAAGATTCATCTTGCTTGCTCTATTGTTCACGGCTTGTTAGCTGCAGGGTGATTGGTGTACGGTGAGTCTGAACATGTTTTTCTGTATGCAGTGAAATGCATCAAGAACACACCGGCCTACTTTGCAGAGAGACTCTACAAGGCCATGAAGGTGAGACTCATTCTTCTTTGTGCAGATGAGCTGGACTGACTACAGAGTAACAGAGAAGGCTAATTCATGATTAATTACTAACAAAGCCATGGTTTAGAAGTCATTTTAAGAAATGTTACTCTACAGCAGAGGTTCTCAAACTGTGGACACAAAGTGCCCCCAGGTGGTATGCCAGTAGAATCTTTTATTTGTAGTATTAAAATTTTATTTTTATATTATAGTATTTATATATTTCTTTCTTTTATTAAAATGTTTTTTATTAGAATACATTTGTTTTGAATTGGTACTTTTCTTTTAATATATGTGTGTGTGTGTGTGTGTGTGTGTGTGTGTGTGTGTGTGTGTGTGATATACAAATATTTTAACTAATATTAATTTAGATATAATTGTTTAATTGTTTTAATTGTAATTTTTTTAATATTCAAAAAACATTCTTATATATATATATATATATATATATATATATATATATATATATATATATATATATATATATAAAATATTGTTTTTAATTTGAGTTTTATTATACAGTATTTCTATATGTCAAGGACTTAGTTGGTCATTATTAATTTGGAAATGCAATATGCAAGCTTAAGTGTTGAACAATTTTCTCAAGTACCAGTCATGGAAAAGTAATTGAAATGTTAATAATGAACATACATTTTTGTACTTGTGCTAATTTATGGAAATGGAAATGGAAATTTCTGGAAATGGCTGAAGGATGTTGTTAGGCACAAGCCCATACAGAAGAGACTTAAACTGTAATTCATCAACTGGCCGCTAGAGGTTGGCTGCAAGGGAGTCAGTCCCATAGACTCCCCATGTTAAGATGCCCAACTTGACAGCAGGAAAAAAAACGTTTACAGCCTGATTTAAAAAATTATTTTGGGCTATATAGATAATTTTGTCCTCATGACAACTGTGAGGGGGTGACGTTTTAAATAACTCATGAATTTAAATTATATTAAGCCTGCATAATAAATGACACGGCCACTTGAGTGACGGGTGGATTGCCGCTGCTGTCACCTCTGTTGAGCTAGGTGAGTGTGGCTTCAGCAACCAGCTCCCACCTTTCTGTTCATTTTTGATTATCCTGGAATGACGTGTGTTGACGTGCTTCCAAGATGGTGACGGCCACCTCCGCTTACCTTCAAAAACGCTCTTCGGAAAGCTTAAAGGGTTAGTTCGCCCAAAAATGAAAATTATGTCATTAATAACTCACCCTTATGCTGTTCCAAACATGTAAGACCTCCTTTTATCTTCGGATCACAGTTTACGATATTTTAGATTTAGTCCGAGAGCTCTCAGTCCCTCCATTAAAGCTGTGTGTACGGTACACTGTCTGTGTCCAGAAAGGTAAGAGAAACATCATCAAAGTAGTCCATGTGACATCAGTGGGTCATTTGGAATTTTTTGAAGCATCGAAAATACATTTTGGTCCAAAAATAGCAAAAACTTCGACTTTATTCAGCATTGTCTTCTCTTCCGTGTCTGTGTGAGAGAGAGTTCAAATCAAAGCAGTCTGGATATCCGGTTCGCGAACGAATCATTCAGTTCACCAAATCGAACTGAATCGTTTTAAACGGTTCGCATCTCTAATACGCATTAATCCACAAATGACTTAAGCGGTTAACTTTTTTTAATGTGGCTGACACTCCCTCTGAATTCAAGCAAACCAATATCCCGGAGTAATTCATGTACTCAAAGAGTACACTGACTGAACTGCTGTGATGAACACCGAGCCGAGCCAGATAACAAACAATAGACTGACTCGTTCACGAGTCAAGAACCGGTTGCATCGGTTTTCGGATCACCAGTAGTTCTTTCGGACAGTTCGATTCAATAAACCGGTTGAAGAAAACGGTTCACCGGTTCTTTTGTGCTCGACATAATGGTGTCATTTGCGATGATTGCCCTTGATTCAAGCCTTCGGTTTACCCGCACCCATAACACTAGCACAGAATCAGTTCAGAATCAATCACCAAAAGAATCCGTTCAGTTCAGGCGCTCTGTGTGTCAGTCTGCTTCACGCTGAATCACACATGTGCAGTATCATCAGCTCCTCGGTTCACAAATCGGATGCGTCTGACAGAAACGGTTCTTGACTCTATTGTTCGTTATCTGGCTCGGCTCGGTGTTCATCTTCAGTTCTCTCTTCACAGCAGTTCAGTCAGTGTACTGTTTGAGTCAATGAATTACTCCGGGATATTGGTTTGTTTGAACTCAGAGGGAGTGACAGCCACATTAAAAAAGTGAACCGCTTAATGACATAATTTTCATTTTTGGGCAAGCTAACCCTTTAACGTCTATGTTTTTATACAGTCCATGGGCATGACGCGGAGTGCCTGCAACCCCTTCAGCAGTGATTTATTCACAATCGGCACACCCTCGATTACCTTATTTCTATAAAAAAAATATTAAAACCAATAATTTATGAATTGAATTACTACTTTTTTAAATCAAAATCATTAAATGCTGTCCTTAAGCTAAAAAATAGTGAAAGTGAAAGTGAAAGTGAAAGTGACATTCAGCCAAGTATGGTGACCCATACTCAGAATTTGTGCTCTGCATTTAACCCATCCGAAATGCACACACACAGAGCAGTGAACACAAACACACACACTGTGAGCACACACCCGGAGCAGTGGGCAGCCATTTATGCTGCGGCGCCCGGGGAGCAGTTGGGGGTTCGATGCCTTGCTCAAGGGCACCTAAGTCGTGGTATTGAAGGTGGAGAGAAAGCTGTTCATGCACTCCCCCCACCCACAATTCCGTCCGGCCCGAGACTAGAACTCACAACCCTTTGATTGGGAGTCCAACCCTCTAACCATTAAGCCACGACTTCCCCTGTTGTTGTTGCTGACAACAACAGTAAACAGCAAGAGATTGCTCCGAACATGCCTCATCTAATGGAGCTTAAATGAAAACAGAGAATATCAGCTCTTATCATCCGCTGTGTCATTTATTGTTTTAACACCATATATGATATTTTCTCACACACATCTGCTTATCTCTCAGCATGAGAAAACGTCTGTTTTCCATCTTTTAGTTTTAAAACAGACCGATTCAAGTTTGCAAGCATCATTACAGTATACATTTATGGAAATACAAAATCATATCTCAAATAGAAAACTAATAAATACTGTAATATCCTCCTCACTTGGGAAACTGTAGGCTTCCACACAGACACACGCTGTCCAATCAGAGTCGAGGAATGGAACGAACCGTTTTATAATATGGAATAATGTAACTCACAGTCCTAATACACTCAAAAGAGAGTTAATTTGCTCAATGCTGAAATAATTTGAGGGAACATGGGTTACTTGAATTCTGATTTGATTAAAGGCAGTAGTTGTTCTGAGAGTTTGGGAACCACTGCTCTAGTGTATAAGATCACATGCGTCAAAGTTTCAAATCCAAATATAAGCTGTTTTAAATACACAGGGAGCAGGAACCAAGGACCGCACTTTGATTCGCATCATGGTGACCCGCTCTGAGGTGGACATGATGGACATTCGTCAGGAATACATGAAGAACTATGGGAAATCTCTATACACAGCCATATCTGTGAGTGTCTGTGGAACAACCCAGAGAAATGGAAATCACAGCACTGTAATAATAATTGTAATCAAACTCATTTGCATTTACAGGGAGACACTTCTGGGGATTATAAGAAACTACTGCTGAAGCTCTGCGGTGGAAGTGATTAGAAGATACAGATGCTCGCAGACATTAAGAGGACATGAAGCCACACCACGATTCCTATACATTTAATGCATTAGTTTAGTTTGCACTCTATTACTAACTTGCATGTTTTACTGTAGTCAAGTGCATATGTGACCCTGGACCCCAAAACCAGTCTTAAGTGTCAATAAATAAGCTTCCCATTGATGTATGGTTTATTACGATCGGACAATATTTGAAAATCTGGAATCTGAGGTTGCAAAAAAATCAAAATAATGCGAAAATCACCTTTAAAGTTGTCCAAATGAAGTTCTTAGCTATACATATTACTAATCAAAAATTGAGTTTTGATATATTTACGGTTGGAAATTTACTAAATATCTTCAAGGAACATGATCTTTACTTAATATCCTAATGATTTTTGGCATAAAAGAAAAATCGATAATTTTGACCCATACAATGTATTTTTGGCTATTGCTACAAATATACCTCAGGGACTTAAGACTGGTTTTGTGCTCCAGGGTCACATATATGCTGCACGTTACATTTCATGCTCTTTTATTAATGTATTTTTATTTTCTAGAGTAGCAAACCATATCTGAATGTGCCTTCTACACTCAAAGCAGTGGATTAATGAATTAATGTTTATATCAGGAAGAGTGCATATATATTTGATCTATGCATTTTCTCCAAGTATACTTTGTTTGCAAGTTGATTCAAGAAAATTCTGGACCGAGTATTGTGCACAGATCTGAATGCCAAACATGTTTTTACACTTATGTTTTTTTTTAAAAGAAAAATACATATACTGGGGATAATGTGCCATAATTGTTAGATGTAGTCATCATGTTCGGCATAAATTTTAATTTTATAGTAAAAAAATGTATATTTGCTGCATCCTATGCATAAATACACTAAGCTTCTTTTTATATATGCATAACTATACACATTTCTTTTGTTGTAACCATTATGATTGTTGGCCTCTTCCTTTTTGAGAAAAGTGGTAATGATGGTGCTGTCTTTGTGTTTCTTATTTGTTTACTCTGTACAGAGCCAAACACACATATGAAATGCTAAGTAAATTCTGCCTGAAAGAGATTTCAACTTGAATTAGGTTGGTATTTCTTCAATAGCCCCTTTGGTACTATCAGTGCTGACTTCTGAAGCAAGACTCAAAACACCCTGATGAATATTAATAACATTCATAGAATTATTCCTACCAGATCAGGCATGACTCGCAGTCAAACAGCATTACAATCTACAGAATAAAGCTTTCATATCTAAAACGACATTACCTGGGCAAAAATAATAATCATAATTAGACCTGCATATCTGGATCAAATTATTAAATGACAAGATGAAAATGTTAATACAATTAGTAAATATTTTATAGGATATTTCTAGTTTTATAAAAACATTTAAAATAATGTAAAATTTAATATACAATTTTATTAATGAACAAATCAATTTTTTGTTGTTATGCCAAGGTCGGAAATATTTCAAGCAAAATAATTATGCATAAAGAGAAAGAGCAATATAAAAATAACCTTATTAAATGCATGATGAAAAAATGTAAGTAATTAAAATTGGTATTCAATATCTATAGTTTCATAAAATAATAACATTTAATTTAATATAAAATTGTAACAATATATTATTTTTCTTATTCAAAATAAGGAATCAATTTTAAGGAAAAATATTACCAGGTAAAACTAAAGTATACGATCTATAAGATGTATTTTAATTTGCTCAATGCTGAAATAATTTTATATTGATATTACTGTTTTAATAGCAAAACCAGAAGTCAGTAAAGCTGAATGTCTTGTACAGGCCTACCCATCTTATTTATGTCACTTGTAATTCGCCGTGTTTAAAAAAGATTTTAATAACTAAGTAGGTTCTTCTTATCTCACTGTGTCTGAATCATGGGGTCCATCCATTCCTCCTTCTCTTGTCTTCCCTGAAGCGACACTGCTCCCAGATCAGCTCGCTTCTGATGCCATCCAACAGCCGGGCTATTTCTTCATAACAAGGCCAAACTGCTGAGGACAGCAAGTTACATGAGCGTTATTTAGTTTAACAAGTTCAACGAGAACACAGTGTGACAGCGGGCTTTTAAATCATCTTCCCAGGAAGATTTTAGCGGAGAGACACCAGCAGGACTCTTATTCTCTAAAGTATAGTCATATACGTTAATAGTGTTCGCTCAGAAATTCACAGGTATGAAAACAAACATCTTGGAAAGATGCATATAAATAATTCAATGTGTGGATATAAATATTACGATGGTGGTGAGTAAATAGGTGCCTCACACATCCAGGAGTTAAATTCAGGATTTAATAATTTTACCAGTAGAGGGCAGAATTACCCTGTGCATTTAAAGTAGGCTACAACGACTATGCAAAATAATAATAATAATAAAGGAAATTATATATATATATATATATATATATATATATATATATATATATATATATATATATATATATATATATATATATATATATATATATATATAGTCTCTCGTGGCATTATTAAAAATAAATAAATAACCAGAAAATCGTGATTAATTACATAGGCTACATTTATTTATTTTTCAGAAATAATCGTCTTTCAGCATTTGTCATAATTTAAATGGACATTAAAAACTTCAGTCTTGATTATTCAGGGCTTGCAAATACTATCCAGCAAATTATGTTCCTCTGAGAACAGTCAGCTTATATTGATAACTCTAGATGAGATGAAAACCAAACATCTGCATAATAATCTATTTAAAGACTCGTTCTACATTGTTTTACCTTTGCATGCTATTCTCTTTACAGAACATGTTCACAAGGCTGCATAGAGTTAACCAGAGAAATAACTCCATCATAGTAATTTCATCATCAGTCACTCACAACAAGTAACTATTTTTGTCTCTGTGAGTTCCACAAAATGCAGACAAAGAGCAATTGTCTTGATATTTGGGATGGTGTAGACAGACACACGTGTTCTCTAATTGTGGGTTGTTAATTCTATCTAAGCATCAAGTTGAACACAGTGGCATCATTTCCTGGAGAACACTCATTATGCTTCATGTGGGAGTGCAGTGTAAAATAGCTTCAATTTAGAGCAACCAGTTTGCTCTGTAACAACTTTGACAGATGGGAGTAACCAACCCTGCTTTGCTGACATGTGGTTCTTTCCATCTGTCAGCTGCATTTAAAATATTGCAGATTTCTTCAAATCTTTCATGCACACTCTGTCTTGCATAACATATACAATCACTTACCATGAGAACTGATAGTTTATTAGTGCACCATGTTTGCATGTGTCTGACAGACATTCTTTGCAGCCCTTGTTATCTACTTTGGTAGTAGAAATAAATTGACTCAATCTGGTTTAATCCCATGTTTATCTCTTTGTATGTTTGAGGTAACTGAACATTGACTGGATACTTACTAATGTTCTTTTCTTTACCATGTAAAACCCCCCATTGGCCTCTTATAGTGAACTCCACATAACCTTTAGTTCTTCATCCATAAAACGGTCTGAGCTGTACCGCTAATGATGTACGTCATCTAATGAAGATGTGTAAACACTCTTTCAGCTCCCACTCTTACTGGCTTTCAGCATGATAATGTGAACTTTGAACATCAAGGATGGATGCTCCACTAAGCCACAAATCAGAAACGTAATGCCCTCATATGGATGATATTAAACAAACAGTGACTGAACAGGATTCATCTCGGAAATCATTTTTCACATGCTATCCAGAATCATGGGGTTTGGAGTTTGTTCATGTACTGGAAAAAATCTTTCTTATTTATTTTTTATTTTTTTTTGTTAAATAAAGACATATTTACTGCAGAAGTAAAAATTACCTGTTTTCTCTTTTAATTTTTTATATATATATATATGTATATATGTATATATATATGTATATATATATATACTATATATATGTATATATATACTATATATATGTATATATATATACTATATATGTGTATATATATATACTATATATATGTATATATATACTATATATATGTATATATATATACTATATATGTGTATATATATATACTATATATGTGTATATATATATATATATATATACTATATATATATATATATATACATATATATATATACATATATACATATATATATATAAAAAATTAAAAGAGAAAACAGGTAATTTTTACTTCTGCAGTAAATATGTCTTTATTTAACAAAAAAAATAAAAAAATAAATAAGAAAGATTTTTTCCAGTACATGAACAAACTCCAAACCCCATGATTCTGGATAGCATGTGAAAAATGATTTCCGAGATGAATCCTGTTCAGTCACTGTTTGTTTAATATCATCCATATATATATATATATATATATATATATATATATATATATATATATATATATATATATTTTTTTTTTTTTACTGACAGATATTTTTCTTGTATTAAGTGTAAACTTAATTTATTTTGATACATTTCTAAATTTTTAGAAAACAAGACTTGTCATCAATATGTGATGTAATTTTGCTTCTCAGATAAATATATCTCGATGTAAGATTTTTATTAATATTTTGTTTTATTTTTTGCACTAGGTCACACTTTACTCTGAACTGACATACTTTTTGTAAAGCACAACATGTACTTCTAATTTGTGTGCAATTTTTGTCGAACTGCTTGTAATTACATTACACAATTCCTGTTATTATTAGAAATTAATTATATGTAAATGTATGTAACAAGGACACTGTAATATATATATATATATATATATATATATATATATATATATATATATATATATATATATATATATAAATTATAGATGGTAAAACTTGTTTAACTATGTTAGTTTAATAAACAACAAATCATATATGTATATAAGAAAGAATACAGAATTTACTTTTTATTCTATCATATAAAAAGTGAATAATTTTATGATACTGCAGTGCTTTGATACCGCTTGATAACCTTTTTATAAACCAGCTACAATTTAATTATTTAAATGTTTAGGCTATATTGTTACAAAAAACAAAGACCAACTAGCACTTGCACTTGTTATGTCATGATGCATCATCTTCTGCCAGAAATTTTGAACAGTGGAGCATTGGAGAAAGCCAGGTGTGTCTCAGGAAGATCCCGCCCACTTTACCGTATATGGGCATTGTACGGGAAGTTGATTGACAGCAGGCAGCAGCCGCTGAGATACCGAGACATGGCGGATCGTACAGTTTGAGTAGGGGACGCCTGGAGAGTTGCGCTACTTTTGCTCACACTTGAGTCCGCACAGCGCCACTTAAATGGCCAAGAAGAAACTATAAACGCAGACGAACATGCTCTCCTCGGAAGCGCAGGGAAAAATGGGCGAAGTTGCCTCGCTTAAGTGATCCGGAGAAATGTCTCGCTGTTTAGTGCAGTGTACAGCCTCAGGCAACAAACATGGCTTCTGTGCCTTTCTGCAGTTTGTAATGAAACCCAGCTTCATTAAGCCATCACATCTCATGGCGACTTGGCTCAAATCCTACAAGTGAGCGGAGAGAAAGAAGTTGCTGCTGCATTCATCGGGTTTGTGTGTGGTGGGGGGATCGGCTCTACGGCGGTAGCGCGGAGCTAGCTGTTTAGCTTGGGAACTGCAGGACCTGCAATGGAGCCCAAGCACAAAGAGTTACTACACCAGTACCACCAGAACTTACTGGAGTCCATCACGGATGCAGACCGGCTGATAGAGCTGCTGAGTAAATCGGGAAGCCTCAGCGAGCAGGAAGCCTTCGAGCTGGACCAGAACTGCTCCTCCAGCGCCGAGAAAGTGGAGCAGCTCCTGAAGATGCTCATGAACAAGCAGAGCGACCATTTCCTGGAGCTCTGTGTGGCCCTGGAGAAGACATACCCTCACCTGTACTCTGTCCTCTTCGCCAACGGTGGAGGACCAGCTGATCACTCTGGTACGATGCACTACAGACTGGACATGCTTGATTCATGATGCATCCTTTAAAACAGAGGTTTGGTCGTCTGACTGACTTCTAGATGGAGGTGAAAGGTCTAGCAGAGGTTGACCATCTGATTGTTGTTGAATCTGTGTTTGCATGCATGAAGTAATGCTTTTGATTAGTGTGCATTGCATGTTGACTTGGTGATGACTTGATGAAATGGCGTTGCATGATGGTTGCTACTGTTTTCAGCTTTGGATCAATGGTAAAGTGCTGGATAGCAGATTGGGATGTTAACATTCTTGATTCAAGATGTTCACTGATGTTTGG